>NC_136072.1:1008902757-1009482812 GCF_964261635.1 Lissotriton helveticus | reverse complement strand
ATTGTAAAGAAATAAAATAAAGTGTAATATTGGACAATGTACTTTTTTACTGGCCAAGGTTCTGCATTATGCAAATGTTTATTTTTCATACAGTAATTGCTAGATACTTGTATCAAGGATGTGTCTGTAAGTGTGATCTTGTCAGGTGTCCTGATTAATTGTTTAAGAGCAGCAATTATTTGTTTTATCAGCAATGAAAGAAAGGAAAAACGGTGATGCTATTTTGTATAACCATTTCATTGTGATAAATACACGTTGGCTGTAGATGTACTTAATGTGCCTACATTAACCTGTATATAAACATCAATACGAGAGGAATTAAGTGCCCCGCGGTCCCCAGGTTTCAGTTATAACCACTCTTTAAGCTTCAATGCAGCTGTTATTCTACACTTCTCAGTGTGTATTCATGTTTCATGCTTGCTAGGTGGATTTCCAAGCGATGTAGATGAGGTGCCCTTGCCAAGCCACATAGTTGCTATGTTATAAGACGGACACTAAACTACAGCTGCCAATTCAGGGTATAAGGTATGTTGTGGTCTAAGTGGTTGAAAAGGACCACCCAGCCACAGTTTGTTACTGTTCACTTAGGAATCAGTGCACAGTTTAAAAACACTCACTATTTATATTTCAAACTCTCTCTATGATGATGTGCATGTGGCTTAAATATAGAACTTACACAAGACAAAACCAATCTTACCAATGGAATGTATAGAGAAAGGTAGATTATGAATTCAGTAAACATTCGCCGCTGATATCTATTGCAATCTGCATGTCACTAGTTTGAATCCGTAGAAGGCCAACTCAGCTTTCCATCCTACCAAGGTCAGTAAAGCGAGTATCAATCTTTAATCCTTCCAGAATGGCCACTCAATGCTTGTGTTGCATGAATTCTCCCTTATTGGTGTTCAAATATTGTTCAATTACTGGTGTTACTTGTGCTGTGCAGGAGTAGACCACTTTTCTCCTTCATGGATGCTTTGCCCAGTAGCATAGCAAGGATGCCATGGGCCCTGGTGCAAGCAAAGAAAATTACCCCTTTGACTGCTAGTGGGATTGAAAATACTGCAATTAACAGCCTCAATGGGCCTGGGTGCAAGTACACCTACTGCACGAATGGTAGCTAAGCCCTTGGCTTCGGCTCCTTCTTTTAAAAATATATGTATTCAAAAATTGGTTTTAGTGAGCTAAAAATCAATGCACATTATATTGTGAAATGTTACTGACCAAATAGTCCTGCTTTTTTTCCATTTTTTAAGATGCAGCTCTTTCTTGCTATTGCCCTGGATGTTGCCAGCTTCATACCAAGCAGACAGTGCTAACTGACTCAACTGCCAAGTGGATCCAATGACTGAATGACACATTCAGCTAAGCCTGGCCTTTTAGCCAACATCAATGTGCATGGTTGAGCCCATATTGTCAGTGTTACAACAACCCCATAATGCAACATACTGCTGGTTGGAACACCAGGACTGACTGACGGAGTCAAACATGGGGTGGAGCAACTTGGCAGACGTAAATTGGGTATATACTTAACATTATTATGATTCTTCTGTTGATGCAACCTTATGGCATATGTAGGTGTGGGATGTAATATTTAGTTTCCAGTGCTCATTTCAGAGCTCCTAAGTGGTATAAAGTCATGTAGTACAGTTTGGTAAACTGGGATATCTGGGCCAATAGTTAAAATAATAATTCTCTCAAGCCCAGAATGGACCCTGCTGTTGCTTAGCTGCCAAATTTCTGAAAAGCGTTCCCGAAAAATGCTTACAAACGACATAGAGCCGCTTGGCACCTATTGCTATTTTTATGTATTTCACGCAATCATAATTATTTTTGTTAATAGAGTGATCTGGTGTGCAGCACGGCTGCCTTAGACAATCTTACAATCACTCCTGTAGACAAAATAGCCCATGCACTCAGTAAAATTAGGGGTTTGATCATTCCCAGCTGCGGCCATTTGACTTGTTCATTATTTACCTTGGGCTCTGTTTCCAGGTCTGCTATTCATTACAGGCTGAACAAGGCCTGCCCACGCGCCAGGCACATCCAGCGTGTAACAGTCCATTTATTGTTTCCAAAAATACACTGCCTCACTCACAGTGCATAGTCGAAAACCAAAGCCACCAAAAGAAGGTTTACTGTTAGACAGGGGTCTAAGTAATGAAGGCTTTTTAGGGCAGTGCCCCCCCCCCCTACCATGGTGTCCTCATGCAACTCCATCTACACTGCTGCAAACAACACAAAACAAAAGCTCACGTCCTTCCAAGCTGTTTATCAGGTTCAAACGACTTCTGGATATTAAGAATATAATAAAACGAGTCTGCATCGGAAAATATTATGAATTACCCCTTTCTAGACTTAGCAGGTATGTTTCTGCCACCGGCCAGCTCTGATTTCAGCTCTTGAATGAGCCAGGTATTGTGAACAGATCCAAAAGCGCTAATTATTGTCTTTGGCAGCTGACATATTAAATGGGCTTCCTTCCTTCCCCTTTAAAGTTGGAGACACCAATACTTTCCTGGCTAGTCCTCTGCTAACTAAAGGCCCCATTCACAAGCAATGTGGATACCAGATGACTCCCTGTCAACAAGGACTCCATGCCCACTGTAGGCCTTTTCTTTTAGATTTCATTGATTTCAGGTGTTAGTTCAATTGTAATTGTAATAGCATTTATATAGCGCTTACTACCCCTGACGAGGCGTCAAAGAGCTTTTTTAGCGAGTAGCACGCTACTCCGGGACCCATAGAGGATTAGTGTTTAATTAGTATAGTGAAACATGCAAGTACATTTTAAGTGGTGGATAGGTTAGTCAGTTATTTGGATTTGGAATGATAGCAGAAGGATAGAGGAGGACAAAGGTTTGTATTTATGTAGCGCTTGTTGACGCACGCTATTTATGAAGCCAACAAAGGATTAGTGTTGAATTAATATGGTGAAATATGAGGTAATTTCAGTGGTGGATATTAGTTAGTTACTTGGAGTGAGAAGGATAGCGGAGGGATAAAAGGGAAGAAAGATTTGCATTCATATAGCACTTGTTACTCCTGATGGGCGTTGAATCACTTTCCTGGCGAGTAGCACGCCACTCCGGAACCCATAAAGGATTACTGTACAATTGAAAGTGGACCATGAACTACAACTCCCAGAATGCAGCAGATTGTTAAACAAAAATAAATACAGAACAAGGCCGTGGTGCTATGTTTTCACTTAAAACATGATTTGATTTCACTTAAGTTTTTTCCAATATGGCAGAACTCTTGGCGTAAGTTTATCCATACACAGGTGAAGGGTTGGGATAGCAAGATGGGGACACCGTCGTTGATTTACTCCTGCCACAGGGAAGAGCACCGGTATTGGCAGAGGTACGGGAAAGGGGTCTCCCCATGGGAAAAATATATTGTTGCCGTTGGGGAAACAAAAAATGAAACACTTCAAATGCAACTATTCATTGAATTAATCTATTCAGAAGGGCAGACTTGCTACGCTTTTAGACACGTAAACCTTCATGAATGTAAACACTCTTGTGAGGCTGCAAAAGTCGCAGTTTCACTTGCAAACTCCGGATGACTCAGAACTGACAGTAAGCATCAGTCCAGGTTTGCAGTGAATCAGTGCATATGCTTGACTGTATTGTGAGGGTCTGTTACAAAGCAGAACTAATTTATGATTCCCAGAATACTTGGCTGGATTGCCAGGGTCTTAGTTCAGCAGTTAAAACATTCACAGAAGATGGGTATCTTCTTCTTGGAACTGAAAAACGAGGCTGGTCACATAGAAAACAAGAATATGGAAGTCATCTTTTACCAACAAGAACTGGATGCTATTTTTAGGTATAGAGTAGACTGTAACTTTTGTTTTTAATAAATATATACACTATACAAACTGACTTATAGGGTCATTCAGACAGCTCTCTTCATTCATTGGTCTGCTGTAGTATCTTGCACCATTTTGCTTCATCACAGTGCACAGTATGGGACACAGGGTCAGCCCACTTCAGCTATCGGTTTGACTAACTGTGAGCCACAGCATTCTGGGCACGAGTCCCCTTCAGTGCCAGGGATTACTGGTGCAAAGTGTGCTTTCACCTTGAAAAACTCGTGTCACGTGATACTATGCCGAACACTCTATGCCAGAGAGCTTTGCCGAACATGGCACAATATGAATGGCTGCCTCTAAAGACTATGAATCTTTGAATATTGTTCTTATTACCACTATCATTCTGCAATGCACTCAATACCATTCCGGTGTACTCGTTGGCCAATGGACTGAGAGTCTGTGAATCAGAATACTTAACAACGTTGATAACAAAACATACCTTAATCCTTCTTTAATAATATAATAAGTGCAGTCCGGCTGTTTGTTTGTACCTTTGTGACGTTGATTGTTTTGGATTCGCCGATAATGTCATCCAAAACATTACTGCTCTGAGGAAGCTCACGAATGGGCGAAACGTGTTGACTGCATTTGTGTATCGCTTATAAAGAAGAACACGATTAAAAAGAAAGACACAAGCAAAGGACTTGTCTTATTGTGCTTTTCGTTTCTTGTTTTCTGAATGTTTCCTGTGTAACTTTATATATATATTTCGGTCTGTTGCCGCTTGTTTTGTGTGTAAATATATCTAATGAATGGGCAAATGTAGCTGGCCATTCGAGGTGGGCAACAGCTGTATTGAATAGTACTCCAGGGGGTATTGAATAGTAATCCAGGGGGTGCGGTATCAGGGTCCCTAACTTCCAGTGTTTGTTTAAAAAGCACAACAGTCTCCTTCAGTGCCAGGGATTACTGGTGCAAAGTGTGCTTTCCCCTTGAAAAAATATGTACATTTTGACAATGCATGTTTTCGTACAATGTGTGCATTCATACAAAAACCATTCATAAACAAAATAAGCATTGATAAAGTCAAAAGGTCAGCAGTCGATGACAGATCTGTTGGTTTTGTCAATGCTTGTTTCATGCTAGGATCCACAGTGAATCTCAATGCCATGCTGAGCTTTGTTTTTTGTTGGTAATGTATGCTACATTATGATTATCAGTTGCTTACGCTAGCTCAGTGCTTAATGAATGGGCTGGTGGATGCCAGCATTCCTTTTGGGGAACAGAGCTTACTTATTATTATCAAGCTTTGGCTTTGAGCAAGAGAGAGAAAGGCAGAAAAGGGATAAGGATGGAGGAAGATAGAAAAAGTGTGACAAAATAAGAAAGCAGGAGTGAAAAAGAACCTTCAAGACAAGAGTGAGATAAAGAGGCAGGACGTATACGGGCATGGAAGAATGAGACATTAGGTGGAATCAATACTTGGCAGCCTTGATATTCTACAATTCTAATGTTCAACGAGCACCTAAGAAAAAATGTAAGTCCTGGCAAAACATTTCTTCACAAATTAAGCACTGCCGCCATTTACCTTAAACATTGTTACTCAAGTGAGGCATTTCTTGCACATGCCTTTTCTCACATGGAGCATACAAACAATTAGGCACTAAACATGTTAGGAAGCATTCTGAGATTACCACTGACAGCTGCTGTGCTCCTTGCCATGTTAAGATGTCACCCTGGACTCTCGGATAAATGTCGACAAATTAAGCCAATTAGTCTATTCCTGACTCAGGTTTTTGTCGCAGAAACACAAGACAGCAGCCGAGTTACAACCCTTATGCATGTATCTCATCAAAAAAGTAATATAATGCAGGATAGCTGTAATTTAATTGCTTGGAAAAAGCAATGTGTTTTTCAGTCTAATGAACAGCCTGCCTTCACTGTATCTCATTCTTATCTCATTATTGAGAAAGAAAACATACTCATTATAGAAATGTACTTCCTTTTTGTTCCCCTGCCCAGAATATTTAAACAGGTTTTGGAAAGTGATAAAGGCAGCAGAGTGGGAAACAAACATGAACAAGCTTTGAGTAGAGTATGACATTCGTGCATCTCTCACCTAGTCATACATGTTAATACTGGTTTATTATTTCACTTATATGTGGCTCACTAAACCACTGTACACGTCATAGAAGAGTATCAAGCATTGGCATATGGGCCTGGGGATACTTTGAGCCATATGTATGAAAATGTCCATTTGAGATTCTCAAATAGCGATTTTTTGCAAATCTCTATTTGTGAATCACAAAACGCTATGTATGTAGGATTTGAAATACATTTTGCGAATCCTACATATTCCTTAATGCGAATCTCAAATTGCGATTTGCAATTAAGGAATACCTCCCTATTTATTCCTATGTGCCTAGAGGCCCATAGGAATGAATGGGAAGACATTCTCAATTTGCGATTAACAATTAGAGAATCGCAAATTGAGAATGCAATTTCAAGGGTGCAAGGGTGTCAAAAGGACACCCTGTTGCACCCCTGAAATAAGCATGGGTGCACATGTGGCACACATACATGCCCTAAGGGCATGTATGTGCTTCACATTGCAATTTGAAAAATGCCAAAAGTGCATTTTTCAAAGAAATCACAAATTACCACCAACTTGAAGTTGGTGGTAATTAGCGATTCCTTAAGGCCAAATTGCACTTTTTTGGTGCTTCTTACATTGCATGTAAAGAATCACATAATTTGAGATTCCTTAAATGCAATTGCAAAATAAGGAATTGCTAATTTTGCGATTCCTTATTTTTCAAGGCAGTTTTGCCTTAATACATATCACTAAGCCAAATTGCGATCGCAAACGCTGAAATTGTGAGAATTTCAGCGTTTGCAATCGCAATTTTGCTTGATACTTATGGCCCTGAGCGCTTTGAAGCCTTTTTCCGAATTGTGCAACTCTCTAAAAGATGTTGAGGGGAGGGGAGAGGCAGGTAATAATTTCTTTGAGAGGTACCTGGTACCTAGGCCCAAAGATAGTTCAGAAAAGCTCTGAGGAAGCTGGCGATGAAGTTGAAAACATCATGGAACCCACCAGTGATGTTGGCCTCTCTTCCTTATACACCCTCAAACGCTCCATGGATTGTATCCTAGGCAATAAAAATGCTCTTGAATAAGAGACGGATGTCCAATGAAACATCTCCATAACGTGTGTTGATTTTAATGCTAGATTGTGACAATCACTGTTATGGACAAGGAACCATAGAGAACCTCCCTTACTTAATATTGGATAGTGAAACTAAGGCAATTTTTGCAATTATAGGACCAAGAATCAACACTTGGGATAGCCTTTATCTAAATATTAAAACAAATTTGATTGTCCTTGATTGACCATCTCTAGTCGATTCAAGATGAAGTAGCACAGTTTCTCTTCTTCGAAGGCTATCTTGAAGGTCCACATTGACTCCCCACACATAAACGTATAATCTTTAGAGTACTCAGTATTGTTCACCGCTCCATATATGGTACATCGCCAAGCTTCCTTCTTCAAAGAATCATCTGTTATATCCCCACTAGGTCATCTATTATAGAAAAACCTACTCTTACAAGTTTCTGAATCCTACAAAGCTCATTTAGGTGGCCAAAACCTTTTGATATTAGTGCCTATATTATGGAACAAATACCTAAACAATCTCCAACTGTTCCTAAACCACATCTTAATTTGAAAAACTCTTCTCTTCCACTAAAGGTTCCTTTTTGGTCAAAATGGGATGCACCTCAGGGCTAGGAAGTCAGTGGGTATCAGTGCACTTTATAAGTGCATTGTAACATAAAATCCTCATCAGTACTCAGATCTCTGAAAGTTCAAGACGATTATAAGAGATTAGCTGAAGAAGGAAGATTATGTCTGGAAAAAATAATGATTGCTATGGTGAATGATTTCACAGATTATTTGTGGATGGTGGCTTTTACTCAATGATATATGTAATAGAGGAACTCAATCAACTAAATGTTTACTATTCTCCAAAAATATGTTTCACATTTGTGCAACAAAAAGGACAATTTCCATATGTCGAATGAAGTATACAAACTCCTAGTAACTAGGAGTATGGCAATCCAGTTTTACTTACAGGGGGCATAGACGGTTAGTAAGATACCAATCAATGATAGCCAATTCAGGATTTGCCACTCATAAATAATGCCATAACTGCATGTGTTCACGTAGGGACCACTAGAGGACCTGTGCTCACTAAACATTGTGTTTCAGACTCAGTCCTTAAACAAGTGAGTATGGCCAAGTCGCTTCTTTTCAAAAGCTTCAAGTTTACTAAAGACGGGTGATTGTCTCAAGAGGGCAAGGTAGAATCTGTAGAGAGCAAAAGATACGTGTGAAATTAATGGGAACCACTGTATAAGTGTCAGAAATCTATGGGAGGAATATGAATGAATGCGAGAAAAGAATACAATATAACAACAGAGGGTAATGCATATGAGATCAAAAAGACAAGATAGCATAGTTAAAGAGGATAATAGAAAGAATTACATGAGACTACTGTAAAGTCCATGAACTAACGAGAACAAAGTGGCGTGTCTATCGAGGCAAAAGGAGGAAATTCATGACCAGGATCATGAGGCATTAAGATGAAGGGAGAAATGCATGAGACAACAAAAACGATCAGAAATCCTGAACCAAAATATTTGATCAATATCCACAGGAGTAAGGAGCATTGATGGCTTAAAGTTGCAAAAGTAAAAGAGGAGAGACAAATGGATATTAGTAAATCCGCAAAAGTGCATGACTGAATTTTTTAACGCTTAGTATGAAATGGGCAATGATAGGATAAGTCCTAGCATGATGAAGAGGGATAGACAGGTTGTGGCGGCTCAAATAACAAGATGGTAGAAGCACTTGCCAGAGTAAAGAAAGGCTCTGGAGACATAGAAATAGATTTTAGAGCTGGGAGAAGGCAAGCAACTGCATGTCAACCAGCTTAGCATTACTGGTGAGTACATTGATCGAATGCTTCACACAGGAAAACTAGATTGATTGATATCTTAATAGGAGTGGGCTATAGAAGCCCCAAGAACATCGTTTCATGAAAGAAAGTCAGGCCAGCAGGCTGCTATTGTTTTCTGGCTGGGTGACTCAGGCACCAGAAAAGCAATCTGATCAAGTTTCACGTGCATGACTTGTCAGTTGGTTAAACCCTTTTGGTAAACTTTGTTCAAAGTTGTTTAAGCAGTTGATGACAAAGAGCTATGGTATGATCTGTTATGTTATGCAATGTGCAAATAATTTTTCTAGAGTGCAGTTTCACCCAAATAATCTTTTGGTGATAACCTAGGACTTCACCAGGCTACAATGGGGGAATGTAGCCAAGCAAGTTATGGAAAGTGTTACACAAAAATGTGTATCTTAAGTGCTTTCCTGACCGGAGGAGAGAGAAAGACATTCTCAGATGCAAAAGTAAGGCATTCCAGGCAGGCAACCAACTATTTGGAACACTTCAATTCTACCGTGCAAATCATGGCCAACTTAACCCTAGGTGGAACCCTGCTATACCCGCCACCAGACACCCGACATCACAGACTTCAACAACCCTCTAGGCCTCAACTCCTGAACATTCATCCTCCTTGGAGACCTCAACCTCTACCTAGAAGACTAGACTGACCCAAACTCAGCTGCACTCTTAGAAAGCCTTGAAAACCTTGGACTCAACTAACCCAACGTGTCACGACCTCACCCACACCGCTGAACATATCCTGAATCGCAGTTTCCCATCTTTCAACAACATCACGTTCAACACACCCAAGCCCATCACCTGGACCGACAGCGC
The DNA here is from genome assembly GCF_964261635.1 of Lissotriton helveticus. Taxonomy (NCBI): domain Eukaryota; kingdom Metazoa; phylum Chordata; class Amphibia; order Caudata; family Salamandridae; genus Lissotriton; species Lissotriton helveticus. The sequence goes on along the minus strand of NC_136072.1, from coordinate 1,009,473,155 downwards.
CAAAGTCAGCTTCACAATAAATCTCCTTCGCCACAGAAAATCCTCCATGAAGAGCTCAGAGCTCCGGCACTGGATCAACCTACACGAGATGGAATGGGCTTCCACCCACCACATGAACACACAGGCAACCTAGTGTATGATAACTACTTCAACAAATGGATCACCAAATGTGCTGTCATGCTGTCCCTCACAAACCAAGGCACACACCAAGAAAGAGGACACATGCCACCTGGTGAACAGAAGACCTTAGAATGTCCAAATGACACTGCAACTAGAGTGGAAGTGGAGAACGAGCTGAATGGAAGAGGAAAAAGACACTTTCAAAGCCACCCTGAGGAGATACCACCAGCCAATATGGGAAACCAAGAGGAAGGCTGTGGCCACACGGATCAACACCAGCTCCAAGAGCAGCAAAGAAATCTTTGTAATCATCAAGGACTTTACCATGGCCACAGTAGCCACCAGCAACACCAGCCCAACTCAAGAACTGTGTGATGATCTCTTGAACTTCTGCAGCAAGATCTCAATCATATACTGTAATTTCTTTCCACAATTGGACCCCCTGAACCTTGCCAGAAATTTCCCGGTGACAAATGAAGAAAACACAATAACTACAATGGATAGCAGCAGCAATGAGGAAACCACAGCAATCCTGAAAGCCATTCACTCTGGGGTACAATCTGGCCCTTGCCCGGATCACGCCATCAACAAAGGATCGATCCCCATCAGCTAGGTGCTCACAACCATCCTTAACACCTCCATTAATAAAGCCCCCTGCATCGCTCTACTGAAGAAGCCTTCAACCAACCCGATCAAACTCATCAACTACCAACCAATATCTCACCGTACCCAGCCAAGCACCTAGTAAAAGCCATCATCAGATGCCTCTCCAACCACCTCGACATTCACCAGCTTGTCAACTCCACTCGTTGCAGTAACAGATGTCATTCAGATGATCCTCGACAGGGGTGAAACCACAGCCCTCATCCTTCTACATGTATCTACAGCCTTCAACACCATCTCCCAGCTCATTCAAATCAGGTGACTCCATGAAACAGTCATTGAAGGGCACACCCTCAAATAAACGTGCACCTTGCTTACCAGTAAAACCATAACCCTCAACATGCTACACTACTCCTCAGGCGCACAGAAACTCAGAGTCTCACAGGGATCCTGCTCAGTCTGACTTTCTTTACCATATACATGACCCTGCTGGCAGACACCATTTGGCGAGTGCACAGCATCAACGTCCTCTCCTACGCATATGACACCCGGGCTAATACTGTCCCTCTCGGAAAAATCCCCCAACACCAGAAACAATTTCCCCAAATGCATGACTGAAGTGGCCACCTGGATGAGGCCCAACTGCCTCAAGCTGAAAACAAACTAGACCAAAGGGGTGATTTTCGGAAAAGACGCCTCTCCATGGGACTTCAGTTGGTGGCCCACAGACCACGGATACAACCCGGTGCCCAGCCCACAAGCAAGAAACCTCACAATTATTATAGACAACATACTGGACATGTCTGCCAATGTCAACGCAACATCCTTTTTTCAACACCCTGAGGATGATGAGGAAAACATTCACTTACCTACCAGACAACACTAGGAAAACAGTCAACCAAGGACCCATCACCCGCAGCTTGGACTAACTTGGAATAGCTAACCAGCTCACAAGAAGACTTCAGACCATCCAGAACTCAGATGCCAGACTAGTCCCCATTCTCCAATGCTGGGCCAACATCACACTCCACCTAAAAGAACCTCACTGGCTCCGGAAACACAAATGTGCACACTTCAAGCTCTTCACCCACACCTACTAAGCATACCACAATATAGGCCCTACCTATTTAAATAGCTGCATCCAATTCTACCAACCTCCTAGACACATCCACTCCATCAGACTCTCATTAGCACACGCACTACACATACATAAATGTTGCACCTTCTCTTACATGGCTCCTGAAACAACCTCCCACAACGCATCAGAGTTTCCTCCTTCCTTCTTGAATTCAGTAAGAAGCTGAAGAAATGGCTGTTCAATGAAGCCCACCAGGGCTAGACTACCTCACTTGCTACAGCGCCAGGATAGCCTTGCAGGTAATTAGCGTGCTCTAAAAATATAGCTTACATAATGTTAGACCTGTCATTCTTAGGGTGGTGTTTCCTCAATCTTTCTGTCTGCAACCTCCTCTTTTTGCTGATCCTTTTTGTTGCCCTCAGGACTCTAAGCACTTTACCACTGCTGAACCGTGCTAAAGTGCATGAGCTTCTCCCCTAAACATGGTGACATTGGTGTATACAAAATTGGCATATTTAGTTTACTTATAAGTCCCTTGTAAAGTGGTATACCATATACCCCGGGCCTGAAACATAACTGCTACTAATGGGTCTGGTGCACTGATTGTGCCACCCACAACAGTAGCCTTTCAAACCTGTCTCAGGCCTGCCACTGTAAGGTCCATGTGTGAGATTACTGCCACTTCGACTTGGCATTTAAATCCCTTTGCCAAACCTTAAACTCCCCTTTTATTACACATAAGTCACCCCTAAGGTAGCCCTTAGGGCGGGGTGCTTGGAAGTAAATGGAGTTTTGTATGTCCTGGTAGTGATAAACAACAAAATGTGTTTTTCACCTCTGTGATACCTACTCATCTCATAGGTTAACATTGGGAATTACTTAATTGACTTGTAAGCTGTAATCGCTGATTAGACAGGAGTAGCTCCATCATGTTTTATATCCTTGGAATGGTAATGATAAATCCTCTTTACTGGTAAAGTTTTATTTAACATTACTATTTTATAAATGTCACTTTTAGAAAGTGTGCATTTCTCTGCTCTTACTGCTCTGTGTGCCTGCAGCCTGTCTCCAATACACATCTGGGGTGGGTGACAGCAACACGTTGTGCCTTCCCTCTAAACTGACACTAATATAGGGAGAGTAGGCATGAAAGATAACTCATCTATATTCTATTAGCTCTTCCTGGGCAGGAAGAGAGGGTTGAACTGACACATACACCTGAATAGGCAGTGTCCTGTTTCCCACACATAGTGCGTATCACCCTCTACTGTTCGTTCGGTGCCAGGGCTGGGAAGAAAGGACTTAGTCCACTTCAAAGACCCTTTTTTGAAGTCACCCCAACTTCAAAGACACTACTGCATGTAAGTATTGGGTCTCTCACCATACCAATACAGTACACCTCTGGACCTGTGAAGAACTCTGCTAAGAAGGATTGCTGTGCTGCTACAGGACTGCCACTCTGTGGGATTGCTGCTCTGGAAGAACTGCTTTTCTGCTCTGATGTGCTGCCTGTTGCCTGCTACTTGCTACCCTCTGCCCTACTGAGGAACAGGACTAGACCCATCTAACTAGAACCCAGAGTGACTCCAAGGGCTTGATGTCTTGCCCCCTGTTCGGAGTCTCAGGGACATCAAAGACTTCCTACAACCCTGCACCAGCACCTGAACTCTGCTATCTGTGAGTCCTGTCCTGCCAAGTGGTGCCAATCCAGTCTTTGCACCAATCGGAACCAACGCATCTCCTTCGACACTGATGCAGTTGCTGCTTGAGGACATCGCTTCGACTGACTGTTCAACTCAATGACGATGGACTGCGTGTCTCGACGATGATGCATCACCTGCTTCACAAAGGGGTTCATCGATGAAGCCTACATTGAGTGCGCGGATCAGAACTGATGCATTGCCTCCATCTATAGGATCAATGACGATGCATCGCCCCCTCTGCTCCTCGCATTGACTCTTCAACATTGACTCTTCCTCCATCCAAGGTACTTTTTCAGCGGGACATGCATGAGTCCTGAAGCCGGCCTGCCCTCCATCGCAGTTAACCTAAACTTTGAATTTACCCCTGTCTAGCATGAACAGATATCCTAGGTTGGTTCTATAAAACTCTAAGCACTATATTTTAATGTAATCTTTAAAAAGTCATAACTACGGTTCTACTTATAGAATCTTTGTTGGGTTGGTCTTATTTTACTCATAAAATTATTAGATATTTTTCTAACCCTGTGTGAAGTCGTTTTGTGGTGTTTTTATTGTATTAGTGTGTGTGTGTGTGACAAATACTTTACAAATTGCCTCTTTAGATAAGCCTGACTGCTCTGTGCCAAGTTACCATAGGGTGAGCACTGGTTAACTTTTAGTGTGTAGCTAGCTTACCCTGACTAGAGTGGGAGTTCCTGCTTGAACCGGATACATACCTCTGCCAACCAGAAACCCAATTTCTAACACATAACATAACAGAAGATTTAATTGAATAACTTTAGAGTTCTTGTAAAATAGTTGCATGCAACACAGTGTGACTTGGTTACTTGGTTGGGGGTAGGAACGAACATCATTTGTGCTGGTCCGATTTAGTAATACCCCAGAAAAAATCCTAATGAGTATTAGAGTTGCAAGGGTGTTCTAGGATCTGTTAATATTTAGGTGGGGTAACCGTGGCGTAAAGAGTCCCAGGCCTTTTGAGTGATGTAGTGGAACTTTCTCACATTAAGCAAGTTGATAAAACCTTCTCTAAAGAGAAAGGATTTCAGATCCCAAGACAATGGGAAGGAGTTTGGTTGGGGCCTTAGAGTCTGGCCCAGATTGGTCCAGAAGCTTGACATCATGATGCTAAAAGCCTCATTCCGAAAACCTTTGTATTGTAGAGTGATTGCACGCCCGGGAAAAATTATTACCATAGACAGGTTGAAATTAAACATACCATGCAGTATGGCCCAACTGATAGTCGTGAATGCAGGCCTTTTTATGTGCATCCACATTTGGGGAAATTGTCTAGTAGTACTCTGGTTAAAGCATGCAGTGTGTAATAACTGATTCATACCATCTGCCCAGAGTGTAAGAGGTATAGTTATCGTGCTGTGTATGAAATACGTAATAGCCCAGCACGGGGGCCTCCTGTATGTGCTATCCCATTATGGGGACCTCTTGTATGTATGTAGGCCCAGGTTTATAGAATGCTGCACAGGCATAGCTGTAGTTTATAAATTAGCTGACTCACCTTTCCTGTATGCCCATAAACCTCTCTTCGCTCTTCCTCAACCTGCACCAACTACTATAAGTCATGTACTGTTTGGTTCTGAATTGTGCATGTCAATGGAGCAGAAACATTTCGCTGGATCAAGCTGGTTCCAGCAGGTCAGTCTGAGGCCTGTGAGGAGATGCGTGTAAACAATTGATTATGTCCAAGAGCATGGCCACTACCAAAAACCACACACTTCAAAGAAGGAGCTGCAATGCCTGTCCACCCGCTGCACCCTGTCTCCACCTCTGGCAAGAGAGATGAGTTCCAAAACAGCCACTCGTTGGCTGCAGGAGTGTCTGGGACAGATATACAAAGATAGCGGTTCTTATGTGATGCTTGTTAACCAGAGTGGATTACTGGTTTTCAAGGCCACAGGTCTTCAAAAATATGTGCTTAGCATTTTAGCATTTATTGAGTCACTCTTTCAGGTCTGGCTTTAAATGTGATTTTCCAATTGACCTAACACCAACGGCCATTGTTTTTGGATTTGAGCTGGCACCGTGAATCAGTTATTCAAGTTCACCTTTTAATTTATGCGCAAGCACAGAGGAAAGCACAGAACCAGAGGCACGAGTCATGGCTGTCCCCATAGAAAAGTAGGGAGCATACTCCAGGACTAAGGGAAAAAACCTGCTGTGGTTGGTGTGGTAAATAAAGAATACTTCCAGAAGCCATTGGAACCAATCACTACCATTCGGCTAGCCTTCCATGGCCACTCTTATTTAAAACTTATTTTCCCACAGTCATCAACACACCTTCCTGCCTACCATGTCAGCACAACCTTGATGCTCTGGACTTCCTGCACTGATCTTCTACCTGGTGGATTGCCTTATGTGAGCCACTAAGTGCTGTCACACAGGATCACAGTTGAGGCATCATGCCCTTGCTAAGCTAATGTTGCCAGTGCCCCCCTCTTGCCATGCAAAGTCGTGTGGGTCACTCCAGACCAGGGATTAGATGCATTAGTTCAATAATCCTGCAAGTGATGCGTGGCCTACATCACGCATATCTGAGCCCTGGTTTATTGCCAGCAGCACAAGGGACCTGCCGACGACAGCGTGGTCCTGTGCAGATCAGCGTTTCACACATGCCTCTGGCACCATAATGCAACATGTGCATAAATGCTGACATTTCTAAAGTCCTAATGAGGCATTCAGAGCTTAGGCTATACTAACTAGTGAAAAAGCACAATGTATTGTTTTGTACTGTAATTGTATGTATATAGCACGTACTACCCCTGACGAGGCGTCGAAGCACTTTTTCAGGCGAGTAGCATGCTACTTAGGAACCCATAAAGGGTTAGGGGTGAATTAGTTATAATGAAAATATGAAACTAATGTGAGTGGTGGATATGTGAGTCAGTTATTTGGATTGAGAAGGATAGTGGAGGGGTAGAAGCGAGAAAAAGGTTTGCATGTATATAGCGCTTGCTACCCTTGATGGGGTAAACGTGTGCTGCAAACAGGTAGGCATTACTGTTAGGGAAATCCAGTATCCCCAGATTTAGGGTGGAATTGTTTGAAAACTTCTATGATGTTGCTTATGACATAGTTATTGAAGTTAAATCAAATAAAAGTACTATACATTCAAACAGAAATCAAACTGACTGGATAATCAGCTAATTGTGTCTGGTTGTCGCGTGCTTTGTGTCTGAGCCTCTGTCCTACACGAGCCCCTAAAAGTAAACCTTTACTGTTCGACTTTGAGAGTTAAAGCCCAAACAGACATACGTGTTAAATCAGTGAGCTTGCATTAGCGTCAGATTCCTGTTGTTACTGGGATAACAGGATTGTCCCTACTGCCCAAGAACTCAAGAGGGCGAGGAGAACAAGAAGCAACGCAGAAGGTTCTCTCCATAACTCAGCAGCACGCGCAGTGACGTGGCACAGACCTTTGTTCCATGCTTGACTCAGCAGCAAGCAGTTCTCGCCTATGTGTAGAACTACCAGCAGTACACGCCATGCCATTTCTCATCTAACATTCTTCTCACGCGTAATTTGCTTTGGTCTGCAGTCACGCCCTCTTTTTGTGAAAAAGAACTGAATGAAAACTGATTGAAACTATTTTTGCTAGATGAAGTTTGGGAATCTGAAAAGACACCGGGGCGTCACCTCTCCCCTTCTGATGTACCGGAGCACCTGATGTAACTTCGCAATGATTGGCTGACTTCAGTTTCCCAGACGTAAATTAATTGGCCTCTCTCTCTCTCTGTACACATGAGATCTTCCAGACTAGTGACACGTTCGCCACAAAGTCAGAAACGAACAGAACAAAATCTAATCACTGAAACATTATTGTCAATTAGCCAATGAAATGTCGAGCAAGTTAGGCTGCACTGCTTTAAGGAAATGGCAAACGTCCATTTGGAAGCAATGTACATGCTTCCCCCTCACCCTCCTTATGAAGTGCAGTAAACCCACGAACGCCATCAACGTTCTTCAACACCGAGGTACACGTCACTTCCTGTAGTGGCTGTCCTCTTTACAGGTACCAGCTTGAGAATGCAGTCTGCATGTGTTGGTCAACGAAGAGACCGCCTCTTGTGACCTGAATCACCCCCGGTACTTTCACCAGTGTACAAATTCCACCTGACCTGTCACAAATGGTTTCTGCTGAGTCCGGGGTTTTTGAGCATCAGTGGAACAAAGCATGGAGAACACTGCGTCTTGGGGCTAGTTAGTAATAGGACCTACTTATTCCAATAGGTATGTTTTATATGACCAGTAGGACGCCCTTTGTTGCACTAAATGTATACTTCACCGATTGTCCAAAACACATAAGGTGCGAATGGATCGAGCGAAAACAACTTGTAACTGGAATTTCTACCAGGGAAGACTGCCAATATAGTTATGAATCTTTGAAACGTTTCCAGGTGGAAATTCTACTTAACCAGCTTCAATCAGTTTTTATTCAACCAAGTCGGTAAGAAATTGGCTTTTTGGCACACAACTAAATGCTATGAAGAAAAAACAATTGATTTCGCATGCGTTGTTCCAACTTATTTGTGTCTCTCTCTTGCAGTTATTATTTTGTCAACGAGTAACACTTACGTTGTGTTTTCTTCCTGCTGGGCAAAAACCCTTATACCACAACTGGACCCATCACTAACCAAACTGAATCCATTACTGACACTTAGAAACTGGCCCAATGGAGTGCCCTAGTGCCTGCCTACCTCCATCTGCTTAAACCTGAAAGAGGACAGTGCTCATTTCTTAAACATTGAATGAGCATCAACATGTTTTTGTCTGAGGCAAACACTTTGTTAGTAGAACAACAATAACATACCCATGACTTTGGATTGTTTTGTCCCAGCATTAACGATGTGGAGATTTTGCCAAGAAGGGGTAAATATCCCCAGTCACTAGACTCGTTCTTTGCAATGAAAATGTTTTCTTTAACTTTTCATGCAAGATGATGTTTACTTCAAAGACTCAGCACAGCAGTTATTTTACGAGGACACTAAGATTATATTTTATTTTATATCATGTAGAGGGATTAAAACGTGCTACTCAACACCTCCAGCACTATTGTGCATGGGTTCATCCAGAGAGTGGTGGGTAGCGACATAGGGCCGAACCCAGCGAGGGAAGATCAGCTTGTAAGGATGCAGTCAAGGGATAGTCTGACCAAAGGGCAGTAGAAGGACCAACGGAGGCGTCTGACCGCACAAGGATCAGATTATCTACATGCCACATAGGTATGAACATAGGTGGCTATGAAGTTCCACGTTTTGCACCTCTTTGGTAGCCTTGATGTCTTCAGTCATAAAGTGCCTTCCAGTGAGGCACTTAAATAATACACATGTGATGTACAACACTCATCTTTAGGTTGGTCTCCTAATGGAAAGAGGTGCTTTCAGGAGCCCTACGCTGTGAATACCCAAAACTTAAGACACCTTTTAAGAAGCAACTGGGATGAGCAAATAAAAGAGCTGCAGATTTTTTTTTTCAAGAAGTAAGCACTTGTTGATGTTTAGCAAGAAGTTAAGGAATGTGTGTAAAACTGTATGTATGTTACAAAAAGTGTTTTGCTGCGAGAGGCAGAGGGCACTAAAGTGGCATTCACATCTTCTAGTGAAGAAAAAAAGAATTCCAGGTAAACACATTTTAACTAAGATCTTCTAAAAGTGTATCCTCAGTTTTCTCAAACAATGTATATATTTTCTGTTAGGTTAAAATCCCTAACGCATCATTGTGTTAATTCCACAGAATGCGCACACTTCAATTGAAAAGTCGCGCTTTAGGTTTAAAAAAAATCTCTGATTGAGGTAAGGGTGCCTGGTCATTAATTCCAGGAAGTTTATATTACAAAATGGCACTATTTAGCAGCAGTGTTTGCCATATACAGGCGCTTAAGGTTGTAGGAATGAATATCTTGTGGTTAACAGCTATAAAGCACTGTGCGCGTGTTAACCACCGTATTATGGACCGCAGCAGACAAAACCATCACAAAACAATAAAGACAACAGTCCAAGGAGGTGGCATATGTACACCTGCACCAACATTACCATACCACACAGGCGTGCGTAACCGAGGCATAAGAGAAATAGAGGTGTGCGCACCTCTCGGGGGCTTACTCTGAGCAGTCACTAATTCTGTGAATTTATAACTTAAGGTTCATGAGGCAAAATCCAATAAAATGATACAGGTTTGATACGCCCACAGACAAAAAATGTTAATTCATGTCAAGTTTCCATATCAAATCGAACACATTTCCACAGAGCGCCCTGAAATCGCCCGTCTAATTGTGTTAGCGCTGCACAAGCGCTAAATGAAGTAGAAAGACTTTGAAATCGCTATCATGTTACATGTTTGTTTCAGGACACGCGTTTACATTACAAACATGTTATTAAATGTAACAACAGGCTTCAGGTTTGAACGTTCGGCATGACTAAAGTTTGGTGCACGGCTATAACTTCACGTCTTGCCCCCAGAATTCAGGAAATATTTTTCTTCGAAGAAAGTTGCAGGTGAAAAGCAAATACAACTTACCAGATGGCAGGCTTGGTTTTGGGTTGGAGGCGCTGTGAACGCAGCTCTGAGGCAGCGTCGTCCCGTGGCCTCGAGACTGGAAAAAGTTTTCTCTTAAAGGAATCTCTTTGTTTAGCTGAAGTTGGAAGCGCAGTGGTTGGTTCTCCTCACGAGATGTTGTCCTCTCTGGCTGCTTCTCGGGCTGTGCCTGGCTGCAGGGGAGCCTGTCTGAACTCTCTCAAGCCCAGAGCTGACTGGCTGCCTCACAGATTGTTTCCATTAAGGCTGGCTTGTTCTAGGGAGGAGGGGTGCAGGGGTGGGGGCTAAGATAACCAGGAGTCGCCTCTCAAGACTCCCCCCTCCCTGCCTTGGCGGTGCTCCTGCTGTGGCTGGCCCGGGCCCTGGGTTTAAAGTGACACATCTGCAGTGGCATGTGGGGTTTTGCAGGGAGGGAGGGGGTGTCGAGGGATATGTGGGGGCCGCAGGTTGCTTGCGAGCCCACTTTAATTGATCAGACATACTTTCTGCTTCCACTCAGGACCACCAGACACAGCTGAGACAACTCGCATCCCAGCGACCTAGGTTGCCTCGGCCTTTCCCCTATTAAACGCAACAACAGCAATGCTGACATTTCTTGGGATTTCTGTGCTGGGCTGTAACTGATGCGTGTACAAGATTGTTTAAAACGTTTTCAAAAGGCTTCTATGTTTGCTGGGGATTTGCTCCGCCTCTCATACTAATAATCGAAGCTTTTGGCAGCATTTTTCAGCTTTCATAACAAAACATAACGTAGCCAGATACTGAGGCCTGAAATACAACTCTAATGCAATCCAGTGAAACACAACAGTAAACACAAGTAAGAAGACAACCTTAAGATTTAGCCCCTTGGTTTGCAGTGTTCACAGCAGGGGGGTATAGGGACAGGAGAAGGGTGGTGAACACAGACTTACAACTGAAAATATGTTCAATGGCAGCCTTAAAGGATTATTGAGGAGTATGTATATGGAAACATTAAGTAAAACATGGCCTACACGAACACTATACAGCCCCCTGCGGTCAGGACGCTAGTGAGCAACAGGCAGGGTCCCACTACCCTCTCACTAACGGTAGTGGTTACTCCCCATTCACTATAGGTGACCTTCAGGTTAGGCCTACTAATAGTCCGAGTCTCAGGCGTCCTACTCTGACGCTTATAAAAGTTAAAAGTTACCTGACGCCTTCCGTCTCTACAATCAGTGTTACCCACTTCCGCAGGGTTGGGGTGACTGGAATCTCTGGAAGCATTTCACTTGCAGAAATTACGCAAAGCTGCAGTGGTCGCCTTTGGTGAGTAGAATTTGCAGCTCTGCAGGGGCAATTGTTGGGCATCCACAACGCTTCCTCCGTTGAGAGAGTAAGTTCCTCTGATCGTTCCCAAAGGGGGGGGGCACATGGGTCTAAACAGCGGCTTCTTCTCTCAATGATGTCTTGAACCAGGCAAGAGTCCTCGTCCTTTCAGATGGCCCCTCTGGCATTCAAGGCCACCGACTTTACTCTGCACACAGGCAATGGACTGACCAACTAGCAGTAACTTCTTCTTCATGGTGGCCCCTTTAGCATACAAGGTCCCCAACTTCCCTCCACAAATGGCTACAGCCCAATTGGCACAGCAGTAATCCTCATGGGGACCCTCTCTGGCATACGGGGTCACTGACTTCACTTTGCAAACGGTCTACGGCCCAATCTGCACAGCAGTGCTTCCAACCACTAGTAACATCATGGAGATCCCCTCCGCAATATGGGGCTGCTGACTTGAACCTGTACATGGGTGAAGACCAAATTGGTGCAGCAGCCATCTCACTACAGGGATTCACTCTCCAGGATCCCCCACTGGACCTCGCTCCCTTCAGCACTTTCCTCTACTTCAGAAACTCTAGGGGCAAAGGGTCTTGAATTTCCCTGTGTGATATCCCCTCATCCAGGTGGGACAATGGCAGGCCTTTGCCCCCAGCCCTGGTCACAGACAGAAGTCTTTCAGAGCTTCTCCTTTGCACAGCCCAACTAGCTGCTTGACAGTTGACAATTTTGGGGCCTTGAGCTCCCATTTTTATAGTCCATTCCAGACAACAAATGTCATTTAGCATCTGGGGGCCCGATTCACAAAGGCAAACATAGACTTTTGTGAAAGTTTACTATTTTATTGCTAGTCACAAACTCCGAGTTAATGGGAAGTTTAAGATTGTGGAGACTCTGCAGAAAGGGCAGTGAACTCCACACATAAAAAGATAGGCCTGTCCTACCTATTTCATGTGAGAAGTTCTCTGCTCTGACAGTGGAGTTTATGCAGTCTTAAACATACTATTAACTTGGAGTTTTTGATTAACAACAAAAATTGTACACTTATTGTTAGAAATGGGATTTCTGGTTGGATAGGGCTTGCTCCAATTGGGCCACTGTCAGAACCATCACAAATCGCAAGTAGTAAAACTAACACAACCAGTAACTACCGGTACAATAATGAGCTCAGAATTAGCAACATAAACACATTATGTCTGCATCACATTAGGCATAAAACACATTATTCATAAACATCATATGTATAAACACATTATGTAATAGGCATCATATTAGTAATGCACCACAGTAACCTTACACAGTGCATTCATTTTCTTTGCGCTCCCACCAGAACAGAAAATGACCAAATATGACCCCAGGCCAACTGGCCTTCCTCTGGGGTCCTTTGTTCTGCTTTTGGCACAGGGCTTTGGGAACCAGTCGTAACTGGTTCTCGGGGTAGTGGAGCACTTTGTTTACCGGGCTCCTCTGCCACTTTGTCAGGTGGGGGCTTGGTCATCAGACACTCCAGATGGGGGCGGAGCCAGCATTTACCCTATGCAGGGTCAGGGGACTACTACTCGCATTACTCCAAATACAGATCTTCCACTCAGCCTAGTGCTCACCCTGCCCTCCCTGGAGCCACACACCTCACCAGCCCCTGTTACTCCAGACATACAATACACATCAGGCAGGCAGACACATAGCACACAGAAATGCCAACTTCTAAAAGTGGCATTTCTAAAACAGTGATAATAAATAGTGATAATAAATATGTGCACACCCTTGCGCAGCATTTATTATTGCTATTCCAATTAACCAAACTTGACAAGCTCCTCCTCTCATATCAGGAATTAGAACTGAAACACCTATAAGGGAATCCTCAATGCATTCCTATGGGAGGGCAGAATCACAGCAGTGAGAAACCAAAATGGCTGTTTGTCACTACCAGGACATATCACAAACTTAAGGTACATATCCTACCTTTTACCTACAATGCACCCTGCCCATAGGGGTACTGTGAGAAGTTGGCCTGGTATATGATGTTCACTATTCTAGTGAGCACCTTGCACCAGTCCAAACAACCCTTATGGTGATGGTTGTAAAGTCAACCTTATAGACCAGCTATCCTAGGGGTAGTATGGACAAAAGCAGTCTTAGGCTAAACTCAAGAGGGCATGTGAAGCCAGCTGTTTTACCAAATGCAAATCTTTTAATACCAAATGAAAGGACACCACACAGGTTATATATTCAAAATATATATGTATTTATTTCTAAATTAATCCTCTGAACTCTTTATGAGGGCAGAGGCACAAGCGCATAACAAGTAACTTAATATAACATACAATAAGTTGCACAAATATGAATAGGCCCTGGTGGCCCGCTAAACCATATACTAAAATAGTGGTATAAGAACCACGTCACGAAAAATGGTAAGGCCTAGGGCCTTGGGAATCGCTGGGGCTACACTGGACTAACAGTAGTTAGGGAGCAGGAGGCCCACGGGATGCGGGTGCAGAGTCTAAATGCACACGTGTGCACACATAGAAGTCAATGGGTGCGTAAAGTTAGAAAGTTAAAGGTTTAGGAGTCTTCCGACTGGACTAGAAGATAACCACTTGAAACTAGGACACTAGAAGAGTTAATCTTCACAGGAGCACCGCAGTACTTGCGTTCCCTCACCCACAGGAAGCGGGTGCATAGGTCCCAAAGTGTGTCGGGTTTCGTCTTGGAGTTATATGGAGCCTTTGAGAAAAGATGCTGCAGGCGGCCAGGAGAGAAGAGTCCGGTTGGATCCAAGGGCGGATCGAGGATGAAGAGTACCTGAAAGCAGAGGGGACAGAGTCTAGGTCACTATCCAGTGACCAGGAAGGAACCAGGAAGGAACCAGGCGATGTCGGGAAGCAATGAGGTGCTGTCATGAAGCTTGTCTCCGCTGCCACGTGGACCAGGAGGTGTCGACGGCAACCAGGAGCTGGACATGGACTGTCCCACAAAGGTTCTCGCTGTTGGCGGTGTCGGTTCTCGATTCGGAATCAACAGGCCTTGGCAAATACAACCCACGCATGAATCGAAGATGGCTTCTGGGTCAGACCAGCAAGGTCTGATGGGCTGCTCCTTTTCAGGGGAGCAAGGGCCAGTCTGGAGCAATCAGACCAGCATTGGAAATTCAAGGCTTCGTCATCACAGAGGCCACTAGCCAATGGGCAAGTGACCGGACAGTCACGTCGAGGAGGAAAATGCAAAAGGGCCCCACGCAGCACTCGGTGAGTGTGGAGAAGTGATCTTCGGTGCAGCTAATGCTCGGGGCTGGGGCTTCTCAATCCCAATGCACAACTTCGAGGGTGCCTCAGAAGTTGCATGGAAAGCAATTCTCTGGCTTTCCAAGATGGCCGGTCCCAGTCTCTCGTCGCCTCCACGGGTCTCAGCTTTGCTGTGGCTGTGGATCGGGCTGTTGGATGTCTGGAAGTCCAGGTCTTGTCAGGCTCTGTGTTTGGGCTCCGGCGGGAGCAACGACAAAGGAAACTGTTGAGCGCTTGATGGTGCCTGCTTGTGCAGGGTGGTCACTCCTTTACCACAAGGGAGATTCTTCAGTCTTCTACGTCGAGTAGGATGTCGAAGGTCCAGAGTTTCATATCAGAGTTTCAGTCAGGATAAATCTAAAGTCTTGGGACTCAGCTCCTACCTATATACCAAATCTAGGGGCTGGATTACCTGCTTGGTCCCTCCTATGGGTGGGACCCAGGAAGGGGGTGGTTACACCCCTTTCCCTTTGTCCAGTTTCGCGTCAGAGCTGGGGCTGGAGTGCCCCAGCACCGGTTTGAATTGGACTATGCATGGGACACCTTGTGTGACCCAGTCAGTGTCTCATTTCATTCAGCCCCCCCCCCCCCCCGCCCCAATACACTATAGCCTGTCTGGGATGGTGCTAGCACCTCCCTGTGACAGGAAACCTATTGTCCAAGCCTCCCTCGCTGGAAGGACTCCCAGCAGCAGGAGGCCAGACTTGTGTCTGTGGCAGCAGCATCCATTTTGTGATGCTGAGGCTCTGGTTAACTTTAACCGGGATTAATGGAAGTAACATGTCTTCTCCCTCTAGAAGGGTGGAATGCTACCCCCGTCGCCAGGACTGGCGAGGGGGTAGTATTCCAAAGCGTATGACACCTTACACGACATGTTTTGATAAAGCCAAACCAAAGTTAGCATCTGACCGCAAGGTACATAATGCACTTCAGAGTATATGGTATGGCAATATCCTAGAACAGTTATAAGGACATGGTTCTGAAAGCTGCAGACAGGCTCAGCTCATGCTAGAGCCCCATCTCACATAAAACCAAGCACTCTGTCTTCAGGATTGTTAAGGCTTGCCATAGGGGTGACTTATAGGTGTATATGTGTCTAGATATAAGGTTAGACATAGGAATAGTATATCTAAGCAAGGGGTGATTACACGACCTTGCCCCAGCTGAGTGATCAGCCAGTTGTGTCAGTTTGGATGGCCAGCCAGGGGTGGCAAAAGATATGCTGCAGCCCCTGGTAGGCCTTGGGTGCACCTATGCCCTGGGTACCTATAGTACACTGTACAGGGACTCATACGAGTGACCCAAATCCCAATTGGTGATGTACCTAAAGTACATGGTGTGAAATTTAGAGAGAGAACAGCAGGGCTGTGGGTCTGATTAGCAGGCCCACAGCCACATTAAGTCAAAAACCAGTAAAGCAGAAAGCAAAACATGGGGTGACCATAGGAAAGCAGACCCTACTCTCCTACATACCCACCCAAACGCAGGGACATTAGACTAACCTTGACCAGTTGTGTCTTCATGTTCTAAGTTGCCATGGTCAGTCCCTGGTCTGTGCTCCACTGTAAAGTCCATCCCCTGTAGGGAAATGGACCACCTGAGCAGTTTCTGATTCTCACCCTTCATCTGATTTAGCCACAAGAGGGGCTTATGGTCTCTCTGAATTTTGAAGTGAGTGCCAAACAAGTATGGTCTCAACTTCTTCAGGGCCCAAACCACAGCAAAGGCCTCCCTCTCAATAGCTGACCAACGTTTCTCTCTAGGGGTCAGCCTTCTGCTAATAAAAGCAATGGGCTGGTCTTGACCATCTACATTAAGTTGTGAAAGCACAGCTCCCACCCCCAACTCAGAAGCATCTGTTTGGACAATAAACTCTTTGGAGTAGTCAGGACTCTTTAAGATAGGTGCAGAGCACATGGCCTTCTTCAGGTCATCAAATGCCTTTTGACAGCTAACTGTCCACTGAACCTTTTTTGGCATCTTCTTTGAAGTCAAGTCATTAAGTGGTGTCACAATGGACCCATAGTTCTTAACAAACTTTATGTAGTAACCAGACAGGCCCAAGAAAGCTCTCACCTGTGTCTGCGTGGTTGGAGGGTCCCAGCCTTTGATGGTCTGGATCTTACTCTCCAGTAGTTGAACCTGACCCCCACCTACAAGGTGGCCCAGGTACACAATCTTCCTCTGCCCTATCTGGCACTTTGTGGCCTTGATAGTTAGGCCTGCCTTTTGCAGGGCCTCTAAAAACTTCTTCAGGTGGATCAGGTGATCCTCACAGGTGGAGTTGAAGACAGCAATATCATCAAGATAAGCTGCACAAAAGTCATCCAACCCAGTGAGGACTTGGTTCACCCACCTTTGGAAAGTGGCAGGTGCATTCTTCAAGCCAAAGGGCATTACCACAAATTAATAATGACCTCCTGGGGTGAGAAAGCAGTTTTGGCCTTGGCATCCTCAGCTAACCTGATTTGCCAATAGCCAGCTGTCAAATCAAATGTGCTCAGAAACTTGGCAGAAGCCAATCTATCAATGAGCTCATCTGCTCTTGGAATTGGGTGAGCATCTGTCCTAGTGACAGCATTGAGACCTCTATAGTCCACACAAAACCTCATCTCTCTCTTACCATCTTGGGTGTGAGGTTTTGGTACAAGGACTACTGGGCTGGCCCAGGGTCTCTCTGATTGCTCAATTACTCCCAACTCAAGCATTTTCTGTACCTCAGTCTTTATACAGTCCCTGACATGGTCAGGTTGCCTGTAGATCTTACTCTTCACAGGCAGACTGTCACCAGTGTCCACCTCATGGGTGCACCAGTTAGTCTGACTAGGTGTCAGTGAAAACATATGTCTAAAGGCCTGTAGGACTTGTCTGCAGTCCTGTTGCTGCTGGTCAGTGAGGCTGCCAGCTAAGGCCACACCATCAACTGAACCATCATCAGGGTTCTGAGTCAACAGGTCTGGGAGAGGGTCTCTCTCTTCCTCCTGTCCCTCATCTGTAGCCATGAGAAAGCCCATGTCTGCCCTGTCAACATATGCTTTGAGTCTGTTGACATGGAGCACCCTGTGGGGGCTAATATGGGTTACAAGGTCCACCAAGTAGATGACCGCTCCCTTTTTCTCAACAATGGTGTGGGTTCCAGACCATTTGTCCTGGAGTGCTGCTGGTGTCACTGGCTCCAACACCCACACCTTCTGTCCTGGCTGGTACTCATTCAGCACAGCCTTTTGGTCATGCCAAGCTTTTTGAAGTTATTGGCTAGCCTCAAGGCTTTTTGAAGTCTTCTTCATATACTCAGCCATCCTGGAGCGGAGACCAAGTACATAGTCCGCTATGTCTTGTTTAGGCTTTTTGAGAGGTAACTCCCATCCTTCCTTCACCAGACATAGGGGTCCCCTTACAAGATGCCCAAACATAAGCTCAAAAGGGCTGTAGCCAACCCCCTTTGTGGGACCTCTCTGTAAGCAAACAGAAGGCAGGGTAGAAGGATGTCCCATCTTCGCCTAAGCTTTTCAGGTAAACCCTTGATCATACCCTTGAGGGTTTTGTTGAATCTTTCAACAAGCCCATTGCACTGTAGATGGTAGGGTGTACTGAATTTGTAATTAACACCACACTCCTTCCACATAGCAGTCAAGTACCCAGACATGAAGTTTGCACCTCTGTCTGAGACAACCTCCTTTGGAAAGCCCATTCTTGACCAAACTCCCAGGAGTGCTCTTGCCACAACAGGTGCTGTTGTGGTTCTTAGGGGAATAGCTTCTGGATACCTGGTGGCATGATCCACTACCACCAGTATAAATCTGTGCCCAGAGGCTGTTTGGGGATCCATTGGTCCAACAATGTCAATCCCAACTCTTTCAAAGGGTACCCCCAACACAGGTAGTGGTATGAGGGGGGCCTTTGTTGTGCCACCTGATTTGCCACTGGCTTAGCAGGTCACACAGGAGCGACAAAACTCCTTGGAATCTTCTGACATATGGGGCCAGTGAAAGTGAGGGACAAGTCTGTCCTAAGTCTTGTTCTGGCCTAGATGTCCTGCTAAGGGAACATCATGGGCTAAGGTAATAAGGAAACCCCTAAAGGTCTGAGGTATGACCAACCTCCTGGAGGTACCAGGCTTGGGGTCTCTACCCTTCATCCCAATAAACTTTATGGGTACCTGTAGCTTTCTCAGCAGCCCCAGAAGCAGCAGCTTGCTGTCTGAGGGGTTCAAAAGAGGGGTAGTCTAACTGAGCCTGCCTCAAGTCTGCTCTTGAAGGCCCCCCCTGTCCTCAGAAACTCAACCTGTTCAGGTTCAAGCTCTTCCAGGAAAGTTCCTTCAGGAGTCTCAAAATCAGCTCTCTGGGAAGGTTGATCCTCACTTGAGGTCAGGGGGGAAGGCACTGCCTTAACCCTACTGCTCTTTCTCTTGGATGGCACTTGGTCCATAGTTTCAGGATCCAAGGCCTGTTCAGTCTGGCACTTTTTGGCCTGTGACCTGGTCACAGCAAGGACATGAGCTGATATGCCTAACATCTCTGCATGAGTCCTATACTCCACTTCTGACCATACTGAGTTTTCAAGGTAATTGCCCAAAAGACATTCAACTGGGAGGTCCGCACTTACCACAACTCTTTTGAGGCCAGTTACCCCTCCCCAGGAGAAATTAACAACTGCCACACTATGTGTAGTAGTGACATTGCTAGCATTGGTCACCAGGTAATTATCACCCAGTACAATCTGTCCAGGGTCCACAAAGTTAGGTGTCACCATAGTGACACTGGCAGATGTGTCCCTGTAGGCCTGAGCCACTTTATCATTAATCAAAGGTGTCTGTCTGTACTTGCCCAAAGTATTGGGACTCACAGTAGTGGACATAGCCATGTCCACATCACAGATCAGGACAGCCTGAGTTGGAATCCTGACTAGGCCAGAATCCACTTCAGTACCCATGGTTAACCCCACTATAGCCTTGGGTTGGGAACTACCACTGCTGACTGTACTAGGGGGTGCAGTTGCCTTAGGGGCTGCAGTGGTAGGGGCTGTACCTTTCTTGGTGCACTCACTAAACCAGTGAGAGGCAGATTTACAGTAATTACACCAAGGTTTCTTTGGACCTTCTTTCTTCTTCTTCTTGGAAGTTTGGGACCCCCTTCATTAGAATTTAGGGGGCCTGATGAAGACTTCTTGTCTTTTTGTTTCTGATCCCCACCCTTTTGGTCTGCCTTTTTCTGATCACCACCTTGGTTCTGGGGCTTCTGCTTAACCCTGGTTCTGACCCATTTGTCTGCCTTCTTTCCCAATTCTTGGGGAGAGGTCAGATCTGAGTCAATCAGGTGTTGGTGCAATAACTGGTTCTGACAATTATTAAGGATTTGCTCTCTCATGATCAAATTATACAATCCTGTATAGTCCTTAACTTTGCTTCCCAGTAACCAACCTTCCAGAGCCTTAGTGGCACAATCAACAAAATCAGTCCAGTCCTGAGTCTGTGTCTTCTGGGTATCTCTGAACATCAACCTGTACTGTTCAGTGGTTAGGCCAAACCCATCAATTAGACCACTCTTCAGGACAGGGTAGTTATTAGAATCCGCATCACTAACTGTGAGGAGCTTATATCTGCCTTTGTCTTCAAAGGAGAGCCACTAGATAGCTGCCCACTGACTCTGGGGGACCTGCTGGACTTTGCAGGCCCTTTCCAAAGCAGGTATCCACTTGTGGATGTCATCCCCAACTTTGTAGGGGGGCACTATCTTACTCAGGTGCCTAGTATTATCATGGGACCTGTCTTTATCCTTCGGCATATTGCTGCCACCAGTGGGTTGTGACCCACTCAACTTCTGCTCTCTAGCTAGGGCAAGCGTCTCTTTGGCAAAGGCAACATCTAGTTCTTGCCTCTCAATCCTTAGATTAGCTTCCCTCATCCTAGCCTGATGTTCTCTCATTTCAGGAGAGCTCATCCTTCTCTGAGCAAGGGTATTGGATCCCCTAGAGGCATCAGAGTGGTGGGAATCACCGGAGTGAGACCTCCTCCTCTCATACCCCTGGTTAAGTCTACTAATAGGTCTGTATGGGGCTAGCCCATTCTCACCCCCATGTAGGCTTAGGTTAGCCTGGCTAAGTCTCCCAACTTGGACCTGGCTATCTTGGAAAACAAAATAAGAGAAAGGTGGAGGCTACATTCATCAATCGCACCACGTGAAAAAATAACAACACATTCACGTGAGGCACATACTCAAGGTGAAAATGTTCCCATCAGTTGTCTAACTGTACCGCCACTATCACATCATTTGGGTTCTCCTTACCCAGGAGTCAGTGCCCTCACAGTCACACAAGATGTAATAGAGGACTGAGAGAATAATAAAGAGACCCTACAGTTCTTGCCTGTTAGGCGGAAACAGTATGATAAGACAGCTGAAAAAAGCAGTGCAAATAAGTGATTAGTGAAAATATAAAATTAGGTGAGACTGAGTAGAAGACATTTTTTTAATGGTTTCTCTCAGCTTCCTAACTCTAAAAACAAGAGCGGAAAAAGCAGATTTGACAAAATATCTGCTCAGCGAGTGGTCAACATGTTTCTGCATCTAAGGAAGTACCTATGCATTCTTCAGGACCTAGTTGGTGCTACTGCTGTAATAATAGTGACAAATGTAAAAGATAAAATATCACCTGATTTTCAGGTTCAGATGCTCCACCACAATCTACAAATAAAATCACATCAACAGAAGGTGAAGTGAAAAGAAAACACATGGCATTGTCAATTTTGTAAAACAATACACTCAACCATAGTGTTATTGAAGTGACTTGTCAATACAATTTTCATGACATATTCACACTCACCCAATTAGTGTGGGGTTCACGCCTCACCTCACCTGGCTGCAGCTCAGGTAAATGAGGAGCACCGCTCTGTTTAGAGAAAACATATGTACACATAAGCATTCACTGTTAATCCCGTCGAGTACCGAATAATAAAAAAATGTCTGGAGTTACTATCAGCAATCTATTGTTATGTCACATGATAGTATACACCCCTCTGGATTTACTGTGCTCTGGTCTTAGTTTAAAGTTGGAAACGATCTCCGTATTACATGCGCACACAAACTGTTGGTGGTAATCAGTTGTGCCGTATGCTTGTAACAACAGAAATGCAATCTTTCTTCTCTATTTCAAAAATAATGTTATGCGCGATCTCTATATCGCATCCCCTCAAAAAGGCTCAAGATATAAAAACTTTCACTTGCGCCGCCCGGGTGTCTCACAGGCCCGGGAACCATGTATATGAACACCGCCTCACACAGTGGCTCGCATGGAGGCTTGGATGATATCAGCCCACACGTACATCTGTGACCTGATGGGGCTGGTACCTTTGCTCTAATGTGGACAAACTTAGTGTACCACAAGTATTTAACCAAATGCGGCAAAGCACTTCACATTTTCTTCATTATGCCCCGGAAGCGCTTAACAAGATGACAGAGCGCGCTTGCCTGGGCGGGCTGTTTACGCCACGGATGCGCATAACAAGATGACATTGAACTCAGCACGAGACACAGAACGCCCTTGCCTAGGCGTGCTGCTTCGCGAGACAGTTCGAGAGCGCTTACCTCTCTGTCGGTGTCTCCAGACGTTCCTCTGCGCTGGACTTGGGGAGGCACCGAGCGGAAGGGGCGCTGGCTATTTAATGACTCACATTCTCTACGCGCTCACGTGTTAGCGCAAAGGGTGATGGTTGTTGTAGTCAAACACACGTGCTCATTAGCGAAATATTCTTATTGAAGACCGTGGCTATGGAACCATCTAAACGTGCACATTTGTGAATGCGCATACTTAATATGAACCATATTTCGCCATCAGAGAATTAACACTGTCATCTGTGGGCAGTAATATTAACAACGACTTTAGATTAAACACACATTGTTTTAAACTCACTCACGTGTTGGTGCAGAGGATTATGGTTATTGTAGTGAATGGAACGCACAACTGTGATGGAATATATGTGTGCCTTAGCGATCACTGTCAGTGAACCCTACTCTACCTTTTTTCGAAGCCATTTGAACAACAATGTGTAGGCAGTGGTATATATAGGCTAAACAAATGGACCTCTCATTTATAGAATATTTAGCTCGATGTAATGAATACACTAACCCGGCATGACTATAAAAAAAAGCATTATCAGTGCGCTTACGTGTTGCTGTAGGGGATTATGGTTGTTCTAGTGAACAAGGCGCCCGGCTGTGATGGTATATATGTGTGCCTTAGCAGGTACTCCACGTGAACCCAAATCATAGGAGTCAAGTGACCTACAATGTGTTGGCAGTGGTACATGTAGGCCAAACAAATAGGTCGCTCGTTTTTAAAAAATATTGGGCTCAATGTAGAAACTGCACTAGCCTGGCAACACCATAATATACACTACAGTGATTTATAGTGATTTATATGGAAGCAAAGTGTCCTGGACATGGTACCATAACATTTATTTTTATCAATTCAAAGCGACATCCAGGGAATAGGTTTGTTTAAGCCTTCCTTGTCGCTATTCATCTTGTATACCCATTTTTGTTCTTTTTTAAAAAGAAATTTGCCCATATCAGGACAATGGTCAGGAATGGTTGGCTGTTCTAATATAGTCCACGTAAAATCATTGGGGCCATGACCTACTTCCAGGAAATGGGCTGTTAGGCGCGTCGCTTGTTTGCGGCAACGGACTGTACTTTTATGCTCACAAATGCGGATTCTTGTTTTTCTTGTGGTCATGCCCACATATCTTTTTGAGCATGGGCATGTAGACTCCTAGATATCTTCTGGTGTATACTCATGTTCTTGATAGGGGCATGTATCTAGTATGAGTCGGTAAACCAGCCCTTAAACCCCCCTTCTATGTAGTTTGTTAAATTATCTTGGAAAACCTCTTCTTCAGATTCTTCCTCTGGTTCATCCCCTTCTTCACCTATGATAGTGGGATCTGATGCATCATCTGTAGAGGGTAAAACCTCTTCTCCATGAACTGAGGGACCTTGTCTAGAGGCCTTCTCAGCATCAGCCCTCGCTAGGAGCTCTATTAGGTGGGGAATGGTAGGGTTGGAACCCTGTTTCAATCTCCTTGAGGTACACAAGTGTCTCATCTCTTGGAAATTGAGCATTTCATATCTAGAGGGTGCCCTGGGAGGGTCACCTCCCACAGGAAGAGTCATACTTGGCCCACCTGTGGTAGACATGATTCTAGTGAGGTGTGGTGTGTGCACCTATCTACACTATGTGAGTCCTACTAGAACCTCTCTAGGAGTTGTAGTCAG
This sequence comes from Lissotriton helveticus, assembly GCF_964261635.1. Taxonomy (NCBI): domain Eukaryota; kingdom Metazoa; phylum Chordata; class Amphibia; order Caudata; family Salamandridae; genus Lissotriton; species Lissotriton helveticus. Next base: position 1,009,449,256 of record NC_136072.1, on the reverse strand, counting down.
GGTGTGCTAGGCCCTTTGGTCTACAACAACTAAGTTCAGTAGAACTTATGTATTCTAAGCCTTGTTATATGTACCTATGGTACCTAATGTGATCTTTCAAATGATATCTCAAAGATTACAATTGGTAAAATAACAGCAAGCTCAAATCCCAACCGCTGCACACCAATGTGAGAAGTTGGCCTGGTATATGATGTTCACTATTCTAGTGAGCACCTTGCACCAGTCCAAACAACCCTTATGGTGATGGTCGTAAAGTCAACCTTATAGACCAGATATCCCAGGGGTAGCATGGACAAAAGCAGTCTTAGGCTAAACTCAAGAGGGCATGTGAAGCTAGCTGTTTTACCAAATGCAAACCTTTTATTACCAAATGAAAGGACACCACACAGGTTATATATTCAAAATATATATGTATTTATTTCTAAATCAATCCTCTGAACTCTTTATGAGGGCAGAGGCACAAACCCATAACAAGTAACTTAATATAACATACAATAAGTTGCACAAATATGAATAGGCCCTGGTGGCCCGCTAAACCATATACTAAAATAGTGGTATAAGAACCACATCACAAACAATGGTAAGGCCTAGGGCCTTGGGAATCGCTGGGGCTACTCTGGACTAACAGTAGTTAGGGAGCAGGAGGCCCACGGGATGCGGGTGCAGAGTCTAAATGCACACGCGTGCACACATAGAAGTCAATGGGTGCGTAAAGTTAGAAAGTTAAAGGTTTAGGAGTCTTCCGACTGGACTAGAAGCTAACCACTTGAAACTAGGTCACTAGGAGAGTTAATCTTCACAGGAGCACCACAGTACTCGCGTTACCTCACCCACAGGAAGCGGGTGCATAGGTCGCAAAGTGTGTCGGGTTTCGTCGTGGAGTTCTATGGAGCCTTGGAGAAAAGATGGTGTAGGTGACCAGGAGAGAAGAGTCCAGTTGGATCCAAGGGTGGATCGAGGATGAAGAATACCTGAAAGCAGAGGGGACAGAGTCTGGGTCACTAGCCAGTGACCAGGAAGGAACCAGGCGATGTCGGGAAGCAATCCGGTGCTGTCGTGAAGTTTGTCTCCACTGCCACGTGGACCAGGAGGTGTCGACGACAACCAGGAGCTGGACACGGACTGTCCCACAAAAGTTCTTGCTGTTGGCGGTGTCGTTTCTCGATTCGGAATCAACAGGCCTTGGCAAATGCAACCCATGCAGGAATCAAAGATGGCTTCTGGGTCAGACCAGCAAGGTCTGATGGGCTGCTCTTTTTCAGGGGAGCAAGGGCCCGTCTGGAACAACCATACCAGCATTGGAAATTCAAGGTTTCGTCATCACAGAGGCCACTAGCCAACAGGCAAGTGACCGAACAAACGTGTCAAGCAGAAAATGCAAAAGGTCCCCACGCATCACTCGGTGAGTGTGGAAAGGTGATCTTTGGTGCAGCTGATGCGCGGGGCTGGCGCTTCTCAATCCCCAATGCACAATTTCGAGGGCACCTCAGAAGTTGCATGGAAAGCAATTCTCTGGCTTTCCAAGATGGCCAGTCCCACGTCTCGCGTCGCCTCCACGGGTCTCAGCTTTGCTGTGGCTGTGGATCGGGCTGTTGGATGTCTGGAAGTCTGGGTCTTGTCAGGCTCTGTGTTCAGGCTCCGACGGGAGCAATGACAAAGCAAACCGTTGAGCGCTTGATGGTGCCTGCTTGTGCAGGGTGGTCACTCCTTGACCACAAGGGAGATTCTTCAGTCTTCTACGTCGAGTAGGATGTTGAAGGGCCAGAGTTTCGTATCAGGTTTCAGTCAGGATAAATCCAAAAGTCTTGGGACTCAGCTCCTACCTATATACCAAATCTAGGGGCTGGATTACCTGCTAGGTCCCTCCTATGGGTGGGACCCAGGTAGTGGGTGGTTACACCCCTTTCCCTTTGTCCAGTTTCATGCCAGAGCTGGGGCTGGAGTGCCCCAGCACCGGTTTGAACTAGAATATGCATGGGCCACCTTATGTGCCCCAGGCAGTGTCTCATTTCATTCAGCCCTCCCTGCCCCAATACACTATAGCCTGTCTGGGGTGGTGCTAGCACCTCCCTGTGACAGGAAACCTATTGTCCAAGCCTCCCTCGCTGGAAGGACTCCCAGCAGCACGAGGCCAGACTTGTGTCTGTGGCAGCAGCATCCATTTTGTGATGCTGTGGCTCTGGTTAACTTTAACCGGGATTAATGGAAGTAACATGTCTTCTCCCTCTAGAAGGGTGGAATGCTACCCCTGTTGCCAGGACTGGCGAGGGGGTAGTATTCCAAAGCGTATGACACCTTACATGACATGTTTTGATAAAGCCAAACCAAAGTTAGCATCTGTCCGCAAGGTACTTAATGCACTTAAGAGTATATGGTATCGCAATATCCTAGAACAGCTATAAGGACATGGTTCCGAAAGCTGTAGACAGGCTCAGCTCACGCTAGAGCCCCATCTCACATAAAACCAAGCACTCTGCCTTCAGGATTGTTAAGGCCTGCCATAGGAGTGACTTATAGGTGTATATATGTCTAGATATAAGGTTAGACGTAGGAATACTATATCTAAGCAAGGGGTGATTACACAACCTTGCCCCAGCTTAGTGATCAGCCAGTTGTGTCAGTTTGGATGGCCAGCCAGGGGTGGCAAAAATATGCTGCAGCCCCTGGTAGGCCTTTGGGTGCACCTATGCCCTGGGTACCTATAGTACACTGTACAGGGACTCATAAGAGTGACCCAAATCCCAATTGGTGATGTACCTAAAGTACATGGTGTGAAATTTAGAGAGAGAACAGCAGGGCTGTGGGTCTGATTAGCAGGCCCACAGCCACATTAAGTCGAAAACCAGTGAAGCAAAAAGCAAAAAATGGGGTGACCATAGTAAAGCAGACCCTACTCTCCTACAGGTACCTAGGGCCTACCTTAGGGGTGACTGGCATGCAGTAAAAGGGGTTTAGGTGCCACGTCACTGCAGCAGTAACACTGCGAGCACAGGCCCTTCAATGGTGGAGGCCTGAGACAGGTTTGAAAGGCTACTTTGGTGGGTGGCGCAATCAGCGCTGCAAGCCCACCAGTAGCATTTAATTTACTTGCCCTGGGTATCTGAGATACCACTTTACAAGCGACTGGCATGTAAATTAAATATGCCAAACAGGTGTAGACCAATCATGCCATGTTTACCACAGAGAACACATGTACTTTACACTGGACAGCAGTTCTTAAGTGCCCAGAGTCCTACAATCTCCAACACCATGTCAGAAAAAAGGCTAGGAGGAAGGCAAAAAGTTCAGGGATGACCCTGCAAAAAGGGCCAAGTGCAGCACTTATACAAAAGTTTAAGTTTACCTTTGTGAGTCTGGACCTGAGTCTTTGAAGTTTGTGTTGGGTGTCTGCTTCCTTTTGAATTGCCCACTCCTCTGCCTTGCCCTTCCTCCAGAGAGTAGTGTGTCACAGCAGGAGTGTCGCAGAATTTGATAGCCCCACACACGAGCCATGGGAGTGACTAGAGATTCTCACCTGGATGTCACCTACAGTGATTAGTGCCTCAAAAGGTTACCCCAGGGCACCAGCTCTACACTTTATGATTCTCTTATCAGCCCCATCTCCTTCCTGAGATGTGCCAGTGCCCCTTTACAGTTACCTCTACCTGAATCAACAAGTATGTACTGAAGACCTGGGTCTTCCTCCTTAAGTGTGTGCGCGTCCTACGGGCTCACGGGAATACAGCAATCCACAAATCTGGATGAGGGAATCCTCTAACTCCTCATGCTCCTGCAGTCATTCCTGAGTCTCCCAAAAAGGGACCCAGAATCTTTCATGTATTTTACCATTCACAGGTACTCATACTGTTGTTTAGTTTCCACTAATCAGTAGGAACTTCTCGTTTGTGGACGACATAAACTTAGAATGGTGCCAGATTGATTCCGTGCACCACCGCAGGGTATGACGTCCCTCACAGTGCCACCATGAGCCCCCCTAACGTAGATAGGGAGCAAATGGTTCTGGCAACTGCTGAACATGACAACTCTGTTCCCTCAAGAACCATGAACATTTCGCTCAGACAATCTTGCTCTCTTTCACTCAGAGAAATATGCAAAGAATAAACAAAGGGATGTTTTCAATATTTGTTGAACCAAAGTGATTCTTGTATAGAAAGCATGTGCTACAATGATCAATAGACCAAATCAGACAAAAGTTATATTAAGTGTCAAGATAGTGAATAAAATGAAGAGTTCCCCCATCTTGTTGAGACAACTTATATATACATTCATATACAGTATTATAACAGTCTAGTGTATTCCTAGAATGCAAACCCTAACCTATGTGTCTAGGGTGTGAATGTATGTTCTACCAAGAACCCTCCTTCTGGATGATCTAACCCCGTTACATGGTGGGTAAGAGTGTAGGACCCCTTCTTAGTCGCCAACTAGACACCTCTCATGGAGATGTCAATCAGCTGCTGGGTGAAAGCTTCAGCATGCAGGGACCCCTCGAAGTCAGCAGAAGTGTCTCCTCTGATTATACTTGGAAACAAAAGTTATATATAGAAAAAGGCATCCTTGCCTTGGGCCGAGATTTTGATCATGCTGCCATAGTTTGTGTTTTACACATAGCTGTGTTGCCATATGGACATAATAATAAACACATTTGTATAACACATGTGAGGGCCTTGCACACCGTGCCAAGGCAATGTGATAGTGTTCTCATGAAGTTCTCCGTGTTAGCAAGTTCGGTGTTTCAAAGAAACTAACCCACGTGTCACAAATGAAAATGTGTGTCAGGTGTCAAAGTGACAAAGTGGAGGCAACTTTAGGAAAGAACTGTGTACATGTAAAATGGTACTATTTCCTACCAGACCTTACTTAGGCACATGACAATACATCCGGCACATGCATAAGACAAACATGTGCTACACAGGAATACATGCTAATTTGATGTAGGCCAAGGGTGACTTAATGGCACAGCAGCAGAACTTTACATGAGTGAGCCTGTAGGCCTCACTCCAGTGAAATAGGCAAAAGGCGTGTTTACTTCTACTGATCACTACATGGTATGCTGTTACCAACGAACCGGTGCTACTTAAGTCCTGAAAAAGGTGGTAGACTTTCATCACTATGAAAGTAGCACTTTGGGCATCCCTCCCGGTCGAAAAAGCCTGCAAACCGTGAAACAGGCCTGTGTCATGGAACACACACTTGACTCAATTTGCACATCTGTCACCATGCAAGAGACTTTTCCGTCCCAACATCCATGTAAAAAGTTCAAATTGTTTGGAATGGTAAATACTTTGACATCTTTTGGGTTTACTAAGTGTGTGATGTCATTTCCATCAACCCTAAGATTTATGCGATTTGGTGATACTGGCTGAAATGCAATTGAACAGTGGAAAGTGATTCATGGAGTAACCATCTTTCAGTTCAGGTATGTTTCCATATGTTCCCTACATGCTCCCATGGAAATCTAGATGTCCTAATGTCTCTAATATTACACTGGGAAGTGTGATAATCAGGGTTTTGCACAGGCACTTATGCATGAAAATTGCTTCAAATATTATCATTGTGCAAACTGTGACTGAAGGGAACCAAGGTTCTGCACAGGTTCTGTATAAATATGCTTTCAAACATGATACTGCAAGCAACAGCTCTCAAACCGTTTAAATTCTTATGCATGAGAACTACTTGTGTGATTTGATAACATCACAGGAAGTAATGGCACACTGCCTTTGACATCAATGTTGATACAGCAAATGATGTCAATGAAATGCTAAAATGACATACTGCTTTTAAAGTGAATAGAATGACAACAAAATGTCACCAAAGTAGTACCTTCAATCAACTTAAAGGATCAGTAGGAAACATGCCCATGGAAGAATAGCTTACTCATGACTCCACATCTCCCAAGAACTGCTCACCGCACAGCTGAACAGAGCTGTATTTAGAGTCTAAGTTTAATCCCTTTCACCATATGTGATATTTAGATATTGTTAGTGACAGCTTAAGTCAAACTCTAAATGTGTGAGTGTTAGACTTGGCATCCTTGTGTGGTTCCCCCTGACTTTTTGCCTCTACCTTCTGTATTTTTGATGCTGTGCTAGATTTTGTTTTTTGCTGTCTTAGATGCTTTGGGCACTTTGCCACTGCTGAGCAGTGTCAGAGTGCAAGTGCTCCCTGTATAAATTGTTATTATGATTAGTTATACATGTTTGGCATATTTTATTTATGAGTTAGTCCCTAGTAAAGTGCACTGAGATTGCCAGGGCCTGTACAATCAAATGCTACTGGTGGGCCTGCAGCTCTGACTGAGCCACTCTCCTGAGTAGCCCTGTAAAGGTATTTCAGACCTGCCACTGCAGTGTCTGTGCTTAATTTGAGCCGGTGGTTTCCGGCGCTCGGCACTGACACCTAATTGCTAGCACCTGGGCTTATGACAGTCTGCCACATGGTGGCACTGTCTGGCTAGTGTAGGTATGAGCACAACAGCATCCGTTTATTAGTTCAATTTGCAAGTACAATGACTAATACCTGCCTCCCAAGCCATTCTTATCTTTCACGGGCCTTAAATAGTCTGAATTGTCGCACTTGTATGATTATGGTGGTTAGTAGCTGTGTTTTTACTGTCATTGGCAGCTGGCAGGAGAATGTATGGTGCAAGCTGCAGTGTTTTTCCGACCAGAGCCCCAGCACTTATTCTTTTACAAATTAAGCACTGGTGTATCCCCCTTACCCCGGCTAAAAGCAAGGGTCTCTACTTGGACAAAGGTACCTACCTCTACCAATTAGAGGCTCTCATTTCTAACAATGAGTCTCACAAGCAATGAGTGAGACATGAGGTCTCTGGCCAAACTATCAATTATGAGAACCAGAGTTCCACACAGAAAGTTGCATCTAAATATTTCATCACACTTTTACAAACAAGTGTATGCCATACAAAGTGTAATTCTATTTGTTTTCCAAATGGGAGCACAAACCAGTGGCGGCCGGCATGGTTCTCGGGTGGCAGGTGGAGGGACATGTGTGGGCATGCACAAGGAGGGGGTTGAGGGGGGAAACTGTGTGCAATGTTACAAAAAAAGAACATTCAAATAAACACTAACCTTGTCGCGCAGGGTCCCTCGTCTCTGCTCCTGCTCTCCTTGTAGACTGAGGCACAGGAAGCACAGCCAGGCTCCACTGATAATCACAATGCTGCAATGCAGCATTGTGATATGTTTTGAGTGTCCTAGTGCACGCGTTCAACCAAGGAATGGAGGCTTGGGCTTGTTCTGCACGCAGGCTGTTATGGAGCCTGCATGGAGGACGGGGAAAGTGTGCATGATTAGTTTGGGTGGGCCGAGAGGACCGACCAAACAGTAATTTCGCACTTAGCAGTGGGAAAAGCACTCCTCCCTTGCCCTGCTCCAAGAGCAAAGCAGCCCCACCCATAAGTCTGCCTGCAAAGGAGCAGCAAATAGCAAATGATAATAACTCAAAGTTATTATCATTTTATGTTTCCTTTACTTTGCAGTGCACTTCTTAAAAGCAGTGGGACGATGCTCCTCCACTATTGCGGAGAAGCCGCCTTGGCACAAACCCAGCACCCAGCACAAGCCTACCACAGTCAAAGTAGTATAACTTTCAGCTGTGAATATTTTTTGTGTACACTTAAAGATCATGCATCAGTGCCTACTTTTGTATTTCATTTGGGTGGATTTAATACACGCGCGATGCCTGCAATTGTTTAATCATCTCAAGAGCACAATCAGTTAATTAAAGTGGTCAAATTTCCAAAAATAATTTTATGGGATATTTTATAGAAAGTTAAGTTGTTATACAACACATATTCTAAACTTCAATTACAATGTATTGGACAGCATGTTGTATCTTGAATTATAAGGTATGCAAAAAATTTTCCAGAAATGAGGAACTATCCCACAGGGTACAGGAAGTTGACTTATTAGTTAGCTGCCCCACAACAGCTTTTAAATATCTGAAGTATTTAATACCTTATGGACATAGGATGCAGGTGGAGAAAAAAAATGTTCCAATTCCCACTTGCTGTTATTGATTCCCAAGAGTTTTCTAAATTAAAATGTTGATGTCTGGGGACAGATGGACAGACTACTAAAGCTGGCTGTGAGGAGCTCCAAATATGTCACATGATGTATCAACAGACCACTCCCCATTGAGAGTTGGTTGCATGACCTATTGTTTCATGCGTTCAAGTAGGTCACTGAAAACGTAATCCTGTAGAAGTTAAAACATTAATAGTGAGAAACAGCATTTTATATTTCTGTAAAATACAACATACTACCTCTTGGCTGGACTTGGACTTAAAAGTAGTCGAAGAAATTGCTTTAATGACTGTCACAAAATGTACAGAAGAAACTAGTGCAGAGAAAGAACAAGCCCTCTCTTTCCATAAATGGAATAGATGTGGGCATAACTCACCTGATTTGCAGTTGAGTAAATATTCAAAATTACTGCAAAATTATGCAAGATTACACAGAGAAAATCAAGGACTGCAAAATGCTCCCGAGGGTCCAAAATGGATCACCTGATGCATTTGGCATGAAGAAAATAGTCATAAACAACCACAAGACCAGAATCAGAAGACTACAGGAATACTAAGTTTATAACATAAAAACCCTTTATCAATACTTTGTTGACAGTTTTTAAGATATCAGGGACTCATAAGAAAACATTCAGTCCCTTACACACGCTCATTTGTGTCACAAAATGTAAGAAAAGGCGAAATGACCCCTCACGGGCGCAACACCAAGCGGGCAACTGGCAGGTACTCACCAGATAAGCCCATTATTATCATCATTGGCGGTCATTAAGCCCAACAGAAAAAGTGTCCTAAGGAAAGTGTCAGAAATGTACACTCCGTGTTGCTGGGCGGTAAGTAGGTGAAAGATTGACTGGGGGCTGTGGTTAACAAAGTCGGGTGCAAATACCCGTATACTTGTGACTGTTGAAGCACTGGGTTGCTGGCAAAGGGTTACACGTGAAGAAACTTTCAGCTTATGAACCTCTCAGCCGGTAGGCTACACGGTGGCTAACAGAGGTTTTTTAGATTGATGTGTCCAATATTCGGTGCTGTGGTGAAAAAACGCTTGGCCCTGATGAATCTGCATAAAATGTGTGAAGCAGATAAACATGTTGGCATCTAACAGTGGTATGCATACATAGCATCCTATGCTGTTTTTTAATTTGAGCGGGTTCACTGAGAAAAGAATAAAAGTGTTGTGCATCGAGTGAATCCCTTCAATTTTAACCACTATTTTTCCCACACTGTGAGGTGTGATTTATCCTTTCACTTCACTATACGCACCTGTACATTTCTGACACTTTCCTTAGGACACTTTTTCTGTTGGGCTTAATGACCGCCAATGATGATAATAATGGGCTTATCTGGTGAGTACCTGCCAGTTGCCCGCTTGGTGTTGCGCCCGTGAGGGGTCATTTCGCCTTTTCTCACATTTTTTGACACAAATGAGTGTGTTTAAGGGACTGAATGTTTTCTTATGAGTCCTGATATCTTAAAAACAGTCAACAAAGTATTGATAAAGGGTTTTTTATGTTATAAACACTACTGTTTAGAGTGAGAGGGCTATGTAGAAAACTATAAGTCTTCGGTCTGACTACATTAGGAAATATGATAAATTAGTATTCCTGTAGTCTTTTGATTCTGGTCTTGTGGTTGTTTATGACTTTTGAGTGGAGGGCGACCAGAATCTGTATTCCCTCTATGCTCCGTATTGTTGGTATGAAGAAAATAGTGCCAAAAGCAAAAGAACAGGAAGAGCAGCAGCCAGCAGCCATGTGAGCTCGTTTTCTGTGCTCGAGCAGTATGCATTTTTGCCCCCAAATTACTCTAAATTAAGTGAGCAGACATAATTGCATAATTTTTAACAATTTTGCATCACAAGAGTAATGCAAAATTACCAAAATTACTCTGAAAACTCATGTGTCTGCCATAAGAGCCATGGGGGAAGCAAAACAAAGCAGTGTCACAAAACAGAGTAAGCGGCCGTAAAGAAACTGACGGGGTGCTCTCTCTGGCTGCAAGCGAAGCAGAGTGCAGTTCTCAGGAGGACGGGCCTCAGTGGGAGAGGCTTGCTTAAGCAGGAGCTGTTTGCAGCATTCAAAAAGGTGAGTGTTACCTTTGACAGGATTAATGGCCGTTGAACGGTGTCACCATGCAGTTCAACCTGAAAAGAAACATTTTGTGAAGTTTAAATGCTGTACGAACCTTATAACTGCATTCAGGGGTGGGCAAGTGGAGCAACTCTGACTTCTCGCCGAACTTCACAGACTTCCACTCATTTTTAGGGAGAGGAGTTGGCCAAGCGGCTAGGGCGGTCGACCTCGAATCTGGGGAACTGGGCTCGAGTCTCTGCAATGATGCTGAACATCCTGTGATTCTGGGCAAATCTCTTAATCTCCCCGTGCCTAACAAAAATGAATGTATCCTAATGTAATGCAACTGGTGCTATGTAAAGTGCTCTGATACTCGATTCGGGTCAAATTCGCAATATATAAAACTCTGTACAAAAAAATAAATGTATGCAACTCAGCGGAATTCCATGTAGTGCAACTCCACGAGTTCCACCCACCCCTATCATCTGAAATACATTGGCAGCAACATGCAGAGAGTCAGAAACACTCTCATAATGGTAAGAAATTGTTTATATATTCTCCTGTTTTTTACCATTATTTGAAGGGATAGCCACGGCTGATTGTCCTCTTTTTGTACTTTGATTGCAGAGTAATGATGCCTCTAAAAAATAATGAACACACTCAAATTGAGCACGGCTAGGAGGTTGTGGTATGTGTGATATGGGTCTTAAACAAATACTTACGAAGTTACCTTCATTTATTAAGAGCCAAATGTAACTCATTTAAGTCATAACATTTCTTAGAGAACCACAGATCATTTGCCTAGGCTTCTTTTGTAGAGTTGCACGTTAAACATAAGGGGTTAAGGTGTGAAACTGAAATTGAAAGCACATTAAGAGAATATATTGTATTATGATCCAGACTGAGAAATATGTTTTTAATTTTATTACTCACTCATTTGCGTTGAGTTTCCTATTTAAATGTAAGGTCATTCTCAATGTCTAGTGCTCAGGGGCCCATAATAAGAGCCAGGAAATCACAGGAAAACATGAGTGCATCAGAAAAAATATATAAATTGAACTAATGATGTTCAATTAATGTGGACAGAAAAAACGAATGCTGATAAAAATGTATAATTCAGACCAAAATGAAAATCTCTCATAAATTATAAGTTAACATCTGTTTAATGAAGCTGATCCGAACAAGTGAGTACAGACATATGTAATGCAAAAAGTTAGTAAGTCCTTTCAAATGTGGGGAAACAATGTACCATAAATCAAAAAAATAAAATATGTATAGCAATATATGGCACTGAATATTCCCAATTAGAAAGGGGAACCCCATATCAGGTTTACACGTCGTTCATGATAGAGAAAGGCGCAGGCTTTAAATGATGAACTCTTTTAAATTAAAGATACTTTAGTGTTTTCCATTCATGTATAAAAAGCGATGGAGAGAGATGGTTTACCCAGACCATATCAACAAGCAACTCCTTTTCAGACCCTTCGTATAGTAATTCTTTGAAGCAAGAGGAAACATGTATACTGCTCTCAGGTCGGGTTTAAGATTAGAGAATAGCTAGCTTGTATAAACATCCCTGGTGGGTAGATCCAGGAGTCTGTAGTAATTGACAATTAGAAACTAGTCTTTCCCAGAAATGAGTGACACATAGCTTAACTTGAATGGAATTGCTAATGGATCTATCTATCTGTCTGCCTATCTATCTATCTATCTATCTATCTATCTATCTATCTATCTATCTATCTATCTATCTATCTATCTATCTATCTATCTATCTATCTATCTATCTAGCTTGCTATATTCACTGAAAAAACAAAGGTTTCAGGGACATTATCGTTAGGAAATAGAATTAAAAAAACCTTAGAAATTCACAAAAACAACAAAGGTTACAGGAACATTATAGTTAGATTCAGATTATAACACAAACAAAACTATAGAAGTTCAGCAGTTATAATTATAGTTATCTCAAGTAACTATAACTCATGCCCTGGGGTAACTATAACTCACACCCCGCCATGCACAGTTTTCTCATCAATAATTTCACGGTTACGGTTGAAGTGATATTATTAATGATGCCATAGAAGATGTCATGAGTGATGTTATATGTGGGGTAATTAGCAGTGCATGGTAAGGGCGCAAGTTATAGTTACGTTAATGCACGAGTTATATATATATTTAAAAACAAGGAATGGAAAAATTAATGTAAGGTAAATTATGTAGTATTTCTATAAATGCAATACACCACGTATTTCCTTTTATAAAATTCATTTTATGGATCCGTGGATCTGTCGGCAGTCCCCCGACAAATAAGAGGTTTGCCATTTATATTGATCACATTCAATGCAAAAACATCAATGCATTTTATACAAACATATACTATTTTAATTACTATAAGTGTATTACTGGCTGTGTGTGTTTGTGAGTGGCTGTGTTTTTTTAAACACATAGTTTATTCGTTTTCAAGTTATATATTCTTGCAGTACATTATATGCTTTGGTACGTCTAGTCTCAAACAACCGGGTATTTGATTGTACCTCTTCAATCCTACAACTTGTACAGGTATGAGTAGGATATAAACATGGTATTGTGTTTTACAGCTGTTACTGCATATCAATTATTACATACATGTAACACGCTCAACTCCGTCCGATCCCCTCTCTCCCTTGTAAAAAAAAAAAGAATACAAAAGCCAAATAAAGCTTGCTACTGTAGCCTGGTCATCTGTTGTGTGTGTTACATCTATGTGGGATAATAGAGAGGAGAAGAGGGATATAGGAAAAGACAACCGGTCAAGAATTAGGCGACAATGGATTCCCTGTGCGATATTTCCATCAATATGGTCAGAGATATTAAGGAGGGCCTCTGTATTCATTCTCCCTGGGCAGTGTGAGTGAATGTGTGTGTGTGTGAGTGGTTATATGGGTGTGTAAGTGGGTGTGGGAGAGTATAAGTAGGTGTGTGAGTGGCTGTGTGGCTCTGTGAGTGGTTTTGCGGAGGATCCTAGGCAGATCTGTGTACCTGGGTGTACATACATCTTTTTACTTTAATTACTATAAAACTTCTGAACAGATTTCCACAAAATTACAAAAAGCACTCTTTCTGGACCAAGATCTAGCTTTATGCCAAATTTGGTGCAATTCTGTGCAGCGGTTTGGGCTGTAGGCGTATCTCAATCAATCAATCAATCAATCAATCAGGGTTGGTAAAGTGCAGCTACTCACCCGCAAGGGTTTTAAGGCAATGCAGCGGTGGGGGCTCCTTTGAGTGCTGGGGTCCTCCGAAGAGCCAGTTCTTGAGGTCCTTTCTCAACTGGTGCAGTGTGGGGGTTTGCCGGAGGTGGAGGGGGAGGTCGTTCCAAGAGTTTTCTCCCGTTCTGGCCTTGTAGATTCCTGGAACCGTGGCCAGAGAGAGGCCAGCTGATGGGAGGTGCCTTATTGGGTGCGTGGAAGGAGAGGTGGTTGTTCTGATATGTTGGTCAGGTGTTGTAAAGGGCCTTGTATGAATGGGTGAGGAGTTTGAAGGTTATTATTCTTTCGACTGGGAGCCAGTGGAGATCGCGAATGTGTTGGGTGATGTAGATGTGGGGGAGAGGGGGGAGAGTGATGCCGAGGATCAATCTGGCTGTGGCGATTTGGACAGTCTGAAGTCTGCGATGGGGTTTCTTGTTGATTCCGGTATAGAGAGCACTGCCGTAGTCCAATCTCCTACTGATGAGAGCGTGTATGACAGTTTTTCTGGTTTCGGATTGGATCCATCTGAATGTCTTTCAACGTTTGTCTAAAATCCCTATGGAAAATTGCATAGGTAAAACATGTTTTGAGATGCTACTCTTTATCAGCCCCCACTTGATGGATCACTCCAACGGTTTCCATTCAGCAGCTGCGGTGACTGGCAAACTAGTTTTGAAACCTTTGTGGAGATTCATCAAACTGCAACAAAGGTATTAGCACAGCAAAAACCGCTTCACCTTTGGAAGCTAGATTTTAACTATAACTACTGGTGACTGCTAGAAGGTAAGATATATCTGCCTACTATAGGGTTGAACAGTGTTGAAAGTTTAAGAAGCCGGATAACATAAGGTCCTGTCCTGATGTGAAAGCCAATGAATTAGACAGATAAATCATATATAGCATGGAATGCCAAACAGTTTAAAGTAGCTTGTCGGCCATATTGAAGTGGTAAGAGTAAAATAAGACTACATTATTTAAAGCCATATCAATGCAATACCTTTGCAATATCAATAGCAAAATAATTTAATTGTTCAGTAAAGAGCAATTTGAGGAACAACTAAGTAAATAATGTGATCAACCCAATAGATAGAGTCTGGAAGTCCCTGTATGCTAGTTAAGAGACCACTGAGAAAATATCTCAATTGCTTCCCAGGAATTAACATATGTTCTGGGATTATGCATGCCCCTCTTGTGTGCATTAATGTATCTTAATTAATTGTGGGTTTCTAACGTGCTAGAATCAACTCCCGAAGGAGTATCTCTGCGCTATAGACCGCTGGGGAACCCGTCCTGGCTTTCCCTGTGAGATGGTCCCTACTGGGTATCTCCAAGGTGAAACCAGGCATCCCTGGCGTATGTGGGGGGCCGTTGTGGAGATGAGGCAAGCTAATGCCCCGAGTTGCCGAGTGTGATCCCTGGTTAGAGTAGACACCAAGGCGAGAATTATCGAGTCCGCTGACCCTGGTCCACGACCCTGCCGCGTCGGGAATTGAACCCTGGTCCCGTGCCGTCCTCTGCTTCCGGGTCTGCCGCCTCTAACCAGTGAGCCACACCACTTAGGATCTCAGTATGAAAAGATTGTATCAATGTTTTAGATACACCTTACATTCCTCAATCAAATGGACATTCACATGAGAATATGACATACATATTCGTTTTATTTATAATCAAAGTCCCAATAATCGATAATGTCAGTGCATAATTGTGGCCAATAATCCGTAGTACAATAAAGCTAAGGTTCCATGTAAAGATGCATATAAACAATTCCTTATATAATCTTGGCAAGTAGTTTCTTCATTTTATCCACCCAGAAAAACGTTTAACACTTAATTCTGGTGAAGACACATTTCAACAAATTTCAATCTAGTGACTCATTTAGCTTTAGTTTAGTGACCCATTTAGCTTCAGTTTGTCGTAATACTAATTTTCTGTCACCACCTCTAGGGTTTAGTTTGATCACTTCAAAGCCTTGGTATTTCATATTGGAGCTATTTTTTTGTTTTATTTGATAAATAATATTTTTTCCAATGGATACCTCTCATCCTGGTTATGGATGGCCTTAATATGCTCTTGTGTTATTTCATGCAATATACAAATGGTACTTCCTACATAAATGTGCACATATTGACATATGATAACATGTATGACACATTTGGTGTTACAATTGATAAAATCATACATTTTATAATGTTTCTTTGTATTGTACCTAAATTCTGTTATTTTAGCCCATTTATGCAAATCCTTGATAGTTTGTGAAAGCTAATTGGTTTTCACAGATATAATGGATTTCTAAAAGCTGACACATCTGTCGGGTCAAACCCCACTGATAGGTCCCAACAGGTCGGCTAGTAAGTAGTTTGTTCAATAGTATGTCTAGTTCTAGAATATGTCTATGCAAGATTTTGTAAATTGATCTGCTATGGAAATTATATAGTGTTCATGGGCATTCTATTTTTTTAATTTTCTTTCAGCCTTTGACTGGCCAGATGTGGCCTCTTTTAGATTTTAGTATACTGTCTTTAGCCTTTGGTATTGTTGATTGTGGGAATTCCTGTCAGAATTTATTTTTCATTAGTTCTAATTCCTTTTAAGGTCCATGCTCTTGTCATCTTCTGAAGCAGACAGCATATATTTGGGTTTTTGATAAGCACTGGCAGCAGGTTGTACAGAATTACAGGATGTGGATTTTCTATCCAGTGTAATTGCAATACAATTTTAAACAAGGTAAAATTAAATGGCATAGTGAATTTAATGTTGGATAGTGAAATAATTATTTCAGATTTTTGGAGTTGCTGGACCCACAACATGATCACGTCATCAGTGTATCTGCCCCAGTATAATAAATGTTGGGCAATGGCCCCAGATATGCCCTTTTCAAACCACCCTTTTAAGAGTTTGGCATCAGAAGGAGCCTCCCAAACGCAGAGGCTCCCTATGGTAAGTTATACGCAGGAAAAAAATAAATATATTTTTATGTCAAACATTAATGGAATTGTTAAATATTAATTTTAAATGTAGAACACAAGAAACATGCTATAACACTATTAACTTAATGTTGAATTAAATCTTTATTTCAAATATAATCAATTAAATGAAAATGTTTTTTCTTGTTTAAATTGAAAAAGTCCCACGTTATTTAATTTTTAAAAATATGCATTAATGAATATTAGATGTGATGAATAGGATTAATTAGAAGTCATTTAATTATATGTATTCATACTTCTAACAATTTTAAATCATTTAATTTAATTTCCTATGGGTTTTTTAAAGACCCTACCTCCTTTATTTTCTATGGGAATGTGTTGCAGTAACAGTGGTTGGCCATGGTGCTGTACTTACTTCAGCTCTGAGTTGCTGCAATTTACAACTGTTTTTGGTCCCTGTTTGGCTGTAGCAACTTAAAAAGTACAGTTTCGGAATAGCAATGTGTTTACTCTTTAGTAGGTGGTTTCATGTCCCTCCCTGAACCCCTCATTACTTCTCCCTAAAGTCTTCCCATTTAGTACTTAGTGTGTTACTTTTCACAGCCGTCTGCTTGGATCTTCAAAGTAGTACTTTACACATGCCTGGCATGTAGAGGTACCAACGTTCTGGACGGCATATTGACAAATGGATG
Source organism: Lissotriton helveticus (assembly GCF_964261635.1). Taxonomy (NCBI): domain Eukaryota; kingdom Metazoa; phylum Chordata; class Amphibia; order Caudata; family Salamandridae; genus Lissotriton; species Lissotriton helveticus. Next base: position 1,009,432,291 of record NC_136072.1, on the reverse strand, counting down.
GAGAATGCTGCATGCTGCTGCCAAATTCATGCGTCCTTCAAGATATATTCTCAATCCCAGTTTGTGAGAACAATTTATATTTTAGAAGTATTGATAATAGTAAAATGCTTAGTTAAGCTCCGAGAATGAGTTGAGTGTTTTTGAACTTGAGACTTCAACTGCTAACTATGCCAATTCCTCAGATTTTCTTCCTCAATTGTTATTAAGCGTTTTAAGAACGTATGCTCATTGAAGGTTCTTGTTTGGCAAATAGTTGGAAATCAACTTGTACATATAACTAGGGTTTGTTGTTGGTGTAGAGGACTTTTATTATAATTCGAGCTGATAGATGGATTATACCATGACCATTCTGTATACCACATGATAAAAATATTGTGCCTTCTAAATCAACCAAACCAATGAATAGCAAGGTAAGCCAAGGTAAGTATATATAGGTACCTTGAGGATTATCAGTTAGAGGATTTGATATGGCTAGCATTAGCAAGGCATTATAAATTGCTTCAATTGAGAATCATTAGAAGGAAATGACACTTATGGAGAAATTAATGTTAGCACTGACTTTTAGGGGATTATGGGGTGAATTTATTAAAAGTCTTGCAGTGCTGCGTGAAAAGAAGTTCTGTTGTGTGTGAAAAGAAGTTGTGCTGCATTGCTCAACTTTTTTCCCCATGGGCCTCAACATACTTGTAATGCGTAGTGCCACAGTGCAAAATTGTATCATTGGGCAACATTTTATGATGTATATTGTCATTGTGTGATGCAGAATTTAACTGTGCAAGGCAAAGCGTCACTCCGCTCTCACACAAAATAACACCTTCAATCTCGCACAAAATTTCTGGATTTTTTCAAGAAATAAGGTAACAATTGAATGTTAAATTTATAATTGTACATACATTGATTTTTATTATTGTCCCTGCATGGGAATCAGTAAATGTAGTTCTTATCACTTTGTCAGATTACAATTTGTGGGGGCACATGGTAGGTAGGGTCTACTGGGTCTCAACTGTGGGTGTTGTGGTTGTTTGCCTCTTATATCCTAGAGTTGGTCCTACTATGGCTTTGTAAACATGTTGCAGTACAAACCCTTTAGTACCTGACTAACTGTATTACTGATGGCAATTATTTTCATCCTTCTTAGGGAGTTAGTTTAAGGGTCCTGCATCTCAGGACTCAAAAATCAATACCAAATGTATGTGATTATACAACTCATTTAATCACAACACAATCTATTGTCTTGTGCGCAGTTAGGCATAAGTGGCCCTCAATCTGCTGTCTACTCTTGCCCCCCATTTTCTTCCTGCCGCCTTTTTAGGTCAAAGCACGACCTGCTTCAATGCGTAAGCATTGATGCAGTGTGCTTCGACAACTATTGCTACCCGTTTTTAGGAATGTGGACAGGAGAGGGTGCACGAGCGCAGATCTGCTCAGTTTTGACCTCGTGAGCGCGCACGCCGCCGTGCCCCTCTCCTGCCTCATTCCCTTGCGCAAACACTCTACACTCACGCATGCGCATATACACAGGCATACACAGGCACACACACTGCATACACACACTGCATACACACACTGCATACACACACGCAAACCCACGCGCACACACACAGACACGCGCACAGACACATTCGAACAGACACACGCGCGTCCAACACCCCCCTCACCCCCACCCCCCACCACTTACCGGGCTCTTTCGGCGTGTTCAGTGTCTCATCTACGGCAGCGCTGGTACCAGGGGGCAGGACTTCACTTCCGGGGCTCCCTCCAGCACCTGGGAGCCCCGGGCTGCGGAGAGGCCATCAGTCGGCCGGCTCCACTTCTTCCTCGGCGGCGGGCGGGACTTCCTGCCAGATTGCAGGCCCCGCCCCCGTCTCAGGCAAAAGTGCCTGACTTCCGTTTTTGCTTAAGCCGCCCGCTCGGTTTATCCAACCGCTCAGTAATCATTGCACTGGACGGCCATGTTCAAATGCTAAAATGTATAATGCATCACTGTTGTACCGATCCAAGGTGTCCAACAAATGCTTTACAAAACTGTAGCTATCTTAATACTGTAAAACATTGATGCACTATGGACAAAACAAATTCAAGATAGCCACCCAGTTTACAAATAGTGGCCAAACCGCGTACCTGCGAACTTACAAGTACATTTCAGTGTGAGGAGGGGGCGACCTTTGGAATGTGCAGGGCTTGTGCAGAGAGCTACCTAAGAGGGACTCTGCCCCTCACCATGCCCCACACCCCCTCCCAAAAAACAAAACCCCCCCAAAAACCTAAAGGGTTGCAGAGGCCGTTGCCAGCATGTTACCGTGAGCCCGTAGGAAACACGTGCTTTGGACTGGATACATGACGTGTGATGTAAATCCCAGAAAACAGTGATGGTTAGCTGTGCAAGGCACGGGCGCATGAGAATACTTCCGGCCTGGGCTGAGCCCAACTGGTATCCATGGAGGGTTAACAAGTGCCTTTTGCTGCGTTGTTGTCCCTGCGCCTCTGGTGCCCACGTCAACGGGTGACTGTTCCTGTACTGGGCTAATGTACTACAACTGCAGAAAATGGCAAACGCAAGCCTTCTAAGAATAGACTGCGCGCAGCGAAACTGCAGCCAACAGCACGATTTCTTCTCTCTGCAGCTTAGTGACTGACCACAGGAGCAGCGTCGAACAGCACTGAATCAGCAAGTGCGACAGGAGTTCCTCTTTAACAAACATCTACCAGGGACTAAGATCTGTAACCGCCCCCCTTGCAGTGCTGCTGCACGCCGAGTTTGCTCTTACGGGCATGGAGTACAATAAATCAACGTGAATTAAACCTGCCTACTTGCATCGAACGCAAACCATCCAATACACAGCCGGGTGGAGTTAAGGGTGGCGGAGTCAAAGGTGTCCAGGCACACTGCGCCAGTCCAGTTTCCTGAAGGGAGAGGGGTGCGCGCAGGTCCGATAACCGGCGGGTGCTCCGATAACCGTCCATACCCAAGGAACAGGCATGTAACCCCAAACCTTTACACCATCCTCGGGGCAAGGACCCTTCTCCTGCACTGAGCCCAGGCCGCTAAACACAAACACTGAAAAAATCAATCGTGTCCAAATTTATATAGTGAAGGGGTTTTTCGGGATTCAGCATCACACGAAACAAGAACCCCATGGGCACCAGCAGTGTAATGTTCCCTAATACACCTAACGGGTAACACAAAATAAATTGTGCAGAAACACAGAGAAGGTACATGTGCAGCAGCAACGCAAGCCGCCCTCACGTGTACAGAATAACAGCTCAAGTTGCCTGCAGTAATGCTGGTTATTTCATACAAAACACACAATAGGTGCAGCAGCAGTTGAAGTTTACTTCACATACACAAATCTGGGCCCAGGGGGGTGGAGCCCACCGGCAGCAACCGGCTCAAATTAAGTACTGGCGAGCGGTGGTGTAGGGCAGCAGCAATAGAGGACAGAGTGCAGCCGTTGCAGGAGACAGTGAGCTCCTCAGATAGGTGCACAAGGACTGCATATACAGGAAGATGGAGTAGGGGGGTAGAGTCACAGTTCCTATGTATTGGGAGGCAGGGTCTAGCCACCATCACGGATTCCATTCACCCATTCACATAGCCAATTTGACTCGGGCAAGTGCGTGCTTGTGTGTGTGTGTTTTTTTAGGTCGAAGCACGACCTGCTTCAATGCGTAAGCATTGATTGCAGTCGGCTTCGACAACTATTGCTACCCGTTTTTAGGAATGTGGACAGGAGAGGGTGCACGAGCGCAGATCTGCTCAGTTTTGACCACGTGAGCGCGCACGGCGCCGTGCCCCTCTCCTGCCTCATTCCCTTGCGCAAACACTCTACACTCACGCATGCGCACATACACAGCCATACACAGGCACACACACACTGCATACTGCATACACACACTGCATACACACACGCAAACCCACGCGCACACACACAGACACACGCACAGACACATTCGAACAGACACACGCGCGTCCACCTCCCCCCCCCCACCACCACCACTTACCGGGCTCTTTCAGCGTGTTCAGTGTCTCATCTACGACAGCGCTGGTACCAGGGGGCAGGACTTCACTTCCGGGGCTCCCTCCAGCACCTGGGAGCCCCGGGCTGCGGAGAGGCCATCAGTCGGCCGGCTCCACTTCTTCCTCGGCGGCGGCGGCGGGCGGGACTTCCTGCCGGATTGCAGGCCCCGCCCCCGTCTCAGGCAAAAGTGCCTGACTTCCGTTTTTTTGCTTAAGCCGCCCGCTCGGTTTATCCAGCTGCTTAAAAATGACAGGCTCATTTTAATGTGGCGCGTAAAAGTACAATGTCCCGTTTCTAGCGCTTCAGTATTTTGTTTTTGCAGGGAAGGATAACGAGCCATATAGAAATAAAGCTGGCTTCACTGCGGCTGTACCAGTGTCCAAATTACATAAATCGCACCTGTGCAGTGCAATTTCGACATGCAATTTGCAACAATCGATCATCGCAAACTTGAAGCGGGGCTTGAGAGGAGAACATTTTATTTGGTTTGGCTCCTTGGTGCAGCAGAATGCTTTAAGGAGAACATTGCTGTATTATTGCAGGCCAATCCTGTCTAAGATTCATAACTTACACATGGTTGCTGAAAGGACGGCGTCCACAGATGTGAAGAAATAGCTGAGTAATGTTGGGGAACATGGAGTACAAAATATTTTTTATATTTCATGAAGGTGTTTTGTTTAGAGCTAATCTGTCACCTTTCTGCCACCTCAAAACACACGTCAGCGCCACCACAGCATCAATCTGTACAACCATTCAACAACAACTGGTTCAAATATGTTCTCTCAATGTTTCAAGCTTTATTACAAATGTCACAAAAAGATGTTAATATTTCACTTTTGTTCTTGGATTTTCGTCACAATAAAATACACTAAACATAATCTTCACAAAATTTATTTACAAAAGTTAAAGCTATTGCCATTATAAATTACAATAACTTTTATTTAAGTATTAATTATTTAAAAAAATTAAAAACAATTGTTATTTGTAATATCAATACATCTAAGTCACGTAAATACAACACATTGCATTACAAATGATATAGGTGTCACATTTGCGAAAGTTAAAACTATTGGCATTGTAAATGACAAAGCTATTAATTTCGCTATTTTCAAAACCAACACATAAATAAAATATTTGTCATTTACAATACCAATAGCTCAAACTTTCCTAATGCGAGACCTATTGCATTGCAAATGCTTGTTTTATTTGGTATGAGTTTCAGTATTGTTCGGGTGTACACCTCTGCTCTAAAATCCTTGTCCTTAATCTTTCTCAGCTCAGTCATTCATACTTTATAACCACCTGCAACGGAATAGTCTTTTGTCTTTTTATTCTTTACACTCACTCTCCTTCTCGCTGCTGAGAGGTGGTACACTAACCATCAACTCTGTCTTGAACATGTGTTCATGCTGCTGGAGTGTCTGCTTATCAGTTTCAGATGTCATGGTCTTCCATTACTTTGGTACCCAGTGCTCCTGCATGAGTCTAATTGACAAGGGTGAAATTCTCATGTGCCCTCTTGATCTCCTTGTAAACTGGTATTTCCATCAATACCATGCTCTATTGTCTTGGTACAGCCATTACTTGGCAAAAATATCTTGTCTCATCTCGCTGAGCCATTGACCAGTGTCTCCAGGTGTCTGGAGTATGAGACAATGCATCTCCTGTTGGCAACAAGGCCATGCAGAGGCCAATATTTTGCCCTGGATCCTAACCCAAACTGGGCATTAATGATCACAGTCTGACTCTTTGTGTTTCCTATCTGGGACCAATGTGTAGAGACTTTATGTTCCACAACCACCGGAGTTGAGCAGTTGCTCTCCTCAGTCTTCTTCCTCTGGATGTTCAACATATGTCACAGACAAGATGCACCCCAATCCTTTTCGATAGGCACTCATCCTACAGGGGGTTCAAGATCATTCCCTCTCACTGCAGCCACTGAATATTCTAGGTGTGTCAAACAGTTATACTGCTCTTCCAACAAAGAGTCAGAATCAGCTTAAGTCAAAACTGTTTTTCAAGCTGGTTGTCAGCCACACCCAAGTCCCGGTTGTGCATGAGGCATGTGAGTACTATTCAGAGCACTCAGTACCTTTATTATACAGGACTTGGAACTGGAATATTAATAGTTGTACTGTGTTCCCACTTTTGTACACAACTGGCGGATATTGTTGTCAATATCAATGCACTGTATTGAGATAAGTAATTTGTTTGGAGTGGACATTATTATACAAACATTTTCCAGGCTGCTCTCCACAAGCACACCATTTCAGTACATATTTGCTCATCATAGTGAGGATGTCTCCATCATTAGCCAGGAGGAACTGAGGCAGCAAGATTTGTGAGTTTCATTCACCTGTCTATCATCAGTACAGCTGAATTGGAAAACGTAAGAGCCCACTCCAGAAACCTAACATCCACCAAATGGCAATGCTCAGATAGACTAATAATCTTCCACATGCAAAAAAGATTGGCTCATTGAATAGCTAAAGAAGCTGTGTTCTTCTTCCACCAGCAACAGGAATGTGAGAAATACATTCTCTGTGTGTGGGAGCATAATCCTCACAATCCATCTCGTGGAGAGGCAGGCAAGGGGTTTTCAAAATAAATTCCATTGGCTTACCTTACTGTGCATCACTACCAAAGACCAAATATGTAAGACCTGTGCTGTATAAAACACCACTGATGCACGCTCAGGATATTACAACAAAGGACCAAGTAAACATGGAGAAGTTTTACTTTACACAAATGTTGTAATAGGACTCTACTTTAGTCACAACGTTGTTATCTATTTGAAACCCACAACTGGGTCATTGGTACTCTGTCTGGCAGGAATGCCCACTAGGTGAGTCTCTCAAAGTCTGTAGACAGGCGTAGGTACTTACTCATGTCAATGGACAGGGCTGCACAGTGTATGCTTCTGAATATTGAAGATAGAATATTGAGGTATGCAAATATCAAGACAAAGTATTAATTCCAAAATATCTAACGGGTAGTAAGGGTAGGTTTTCTCTACCCAACTCTACATATATGACCTTGTGTTTGTGTGTGTATATATATAAATATATATATAGTGGAAAAATAAAGGTTACAGGGACGTTATAGTTCAGATTTAACTCTTACAAAACCAATAAAATTCAGCTGTTATAGTTACCTGAGCTAACTATACCTCACGCCCCCATGTGGCACAGCTTATGGCCGCACATATTATATCACTCATGACACGGTCAGTAACCTTTGACTTTTTCAGTAAATTTCAACTTTAAAAAATAATGTATTCCCTAACTGTAACCTTTGAAAGTGGGCGTGTGAGTGGTATATTTTACAAAGTGGAGTCACAGGAACAGGCCGATTTATGATAAGTTTATTCATGAGAAAAACCCCTGAGATACTGCCTCATGTAACTGCTCATTCCAACTGCACACAGCAATTCCCACATTCCAGCCAGATAGAAATACAAACATTCTAAAGGAATTAAAGGAACATCTCTAATAACATACATGGATGTAACACATCTCCCTATCTAAAATAAAAAAAAACAAAAGAGAAATTAACAAAATATAATAGAAAAAAAATGATGACAAAATTCATGCTATGTACATTTATGAATACAAAATATAGTCATTAAGCTTAACAGGTTTCTCTACAATCCGCCCAGATAACCTTCTTGTATTAGGAACAGTTTTCTCAACAGATACAAATGACTTGGGATGAATGATGACAGACGTAGCCTGAACCTCTCCAGATTGTGCCTTTCCTGAAAATACTGCAGTTGATTTAGAAGGAACAATGCCAGAATTTGACTGCACAGAAACATCACTGTTCCTGTCCAACCAGATGTTACGTTCCAAAACATTGCACAAGACAACATTGTTAAGATTCCATTTGCGTCCATCATCTAATAACACACAATTTCCACTTACTTCCAAAATTATTTTTGGTTGAGACCATTTGGAAGAACCATCCTTTGACAAACCAAATCGTGAGGATCTCACCCAATCACCGACACGAAAGCTTTGCACACATTTCTTAATATTGTTGTTGTGTCTGTCAACATACCTTTCCTGATATACATTCATTCTATCTCTAAGACACTCCTTGGAAATATGTCCAGAAGAAGTTTTGAGCATTCATGCTGGAGTTACTTTATTACATGCAGAACGTCCCTTAAGAAGATTGAACGGATTCACTAAGGTTGCAGAATGTGGAGTATTGCGATAACTCCAAATCATATCCTTGACAGCAATTTTACAGTCTGCACCTTCAACCACTGCCAACTGTATACACTCCTTCAATACACGGTTGAATCTTTCTACCATACCGTTTTCCCTTGGACAATATACCGCACTAGTAACATGTTTTACACCACACGAACGTAAATAGTTTTGAAACTCACCAGCCACAAATTGTGGACCATTATCAGTAGTAACTGTTTCTGGAAATCCCTCCCTATGGAACAGCTCTTCACAAAAACTAATCATATTAGAGGCTGTGATCTCTCTAACAAATGCTACCACAGGCCATTTACTGTGATAATCCATTAAAACAATGGCAAATTTCCCTGCGATGTTACCAACGCTAAATGGACCACAAATATCCATAGCTAATTTTTGCCACGGTTTATCTGGAAATGGAACAGGACTGATGTAAGATTCTTGAGAAACATGAGACTTGTCACTACAAGTACACGCAGTACAGTTCCTGACACACCTTTCAACATCTTTATCCTTGCCAGGCCACCAGAAATCACACCTACACCTTCTCTTCATACCAGACATACCAGAATGTCCTTCATGAATAAGATCTAACAACCTATTACGCAAACCTAATGGTACAACAAGATTGTCTGCCCTCCTAACAATGCCAACAATAGGATCAAAAGAAAGTTCCGACCATACCGTTTTATACTCAGATAACTCACAATCACTCCATGAAAAACGACTGCATGCTGAAGTTAACCGTGCAATCACCTGCTTCAATATCAGATCCTCCTGTACAGCTTGTTTCCATTCCTCCAAATCAATAGCACCATTGCAAGCTTCATTCACCGTAGCTACTGACCAATCTTCATACTGATCCATTGCAATGTCATCTCCACATACTGGAAGACGAGATAAACAATGCTACAAACATTCTAAAGGAATTAAAGGAACATCTCTAATAACATACATGGATGTAACAGTATATAGGTAGGTGAATGGGTGTGTGATTAGCTGTACGGGTCTCTGAATGGGTGTGTGAGTTGGTTTGTGGGTGTGTGAGTGGCTGTTTGGGTGTGTGAGTGACTGTAAGGGTCTGTACATAGATGTGTAAGTGGGTTTAGGAGAGCCTGTGCAGATCGGTGAGTTGGTACTTGAGTGTATGAGTGGGTCTATGAGTGGTTCCATGAGCCTCTCAGTGGGTGAGAGCATTGGTGCATAAGCCTCTGAGTGGGTGAGTAAGTTAATGTGTGAGCGGGTGCATGAATGGGTGAGGGAGTGGGTGCATAAGTGTATGAGTGGGGGGTGAGCATTTGACTGGGGAGTGAGTGGGTGCATGAGTGTCTGAGTGGATATGTGACTGGATGTGTGAGTCTCTGAGTGGGTCTGTGAGTGGGTGCATGAGTCTCTGAATGGGTGAGAGAGTGGGTGCATAAGTGTCTGAGTGGGCCTCTGAGTGAATGTATGAGGATTTGACTGAGTGAGTGGGTACATGACTACCTGAGTGGGTCTTTGACTGGGTGTGTGAGTCTCTGAGTAGGTCTGTGACTACGTGCATAAGTGATGGAGTGGGTATGTGAGTGGGTGCATGAAAATATGAGTGGGTCTATGAGTGGGTGTTTGAGTCTCTGAGTTGGTCTGTGTGTGGCTGCCTGAGTCTGAGTAGGTGAGCGAATGGGTGCATTAGTCTCAGAAGGGATCTGTAAGAAGGCGTGTGAGTGCCTAAGTGAGACTGAGGGTGGGGTGTATACACATATTTATTTATTTATATTTGTTACTTTTTTCAGTGATATTTGCAAATTTATTGCAACGTATATTTGCGAATTCGTCGTGACGTTACATGTGGTGCCGCAATGTTGGTCACAGCAATTTCACAATTGTCGCAAATGGAAAAAAACAGTTCTTTAACATATTATACTCATAACAGGTTCCTCAAGGACCCCTATATTCCTCTCATGGGGCCAGGACACATTCAGCACCCCCTTATGCCACTTTCTTCCATTTGGTTTGAGCGCCAGGGACTGCGCTGATGAGGTAAAATGGCGGACGTAACTCTCTGCTCAAGTTGCGGCCAGCCAATTACGGCATTCCTGTTAACGCATGCATTCGCAATTAATTGCGAAATCGTTGCAAATTAGCCACGATCCCAGATATACAAATTCGGATTTCCTTAAATTTCTCAACAACTACTGAACGGATTTACACCAGACAACTAAAACCGTGTTCTGTGAACCAAAATCTATCCTCCTGACAAATTTGGTGTAATTCCATCCAGTGGTTCGGGTTGTGGTTGTGTTCAAAGCTCCGATGAGAATTATCATGGGAAATGCACTTTTTTTTTTACTTCCCCCCTTTTTTTCGGCCCCTGCTTGACATATCACCTTGAAATTTTCCATGCACAACAAGACGAACTATGACACTTTTATTTCAAAATTTCGTTAACATTCGTCAAATATTTCCAAAGATATAGGCAAGTCACAAAAAGCTTTTTCTATGGAAACATGGTCCTAACTATAACGTCCTACTGGCGACTGACAGTAGGTAATATATATATGTAATCAAATTAGCGGCAGGCAAATTCCTGGTACCCTATACTTTCATTACATATATTCAGCAGTTATTGTCATTGTTATCTCAAGTAACTATACCTTGTGCCTTAAGGTAACTGTTCCACGCACACCCCCACCATCCACAGTTTTCTAATCAATAATTTCACTGCAAATGTTGCAGTAATATTATCAATGATGTCATGTAAGATGTCATGAATAAATTACTATGTGGGGTAATTAGCAGTGCATAGTGAGTGCGCAAGTTATAGGTACCTTAGGGCACAAGTTATAGTTACTTGAGATAACTATAACTGTGACTGCTGAATTTCTATGGTTTTGTGTGCATTAAATCTGAAACTAACAATACCGTTCCTGTAAACTTTGTTTTTCTTCAGCGAATTTCTGTTTTTATTGCTATTTCCTAACTATGATGTCCCTGTAACCTGAGTGTGTGATTGGGTGTGTGAGTGGTTGTGTGGGTGTGTAAGTGGGTGTGTTTAGTTGGTGTTTCACTGCATGTGTGACTGGATGTGTGGGTCTGTGAGTAGGTGTGTGAGTGGCTTTATGTGTGTGTGAGTGGGTGTGTGAATTGCTGTATGTGTGTGTGGATGTATAAGTGGGTGTGTGAGAGTATGAGTGGGTGTGTGACTGTGTGTGTGGGTCTGTAAGTGGGTGTGTGAATGCTCTTTTGAGTCTCTGAGTGTGTATGAGTGGGTATGTGATTGGTTGTGTGGGTGTGTGAGTGGACATATCGCCCTGAAAATTCCCAGAGAGCAGCTGAAGTGACTGTCAAACTAGTTTTTAAATTTTCGTGAAGATTTGTCTAACGGCACCAAAGTTGTTAGCAAGACAAAAAAAAACAGTTTTCTTATGGAGACTAGGTCCTAACTATAACTACTATACTACAGGTTATATATACATATATATATATATATATATATATATATATATATATATATATATATATATATATATATATATATGCCTGTTTGTTCCAATCGACAGCACGCCCACAAATCAGGAACCGCGACAACAAAAAGAAACAGAAGACCCAGGATGCGGGTGAGTTTTTTTATTTAGGCACACCTCGTCAGCAGACCGTTTCGCCCTACCAAGAGGCCTTGGTCACATGACGCAATGAGAGAAGTGAGCGAAATTTAAAGTGCAAGTGCAAAAAGAACAATAAATTTCATTGGCTGTCATAATATTGAGGCGGTGTCTTATGGCAATGGACATAGAAACCCGTTGCTCAAAATACACAGGTAAGAGGGAGGAGCCAAGATGGCGACTGGTACGGACGTGTAGGTTCCCGGCTCCACCAGCTCTCTTCCTCCGCGCTGATATCCTGATCTCTATCCTGGCGATTTGTGGCGGCGGAACGTTCACTAAGCTGTGCTGACCTAAATTGTCTTCCCCCGGACTCTCAACTCGCCCGGCAGCCGAAGATATCTGTGCAGAGACTCCGAGCCCTGACCCCGTGGCTATACTTCCGTCCGTCTCCTAGTAGGGGAGGCATGGGGGCGGCCGGGGTGTCCGTGCGATACCGGTGCTGAGAGGGTGGCGATATCCTCCCGAGACGGACTCCTGATCGCGCTGCCTGCCGTGGAATACTGCGACCTGCGCCCTCTGCCCTAGCGCCTCGTCGAGACGCTCTGCAGGTACGGCGTCTTTGTTTGAGGCGGGTGGCGAGCGAGAAGGAACATACGGCCATGTTTAATTGACGTTGGGTGCCTGCTCTCCTGGCCCGGTGTAACGGCCTGAAGCGCTTCGGTTCTCAGTGTCGAGAGCCCGATCGGCATCGATTTAACGGGCTTGGCGCCCTGTATTGCCGACTGGTCACGCCGCACCCGCCTCGGAGATTATTCTGTGACCCACTTCTCATGGCTGTATCTGTTGCTCCGGGGAGCGGGGGAAAGTGCCCGTCCCTGTCTGCGGCTTGGGTCGCCCGGAGTGCGCTGGGGGACGGCTCGCGAATTCCTTCCCGGGAGCATGATGACGAGGGTCTGCAACCACCGTTTTCTTATGGAACTATCCTGGCCGCCCTGTCTGACTTTCGAGCGGAAATATGTGCGGATTTTTCAGCACTGGGTGACCGCTTCGACATAATGGAGTCTGTTCTACGGCGGGAACGCAGTGTCGGACGCCAGCCAACTTTGAGACTCTTTCCATCGGAACCTACTGGGGATGCATTGTTTCCTTTTACTCGTGGAGAAGACATGATTGCCTCTGCCTCCACTGACGCCTGCCACCGGCCGTCCAATAGACTTGCCTGCGACACTTTGTTTCCCCTATCTCCGGGGCCTGCCACACTGTTGCCTGCGACAATGTTTCTACCTCGAGACCGGGACACGCGACTGCCGGCCCCTTCGCTGGATTTCCCCTTGTGGCCTTTGTTCATTGCGCTGGGGAACCTATACTTCCCCGATGGCCTGGGGGAACTGTTTAGTGGGGACAAAGGATTGTATGGTGATCTTCGACGGCCATTTTGTGTAACCATGTTACTGTCCTTCTTTATGCTGCCATTTTGTCTCTTTGTCTTGGTGGGGGCGGGCCTTCTTCATGTACCTCATTTTGGGAAGTCTCCGAGATCTGGCCAGGGCTAAGTTCCTCCTTTTATGTTGCCGGTTGCTTGGTTGGTTGGAACGGGATTGGGATTGTCATACATTTGTTTCAGTCATGCACGGCGTATTGTTTTTCCCCACCTGTCTCTACATTATTACTTAATTCTGAACTATCGCGAACTGTGTGGGGTAGTCCTTTTGGCTGGTGGGCTGGGACCGTTTGGAATTGCTCCTCCTCCCGCTTCACTTGTTCTTGTGAGAGTTGTAGAATAAGATGGCCTTTTCTCACTCTCATATTTAGGTGTTAGACACGTTATTTTCTTATTTTTCCTTTTCTTCACTTTCTTCTCTTGTGCTGCATTTCGGGTTCTTTAATGGGCGACAGGCACATTGTCGGGGGGGGGGGGTAGGCCATAGCCTCCGCATTGTTGTAGGGTGGGGGGATAGCTTTAGTTTTCCTTATTTAGTTTCTATGGGCCTTTTTTCTTAACTTTCTGCGCTTTCTTGTTCTATTTTCCGTTCTGGGTCTGCGACAGGGGTTAGTAGGGAGTGGGTGGCGCTGGTGGTGGTACGAGAATGATTCCTGCTATTCCGTTTGTTTTACACTGTATGGCCCCTCTGATGGGGTGCACATCGCTACTGTTGCTATTATTTATGCTGCCTACTCATGCTGAGGAATTATTGTACGGACTCAGTTCTCTTTGCACCTATTCTTCATTGCTTTATATTTGATCCGAAAAACTTTAAACTTTAGCCTTTAATGCTCCTTCTCCTTGGCGACTAGATTTCCTCCAATGTAACTGTTATTAATTGTTGCTATACCACCTGAGACCGCTGAGAGACCGCATTGCTAGCACCTGTGCTCCAAAGTGTTGTGGCCGGCCTGACGGTTGTAAGCCCGTATTTGTTCCCTTTTTTTTTCATGCACAATAAAGGTTTTAAAAAAAAAAAAAAATACACAGGTAAGGTAATCCCAGAATATTATCAACAATCACTGTATAAATACATGACATAATCCGATAATCATAGCAAAAAGTGGTAATCCTATAATCTTGGTGTAAAATACCTAGATAAAAGCTAATAAATAATTTTATATTAAAAAAATTATTATATTATTTCAGATTGATTCAACACATTCGTCAGTGGAATATTGTGTATAAATACACAATTACCTTTGGTATCAGTTTCTATACTTTGAGTACATGACATATGGATCAGAAGAAATCATAATTCCTTTTCCAACTTTGTCCTCTTTTTTTCTAGGCAATTCTAGCTCTGCTGATGTTAAGGAATGGCAGAGCCACCAAACCCACATTAAATATAAGATTTCGTTCCCACACTTGTTTAACCACGGACAGCCAATTATTTGTGCATATATGATAAAAGAAACAAAAATTACTTTCTGTGAAATTACATATAATAATAATAAAAACCGAATACAGCGAGATTTGACATATAGATTGCACATAATCTATAGCTAATATTCGAGGTGATACATATTCCGATAAAATGAACAAGGCATTCTCTTTTAATTTATACCCCACTAACCAACCTAGCTGGTAATACATGTATAGTTGGTACAGTAGAAAAATATGGGCATTATTATGGTAAGCATCTATCAAAATATCTCATAGATAATAAGAGGCAACAGCACACTGGAAGACACCCCTGGTTGACTAGAGACAAGTATAGAAATCCTCTGTGGAATTAAGGCCACGAGGGGTCTTGCTATCCATTTCTAAAATGTATCTAGTCTCCAAAGCTCTTAAGATACCATCCCTATTACCTCCTCTCCTCAGTGGACCCACAGTATCTATGGCATAACACCTAAGGAGTCCACTGTTGTTATTGTGGTACTCCCTAAAGTGCCTAGCAACTGGGTCCGTGGCATCATTTGTGTTGATAGCCCTTATGTGCTGGAGTATCCTCTTGTGGACCTGCAACTTGGTGCTCCCAATGTATTGCAGGCCACACGGACACTCCAGCACATATACCACGTACTCGCTCTTACGAGTAATTTATTGATTTATTGATTTTACATGGCACCATGGAAAATGCCGTCAGGAATTCAGTTTTATTGATTCCATGCATACATGCCTTGCAGCTGGAACATTTTCTAAAACCCTTACTGGTGGCCAACTAGTTTTTAGGGGGGATCACCTCAGGACTCGATTTAACTAAGGCATCCTGCATGGAATACGCCTTTCTGAATGTGATCGCCGGTTTGCTAGGCATGTGATCACCAATCACTGGATCTTACCTGATAAAATTCCAGTGTTTATTAACTATCTCCCTTAGTGCACCATGTTGTCTATTGTAGGTCCAAATGAGTCTTGTTGGTTGAGGTACCTTGGTATCTATGAATCTCTGAGCTTTTTTATGGACCAGAGCGTCATCACGGGACAGGGCATTTGCTTTGTTGATAGCTGTATCTATTAGACTCTCTTTGTACCCTCTAGCTAGAAACCGTTGTTTACTAGCTGCCTGTACTATTTTGCATTGGTTATTTGTACTGCAAATGCACCTGATTCTAAGCATCTTCCCATAGGGGATGCTTCTGATTAGGTGCGGGGGATGATGGCTATCAGCATGCAGTACAGTGTTGCCCGCAGTGGGCTTTCTGTACAGCTTTGTATCCAACCTGTCCTGATTGACCTCGATCGTGATGTCCAGAAAATGTGCCTGAGACTGACTAAAATGAGATGTAAATGCCAAATTAAAGGCATTGCAATTCAAGGTTTCAACAAAGTTAACTGCCTCCTCATATGATCCTCGCCAAATCATAAGGACATCATCGATGTACCTATACCATCGTATGATATGGCTTTTGCAGATATCATGGTAATCACCATAGAGGACCTGTCTCTCCCAGTAGCCCATGTGCAGACAGGCATAACTAGGAGAGAAACAGGCCCCCATGGCGACACCCCAAACCTGCTGGCAATATTGGTTGAGGAACATGAAATAATTGTGATTTAAGCAGACACTGGTCATGGTTAACAACATTTTGTTATGTTCAACAAGTTCAATCGGCCGCTGGCCCAGATAAAATTCAATAGCTCTCATTCCATCTGCATGCACAATACTAGTGTAAAGCGATGTTACATCAAGTGTTATTAGCCAATAATCCTTGTCCCACTTTACATCGTTGATTTTTCTCAAAAAATCACTGGAATCTTGGATGTACGATGGGAGTGCCGCGACATATTCCTGTAGGAATGAGTCAATGTAAGTCGTGGTATTCTCTAGCAACGCTCCACAAGCCGAAATAATAGGTCTTCCTGGCGGTTTATCTGCATTTTTGTGCACTTTGGGGATGAGATATATTACTGGGGTGATGGGATGGTCATTCTTTAGAAATTTCAACTCATCCATGCTAATGAGCCCACACGAACGCAAACCCATTAACATGGAATAAAATTCGAATTGTGCTTTTTTCACCACCCCTACATCACAGTGCTTGTAACAATTTGAATCGTTTAGTTGTAAGAGCGCTTCCTCCATGTAAAATTGTCTAGGCCAAAGCACGACGTTTCCGCCTTTGTCAGATTGTCTGACTATCATGTTGCCATCTTTTTGAATCTTTTTGACCAGGTCATAATATTCATTGTTGCACCTATGGTTGTGTCGCTTGGACTTCAATGTTTTTACATGCAATGTCTTAACTTCTTTAATGGTAGCGTCGTGAAAAATGTCAATGTTATAATAGGGCATCATAGGTGTGAATGTGGAACGCGGTTTAAATTTAGTTAGCCTTCCAATGGGGGCAGTTGGCTCCTCCTGTGTGTTTTGTGAGGAAGCTTGTTCCAATCTCAACGCCTCCATGTCCTGCATTAAAGGGATATCATTCACAGCTAGCCCCAAAGTTGTTGACGTAACATCTGATCTCCCTGCTATGTTACGTAGCTTACTGTTAGCAAAGTGTTTCTGCAACTTTAGCTTACGTGTAAATTTAAAAAGGTCTGTTCTTGTATTAGCGTAGTTAAAGTCGCTCGGTGGACTAAAAGATAAGCCCATCGACAAATTTTGAATCTCTGAATCAGTAAGAGCAGTGGATGTAAGATTAATCACTGACAAACCATTTTCAAGTGTATTAGGCACGTTGCTTACTTCTTTTTGTTGGTGTTCCACCGTTTGTAGTTCCTTTTCTTCGGTTTTGCGCCTTGTGTTGCATTTCCTGTGCTCTCGTCGCTTGGTCTTTGCACTTTTGTTTGAGGTGGAATTCTGGGGCGCAGTGTGTCCCGTCTGTCCTGGCGAATACAATCCAGTTCTTGAGCCAGGGTGTACCGGGTAAACCCCAACCGCGGCGCCCCTTTGGATGCATCAGATTCAGAACCACTGTCCATATTCGAACTGAGGTCTGTGATGGTTGAGTTATCAGGTGACTTCGATCGAGATGGTACAGCTAATGATGAGGTACTAGCAGCAATTTGTGATTTTGTTGCTTTAGTTGCTTTTATGGCATCATACTTACGGGGGAATGTATATATAAATTCCACAGTTTGCTTGAAAGCAAGCGCGCACTCAGGGGTTACGATCTTTGGAAAAAGTTTTTATACCAAGGTAACGCTACGCGTTTCGCCAATAGGCTTGATCACACGATAACCAAAAGAACAGTACCGGTACATTTAAGCAGACATTGACGAGGTACTTGCATCTCCCGCGTCATGTGACAGCAAAACATAGCAGCCATGATTGAGTGGTAAATGTACACACAATTACACGTATTTTATCAATTTGATTCATGTAACACATCCACTTATTTGCTATCATGTTTGTAATCAAAACTCGCTTAGTCTGTTCGCTGGTATTCATTAGCATACCGGAAAACCGCTAGAAAGTACAAGCGAAATGGCCCCCATGTTGAGACAGTCTAGAGCTAATACAATCTCTTACAAAGCTCTCTGTAAGCGTATCCGCCATATTTAAATGGTGAACATACACCAACACATGTATAGAGTCACGGTGCTTAATATAGCATCTGGTCAGAACCAAATATGAATTTCACTTTGCTTTCGGTCTAGTGCCTTATTAAACTGAAATTCCAACAGGTTTTGTACTGTCTAAATACAGCTGATGTACTTCTTATAATAGCTCCCAACTCTACATTCGGTCTAGTGCCTATGGAAACCATGAAAATAGTTCTTTGCTATGGCCTATCATTATTGCAGGGGTAAACTTCTATCTAAAAAAGTAAAATTCAAAAAAGTCCTCTTATCGACTAACGATATTGTCCACTTATTGCCCCGTACATATTTCAAAAAAGTGCCAAAAAGTGATGTTTCTTTATCTTACACAGGTGAAGGAGTGACTTCCATCCAAGCGAAGAAAAGGGTAGGGACGCAGTGAAGTGACTAAAAGTGAAGTGTCCCTTCCTTTCCTCCTACAAGAAACATAAAACAAAATTAAAATCAACAGTGATTTAAAATCATCTAAGAAACATCAATAACATCAAGACAGTACTGTAGGCAATTATTCTAAAGGTTAAACTAGTGGTACACATTTTTCTCTATACTCTTGGTACCATCTAGTTTTCTTACGAAATTAGAGGGAATAACCCAGTGTAAGATTAATCCTCATGAAGGTGAGTTGCTAGCTCTTCGTCAAGATTATGCCCCCCTCCTGGGAATCTGGTTTCTAGCTCCATAATCCATCTGGATTATTTTTTTCTTAGAGCAAGTTCACGGTTACCCCCTCTTCTTCCTAGGTTGACTTGTTCAACTACAAAAAATCTAAGAAGGGCATTATTAGATTGGTGGACTTCCTGGAAGTGTTGTGCCATGGGATAATGTGGGTCAACATTGGTTATGGCCGTCAGATGTTCCTGTATACGTTTTTTAGCCATACAGATAGTACTCCCCGCGTATTTGAGTTTACAGGGACATTCTAAAATGTCAACTACAAATTTGGTATTGCAGGTAAGGAATTGTTTGATTGTTTTCCGTTGTGGGTTGCCTGGAATCTCTACTTCTTTTACCATGTAGCTATATTTATAAGCTCTACAGTGTCCGCAGGGATAGAAACCTTTGAGCCCCTGTATATGTTGTTTTTTCTTATCAGAGATGTCGCCTCTCACTAAGATGTCCCTTAGGTTTCTTCCTCTTCTGTATGTTATCTTAGTTCTAGGCCCTAGTTTAGGTCCGACTAAAGTGTCGGTTTCTAAGATTCTCCAGTTGTCTGTTAGAATCTTTCTCACCTTATCAGATCCCTGATTAAAGGTTGTGATAATTCTAGTGGCCCCCTCCTCTACCTCTTTGTTGGCTTTGGGAGTGAGTGTTTCGGATCTGTCGATTCCTGACAACTTTTTGACCGCCTTATTTAACACCCAATCTGGATAACCTTGTTTTTTAAATCTTTCCAGCATAACCTTTTGTTCGAGGAGAAAACCTTCCTGGCTACTGCAATTTCTCTTTGCCCTCAGAAGTTCTCCAAATTGTATACTCCACTTAAGTGGATCTGGAAGAGCACTGAGGGCATGCAAAAGGCTGTTGCCGGCGGTTTCTTTCCTATGAAGATTAGATATCAAGTTGTAATTAACCACTTTGATTTCAGTATAAAGAAACTCAACACTTTCTTTATCAATGTTGTATGTCAAACATATGTTGTAATTATTTCTATTGAGCTTATGGATAAAGTTTGCAGCTTCTGTTTCTGTGCCGCGCCAGATAACAAACAAGTCGTCTATATACCTAATCCAGGTGTCAACCTTTTCAAAGTCACTGGAAAGATTAACATCACTTCTGATTTCCTCCTCCCACTTTCCTAGGAAAAGATTCGCAAAACTTGGTGCGAAGCACGATCCCATGGCCGTACCTCTTACCTGTTTAAAGATGTCACCATCAAACATAAAGATGTTATTTCTCAGGCAGATTTTCATCATTTCCATGAGCATGCTTGTATGGCTCAAGAAACCTATTTCTCTGTTTCTAAGGAAGTGGTAACTTGCCTCCATGCCTTGGGCGTGGTCGATGATGGTATACAACGAGCTTACGTCCATTGTGATGAGAAGAGATCCCTCTACCCACCGTATGTTGTTCACCTTATTAAGTAAGTCAGTGGTGTCCCTGGTATATGAAGGTAAGAGGCAAACATTTTCTCTGAGAAAATGATCGATGTATTTAGAGAGGTTTTCATTAACACTTCCTATAGATGAGACCATAGGTCTCCCTGGCGGTTCATTGTAGTTTTTGTGCACTTTAGGCAACAAATAAAAGATTGGTAGCTTAGGATAATCTTGTTTCAAGAAACATCTACCAAATGTTGATGGACATGATAGAAATGTGCCTTACACAGAATGTGTTCTATTTTGGAGAAGAAATTTACCAACAAATCAAAGGATGTGCTATGGGGTTCTCTTTCAGCCCAGGATATGCGCGTCTTACTATGGGGTGGTGGGAACAACAAATTGCATGGCACCCCGAAAATGACAGATTTGTAAATAAAATCACCAAATGGCTAAGATACATTGATGACCTCTTGATTGTGTGGGACGGTACAAAAGAGGAATTTGAGGAATATTTTAATATTTTAAACTCAACTGAGGCTAATATAAAATTCACATATTCCACTAGTGGTGATAAAGCGATATTTTTGGACACTGAAATCTATATCGCCAACAACAAAATAGAAACCACACTAGACAGAAAAGAGACATCAACAAATGCCACTCTACACGCAAATAGTTTTCATAAAACATCGGTCATTGAGAACATCCCATACGGGGAATTTTTAAGACTACGTCGCATCTGTTCAAAAGAAAAGGAATGGGATGCACACAGCCAAAGAACAGTTGGAAGATTTAAACAACGTGGATACAAGGATTGTGTAATCAAATGAGGATGGCAACGAGCAAATGATAAAAAACAAGAGGAGATATTGAAAGCGAAAAGCTAGATATCGGATGAAGAACACAAAACTGGGGACCCAGTGAGACTAATCCTGGATTACACTAGAGAATCTAAACAAATCGTAAAAATCTTGAGAAAAATTGGAAGTTGTTACAACTTGACCCCACGGTGGGGCAAATAATGGGCAAACATCCCAATGTGACTTTCCGCCGTGCACAAAACCTAAGAGACAAATTGATACATAGCCATCATCAGGGTCTAGGAAGGAAAAAAGGAACCCAATGGCTAAGAACAAAAGGCTTTATTAAATGCCAGACATGCAAGTTTGTCAAATTGCCAAGAACACAACAACAGTGGCTCTGCCAAATAACAAAATGTGGCAGATCAAGGAGCTAATTAAATGCAAAAGCCAGTTTGTCGTATATGTAATTGAGTGCCCATGTGCATTGAAATACATCAGGAGCACGAAGTGCAAGTTAAAAAAAAGGATACTTGAACATGTGCGCGTCACTACAAATCGGGACAGGAGTAATGCAGTGGCGAAACATATGGAAGCTAACCATGGAGGAGATTGGAAGAGGGGCGTGGCTTGGACGCCGGAGGACATGGCGGCGTGAGCCCGGAGCTCCGCGTCTGGCCCCTAATTTATCCTGAAATTAAGAGCGGCGGCCAGAGGGACACTGCACTGCCGCACTCCTGAACCGTGTGGGAAAGCAAGCGGCACCCTGGCACCTTGAGGCGGAGACCCCTCGATAGCGCACTGGTCCGGACGAAGTCCCGGAGCAACCCGGAGGAGATGGCGTCCTAACATAGCAGCAGCAGCCCGGAAGTGCCGAGAGCTGCGAGAGCCGTGAGAGTCCAGGGAGCGACTCGCTGAGGAGCTGCGGAGACGGAGCGGCATAATTGGAGCCTACAGTGAAGGGTTTTGACGGCGACACGCATTTCTCCTGATCTGATCCCACGATCGCCTGCTCTGGACGGCGCCCCACAAAATGGCTGCCGGGAAGTTCGCCCTGGCCTGAGGAGACTAGTGAGGAGGCTGCTGAGCGGGGGCGACCGAGGTCCTTTGCCGCAGCGGACCGCCCGGAGCTCCCTCGGCGTGTGAACGGCAAGCGAGTACAGCGCTGGACACTGCGAGGGCCTGCGAGGTTAAAGCTGTGGGCGGACGTTGGAACGTGGCTGAACCGGCAAAGAAGCGACTTTGCAGCTGCGAAGGAGAAGGACGTTGGGAGCACCTGCGGTGCCGGAGGAGGGGTGCTGGGCCCGGTGTGCGGCGCTACCCTCCCAGGGGGAGCTAGCTGACCTCCCTGCGGGCGGACTTCCGCTAGATCACAAAGATCACGAAGATCACAGCCCTCGGAACGGCGCGGAGATCTGCGCGCCCCGCTTCCTGACACACTGAGCTGGAGGGGAACCGGGCGCAAGTGAAGAGCCGCGGACGGCCTGCTCACCGGGGGGTGCATAACTCGGTGGCAGAGGTTGCTGGGATACGGCCATTGAGCCTGCACCTGCCTTGCTGACGGCTGTCAGTACACTGAGGCCGGAGGTGGTGCAAGTGGTGACCCGCGAGGCGGCTGGTGGCTTGGCCTTGCTGCCTCGGGCCCGGTGGTTGACTTTGGGGTGCCTGCTGGACCACGCGGCTTGACCGGTGCGGCGGCTGACCGGCGGGAGGTGGTGCAACGCTTTGGCCAATGAGCCCCTACGCGCCACGAGACAACCATTGACAGTGCTGCAGGAAGGATCGACGCCTCCCCGAGACACGGAGAGGTCTGGCCGGGACACTGAGAGCTGACCAGAGAAAGACCTACGCGCTAAGTGGGCTTGAGAGCAAACGCACTGACGGATCCTGTGTCCCTGGGGCGCGGCTGACATTGGAGCAGACCTGGCACCGCTGAACCTGGGGGACGAACTGTGGGGAGCCCACGCTCCAACAGCGGTCTGCGAACGTCCCATCGCACTAAAGAACTGAACAGCTAGGCTAGTGCCACGGTGCCATGGTGAGGAACAAGGGAAGAGTCGATGGGACTACTGCTCCGGAGACGCCGGAGAGCTCAGCCCCGGGGACTGGTGAACAGCAGCAGCTCCAAGACCGGATATTGGAGGCCATCACGGCCACGAAAGACGCTTTGCAGCAGGATATCGCGCAGGTGGCTCTGGGACTGGGGCTGTTGCGCGCGGACCACGCAAAACTCAAGGACAGGGTTACGACCATGGAGGCTACCTTGAAAGAGCTGGCCTCCGCTCATAAGTCTATGGACGCGAAGCTGACTGAGGCCTTGGACCGAATACAGTCGCTCGAGAGACGGGCTGAGGACGCTGAAAACAGGAGTAGACGCAACAACGTCCGCTTAGTGGGTCTGCCAAAAAATACAGAAGGGGGAGACATGATTAGCTACTTGGACTCCTGGTTTAAGACGGAGGTGGCACCGGAAGGTCTGTCTCCCTTTTCCACACTGGAACGTGCGCACCGTGTCCCGGCTAGGCCTCATAAGCCGGGCCAGCCGCCTCGCCCGATCATTGCCAGGCTCCTGCATTACAAGGACCGTGACCTGTTGCTCCAGAGGGCCCGCGACGTGGGACCGTTCCAAGTGGACAATAGTAAAGTGACGCTTTCCCGGATTACACCTACGAGACGCAGAGGATGCGGGCCTCCTTCTTGTCCATCAAACGCGAGCTCCGGACCGAAGGCATACAGTACTCCCTGCTGTTCCCGGCCAAGCTAAGGATAGTGGTGGATGACAACACTCTCTTCTTCCCCACGTCAGCCGACGCCTGGGCATGGTGGGAAACATACAAGGGAGGCACGGACAGTGCGAGATACAAGGAGGAAGAGGAGCGGCGACTACAACCGGTGCGGAAATCGCAGAGACTCCGCGGACGACGACAGGGATCCCGGAAACCTCCCCTGTCCCAAACAGATGAGGATGAGGAGAGGCGTTCGGCGCTGCAAGCTGTGGTGGCGTTGTCTGGAAGCGAGGCAACTTCATTGCACCGGGGTACGGAATCAGAAGGTCACGCCACGGGCTCGGACACAGAACTGTCGGACGTCAACAGCACCAAGGGCCCGATAGTGACACCGCAGACATCGGAAGAGATCCTGGAGGCCTGATGCACCGACGGCTGGCTGAGAACGGTACCGGTAACTGGGGACATTGTGGCTGTCTGATGCAGATGAGTATTGCAACGTACACGGGGCTGCCGCAGGGGGTTTATTGGGGGTCTTAGGGGCGGGGTTTGGGCCTGCCGGACCACCTTCGGATCTAGAGCTGCGCTCTGTTATCCCTTAAGGCTACCACAGTGACGACTGTGGAATAGGCGGGTGTTGGGTGATCAACTAAGTTTGGATGGGGGCTAATAGCTTGATATTGGGTCCTGTTCTGGGGGGTCGGGAGGAGAGGACATTGGGGAGCACTCTCCGCTGGGATCTGTTTGTTGTTGTTCTGGGGGGAGGGAGAGTTGACCTGACGACGAGATGGGAGGGCGCCTCCATTCACGTAGGGACATGGAACCGCTTGGTAGCGACTCACTCGATCTGGGATAATGGCTAATGTGGGGACATTGCGATGTGTAACCTGGAATGTGAGGGGCCTACACACGATGACAAGGAGACACAAAGTGCACGCCTACCTGGTCCGCAGGGGGGTCCACATTGCATTTCTGCAGGAAACACACTTGACAAAACAGGAAGGTATCGCGCTGCAGCGTAGATGGCGAGGGCAAATATTCAACACCACATACTCCGCGTTTGCTAGAGGCACACTCATCTGGGTCAGAGCGGGTGTTCCCTTCCAAGCCACTAGGCATACGATAGATCCCGAGGGCAGATATGTTGCCGTGGAGGGCAAGCTGCAGGGCAGAGACATTGCATTATGCTGTATATATGCCCCCAATATCAACCAAATTCCCTTCTTGACAAGACTTTCTGGGGCGCTTGCGCACTATTTAGCCGGCCCTGTTATGGTGGGAGGTGACTTCAATTCCGTGACAGATGCTGCGTTAGATAGATCCCACCCACCACTGAGGGACTCCCTGGTGCACCGCCTCACAAAGGGTAGGCTAGATTGGCAGGGGAGATGGGGACTGATAGATGCATGGCGCTCACAGCACCCAATGGATAGGGACTATTCTTACTTTTCTGCTCTGCATGATCTCCTTGTTCGATTGGATGCGGTGTTGTGCTCCCCACTTGTAATGCCAGCTGTTGCGAGTACCGAATATTTAGCTAGGACGATTTCGGACCATAACCCCATGCTGCTTACGCTGAAATGGGTGACGGCGACCTCACACGTTCCGACTTGGAAACTGAGGCCTGAAACACTGGACGACCCACTGTTCCACGCTGTGTTGGAGGAGGGAATAACTCACTACTTTACTGAGAACGATGGCTCCACTACCTCCAGAGCGATGGAGTGGAACGCCTTTAAGGTAGTTATCAGAGGGCAGTGTATCGGGAAATGCGCAGGGATGCGGAAGGTTCTGCTAGATGACCTCGCTAAAGCGGAGGACAAATTGCGGACAGCGGAGGTGGCACGGCAGGGCCACCCTGAGCTCCAAAAAGAGGTCGGCGCGGCTAGGGAGGCTGTGGCGATTGAGGTGGAGCGACTCCGAGGCTTTGACTATAAGGCTTACATGTTGAGAACACATGCTGAGGGGGACAAGGCTGGTACGCTGCTGGCGTGGTTGGCCAACCCCGCTAGGCGTAGCTCCCCGATCCTGGCTCTGGAGGGAGAAGAGGGAAGTGTGAACTATACCCAGTCGGCGATACTTGATGGCTTCCAATGCTATTATGAGTCCCTCTATAAAAGTGCTCTTCAGGGGCGTGAGAGCGACACTGATGCTTTCCTTGCAGGGGTCCATTTGCCACAGTTGGACCAAGAACAGGCGACAGACCTGGGCAAGGACATCGAACTGGGCGAGATTAGGGGGGCTGTAAAGCGAATGGCCTGCAACAAAACGCCGGGCCTGGATGGGCTGCCCATAGAATTCTACAGTAAGTATCTGGACCTACTGGCGCCGCGCCTCCAAGTGGTGTATAATGAGGCCAAGACCGCTGTCCATTTGCCCCGGTCCATGCGTGAGGCGCTGGTGATCCCCTTGTTGAAACCGGGGAGGGTGAGCTGCAGTCCGGCCTCCTATAAGCCACTCTCTATGCTGACCACAGACTACAAAATATTAAGCACTATCTTAGCAACTAGATTATTGCAGCACATGCCTGGCTTGGTCCATAAAGACCAGTCCGGATTCATCCCGTCGCGTAACACGACTATGAATATTAGGAGGCTAACACGCCTGCTGGACGACGCTTATCTCGGAGTGCAGACGCCCCTGGTCCTCTCGGTAGACATCGAGAAAGCTTTTGACAGCTTGGAGTGGGACTACCTCTACAAGGTCATGAAGCATTTCGGCCTCGGGGATGGCTACACCCAATGGACAAGAGTACTGTACGCATCGGCAGTAGCCAGAGTGCGGGTAGGATCTCTCATTTCGCACCATAACCCGGTGGAACGCGGAACGCAGCAGGGGTGCTCGCTAACTCCACTCCTGCTCGCCCTGGCGATCGAACCACTCGCGGCAGAGATCCGAACGGGGAGACACTATGGGGGCATAGAAAGCAGAGGAAGGCGCCAGTTCGTCTCCTTGTATGCAGACGACTTACTGCTGTTCCTTGAGGACGCGGAGGAGGCGCTGGCGGGCGCGGAGAGATTACTCCTGCACTTTGGCGAGTTATCGGGCTTGAAGGTTAACTGGTCCAAGACGTGCTTGTTCCCCCTGCGACGGGGTGGGAAGCGGCCCGACCACGGTCCCGCACTCAACTGGGAGCCCACTTGCCTGAAATATCTAGGGGTGCACGTGTACCACACGGCGGCAGACATGCTTGACGGCAATGTGGGCCGCTGTCTGCGAGCATTGAAGGGAAACATGGCCTCGATGACAGGCCGAATATCGCTTTTGAAAATGATCGCTCTACCGTGCCTTCTTTACTACTTCCGCACGCTGCCTGTGTGGATACCCAGCTCCTTCTTTCGCCAACTGCGATCACAGCTGATCTCGTTCCTCTGGGGATCGGGGAGGTGCAGGGTTGCACTGACGACACTCACTCGCCGAAAGGACGAGGGTGGCCTGGCGGTCCTGGACTTCGAGATCTATTGTCTAGCGGCTCAGCTGCAGCTTTTCACACAGGAGGTGGCAAGGGTATTCCGCGGACCAGACCATGAGAGGGACATGGGCACTCCACGACATGTCCTCGCCTATATAACATTACAGCAGAACCCTCAAAGATCTTAGCCTCGAGGAGCAAACGTTCAGGCTCTGCTGGAACCGCTCCCAACGCCGAGCGGGTGTGAAACATCCGTATGCACCTGAAATACCTCTGGGCATGGTGACAGCATTACCCCACGGGGGAGACTGGTCGCAGCTGCAGGCTTGGGAAGATACGGGGCTGCAAGTGCTGGGCGACTTGTATGAGAACGGAGTGCTCATACCATTCCATACCCTGCAGGGGCAGTTTGACCTCCAGAGAGGGAGCTATTTGCTGCATGCAGCGGTAGCTGGGGCCATCCAGGCCCACTGGAAAGGGGGACTTTCTGAACCTGTGACGACCATGGCCTGTCAGTATGCCATGATGGCGGCGGGGACCTACAAAGCAGTAACATGCCTATATTCGAGGATACTTAGAGAGAACTTACCACCCTTGACAAGTGGGAATCTGACTTGGGCAAGGAGATCCCCAAAATGGCTTGGGCTCAGATAGTATAAACAAAAACAATTGCCTATGCCTCGGAGCTAATTAGGGTACACAATGATTTATGTACAAGTAAACCACAGTTTATTAGTTTACCCAAGAACAATTTATGTTTTCATTTGTTGCTCAATTTACGAAAAAGCGAGAGTATTCAAAACAGACAGAAATAAGGCCACTATCAACCTCAAGTCTTAGCCATACATGAGTTCAGAACAACAGTTTGTGCATATATACAGTGGACACATTTTTTTGCATATATACAGTGACAAAACATGTATTGGACATTAAACAACAAAAAACAATTTTTTGAACCAACATGTGTCAAACATTAAGACAAAAAACAGGGGGTACTTTTACCATAAGAAGAAATTACCATAAATACATTTGTAGAGCATGGACCACAAGACCTTACACATTTAGAAATGATTTGGCCCACCAATATTAATGGAAAACGAATGTTTTAAACCAGTTCAACTATCATGACCTGAATACGAGGTAATCAGTAAATATCAGGAACATTGCCCATTTCTGCATTAATAACATTGGCCGACTGGCCAGTGAACGAGATAAACAAATGGGGGGTTGCCGACGCGTTTCGAATCCTGTTAAAAGACTTGCAGGATTCTCGTCAGGGCAGTGTAAATCTAGTCCATGGGAACTGTTTAGAAAAAAAGAACAAAACAGTTTGTTTTACTAACAAGTGGGTCCTCAAGCCACAACTCTCTGAACAATCCAAGAGACGGAATACTGCGTACCTTGTGTAATTCCTGCCCACAGTTAATCCTATGTTATATGGAATGTCGTCTAAGTTGAGGAGTTTACGCTGCAACAGAGTAAAAAGCAAGTCAAATCAAGCGGGGTGGAGGGGGGACCCTACACACTCGTCGTGATTGTGCTGGAATTGGTTACCTGCGTTCTGCGTAGTTCTTTGCCAACCTGCGCGGTGTTTTGCAACACTTAAAAATCCGCTTTATTCAATATCTGGAAGTGAGTAAAGAGGGCGGGATTTAGACAGCTGCTCAGTCGGTGACAAACTTGTGACACACTAGTGGTCATACCACCAAGTAGTCGACTTACTTGGGCACCAGTCCGCGGTGGCCGCAGGGGGGGTTCTGACTTCTCGCCCGAATGTGACAGCCTCTGCGTTTTCAATAGGCGTTTGCAATTCAAATCATTAATTTTCTACAACAAGTAGACAAAGCACATTTTAGTTTGCTTCTACTACGGTGACGCTCTGGCGCACCGATAGTGATCAATTCCCCGCAAGCTTCACTTACTTGGACACCGGTCCGCGGTGGCCGCACACAGGGGGACTCTGATTCAGAGGCCAAGTTTTTCACACAGTATGGCATTAAGTTAATCTGTGGAGGCGAAAAAACCAGGCCAAATTAGCGCGTTAATGCGCTGTCATGTGTATTGAGAATCAGCGCTGGTCACGGTTTCCAACTCACAAGGGGTTCAATCTTACCTCAAAATGTTTCATAAACCTCCGAAGAACAGCTTACTCCAGACCAGCAGACACAGGGATGTGAATGTCCCTGGCAGTCGCTGGTTTGGATCATGTGATTCGTGAATGGCCAATCAGAATTGAGCATCAGGGTAACGTGCCTTCTGGGATTTGTAGTTTTTAATCATACAAGGCATGTCTTTTTGAAAAAAAGGTACAATGCATTCTGGGGCATGGAGTTTTTAGTAATGCAGGGCGGTGTCTAGGCCCTGTTTATTTCACTCAAACTATTCAGTCCCTTGTTGACGCTATCGAACTTGAGGATTAAATATGCCTCCTTTCGCAGCAGCATTGCGTCTACATCTTGAAAGTGTTTGGGATCAATCCATGCCAGTGTTGTCCATTTGAAATCATTCTCAGAATGGCCATTATTGATAAAATGGTCCACCATGGGGGCGGTCACGACTTTTTTCTTTAGACGCGATCGGTGCTGGGTAATCCGGACATTGATAGGCTGATTTGTTTTGCCTATATATACTCTGTTGCAGGGGCAAACCACCGCATAGACGACATTGCGAGTTTTGAAATTCGTGAAGCATTCATGCTTCCATCTAATGCCATTATTCGTGAATGTGTCGCCTTCCAGCGTACTGGAACACGACACACAATTACCACATTTGTGGTGCCCGCATATCGGTTTCAGCTTCCACTGTGCGACAAGATCACTCTTGGGTTCTGGAATATGACTGTCTGCCTTGATCAATTGTTGCCCTATGCTTCTGTTCTTACGCATAGCGAAGATGGGTTTAGAGAGGGGGTGCTCCAAAGTCTCGAGTAGATGCCAATTCTTCCGAATTATATTCTTAAATTGGTTCGTGTGTTGGCCAAATGTTGTAACGCAAACCAATTGTTCCAAATCTTTCTTTTCTTTCTTTTTGAATAGTGCCTCTCTTGGAGTGAATTTGGCCCTGTTTCTCGAGTGCTTCAACAGTTTCTTTGGGTATCCTCTCTCTGCCATTTCACTGCAGAATCTTGCGGCGTGGCAGTCAAAATCGCATAAATTAGTACAATTACGCCTGATCCTCAATAATTGCCCGTAAGGCAGGTTATTTTTTAATGATTGAGGATGCGAACTGGAGTAATGCAGAATTGTGTTACGGTCAGTTTCCTTCTTATGCAAGGAGGTTGTTAGTTTAGCTTCACTGGAGCCTACAGTGACGTCAAGGAAAGTCATTTCTTTTGGACTGTGGTTCAGCGTGAATTGGATGTCTGGGTGCCTGGAGTTCAGCCATACATGGAACCGCTCGAGTTCCGCCTGGCTCCCCTGCCACAGGAGCCAGACGTCATCGATATACCTTAGCCACTGAGTGATATGGCCTGAGAATGGGTTGCCATTCAAGACAAATCTCTCCTCGTATTGTGCCATATAAAGCACTGCCAGCTCCGGCGCATAGGGACAACCCATGGCTGTCCCTTTGATTTGAATAAAGAAGTTATTCTCGAATTTAAAATAGTTGCTGCGAAGAGTAATCTCAGCAAGTGCCACAATGAAGTTTGTTGGCACCCGATGGGGCCTCTCCCTTTGTTCTAAGTAGAGTTCAATGACCTCTAAGGCTTCATCCTGTGGTATTTGAGTATAGAGTGAGGCGACATCCAATGTCACCATCAACTCTGTCTGATCATTGAATGCGAGCCCCTCGATCTTTTTAATGAAAGCTGTTGTGTCACTGAGATGCGAACGGACTTGTGCTATGCATGGTTTTAGGAAAAAATCGATGTATTTCGATATAGGTTCAAGCACAGAGTCGCACCCCGAGACGATGGGTCTGCCAGGGGGTGCCTTTTCGTTTTTATGAATCTTCGGCAAGAAGTAGAGAATAGGAGTTCTCGGCATTTTTTTATTCAAAAATTCATGCTCTTTGGACCCTAAGAAACCTTTATCCAAACCTTCCTTTGTAATTCTGGATATTTTGTCCTGAATTGCGTGGATGGGATCTTCCTTTGATGGTCTGTACCAATCCCTGTTATTGACATGTGCTAGACCTTCAGCAAGGTACATAGGGCGCGGCCAAAGCACCACTGCCCCGCCCTTATCCGCTTGTTTTATAACTATTGACGTGTCAGATTTCAAATCGCCAATAGCTTTTTGTACACCTTTGCTAATGTTTTTATTGACAAACCTATTTTGCTTCTCAAGTTTAGTCAGGGAAGACAGTACAGCTTGCTCAAAAGCAATGATCTGTTTGGGGATGTTTGAGGTTGGAGTGAACCGTGACTTCACTCTGAGTCCAGTAGTTTCCTGTGGTGACGTCATTTCGGCTCCTGCGAAATAAGCTTTCAACCTTACCTTGCGGCAGAAGTCAAGTGCTTCTAATTTTAGTTTCGTGAAATCAGTTCTTGTAGCGGGGACAAACTTAAGGCCCAGGTTAAGAAGCATTTCCTCATCCCTAGATAGTTCCTTGTCGGAAAGGTTTACTATGGTAGACAAATTCAGTTGTTGTTGTAATTTTTGTTGCGAGTTCGCATTTGCCATGGTTGCTTGAAGCGAGGTCGCGTCTGGCCGCCCCTGGATAAAAAAGGAGCCGGCCCACTGGTAGCGCCTCGTTTATTGAAGTTGGACTGCCTAGAGTCTGTGGAGGAATCAGAGGAAGTAGTGTCTGAAAAGGTCAAAAACCTATTTTTAGATCTGCCCTGGAACGTATTTAGGGCCCCTCGTGACTCACCAGAAGTGTAGAAATCACTCGCCCAAAGGACGAGGGTGGCCTGGCGGTCCTGGACTTCGAGATCTATTGTCTAGCGGCTCAGCTGCAGCTTTTCACACAGGAGGTGGCAAGGGTATTCCGCGGACCAGACCATGAGAGGGACATGGGCACTCCACGACATGTCCTCGCCTATATAACATTACAGCAGAACCCTCAAAGATCTTAGCCTCGAGGAGCAAACGTTCAGGCTCTGCTGGAACCGCTCCCAACGCCGAGCGGGTGTGAAACATCCGTATGCACCTGAAATACCTCTGGGCATGGTGACAGCATTACCCCACGGGGGAGACTGGTCGCAGCTGCAGGCTTGGGAAGATACGGGGCTGCAAGTGCTGGGCGACTTGTATGAGAACGGAGTGCTCATACCATTCCATACCCTGCAGGGGCAGTTTGACCTCCAGAGAGGGAGCTATTTGCTGCATGCAGCGGTAGCTGGGGCCATCCAGGCGCACTGGAAAGGGGGACTTTCTGAACCTGTGACGACCATGGCCTGTCAGTATGCCATGATGGCGGCGGGGACCTACAAAGCAGTAACATGCCTATATTCGAGGATACTTAGAGAGAACTTACCACCCTTGACAAGTGGGAATCTGACTTGGGCAAGGAGATCCCCAAAATGGCTTGGGCTCAGATAGTGCAGCGAGCGCGGAAGAGCACGAGGAACGCACGCTTCCAGCAAATACACTTTTATATCCTCCACAGAGCCTATTTAACTCCTGGCAAAATCAGGAAATATTTTGGAGCGGCTGATGCGACTTGCCCCAGATGTGTTACGGAGGGAGCTGAATTGGATCATATGTTATGGTCCTGCCCTAACCTGAGGGAATACTGGCAGCAGATTGGGGACAAGCTGAACGAGATCACAGAAAGGGGACTATTCTGCACTGGTTCCCGCATACTCCCAAAAATAAAATTACTAGTAAATTTATTGACATGGGCCTGATATTAGCCAAGCGAGAAGTCACGAGATTATGGAAAGCGAGAACGGGCCCCACGCACAAGCGGTGGATTAATGAACTCCTGAAGTAGGCTGCTTGCGAAAGCACGCTCCGCTACCAGCTGGCACGCCGCACACCCACTGATAAAGCTCTGGACACAGCGAATGCTTGGGAAGCGTTAGTGCAGGCACTACGAGACAGCGCGTTGCAGGAGGAGGGGGACACTCCTGACCCGGAGGTAGGCACTCCCTGGGACATGCCAGGCACATCACATACCTAGACTACTATTAGCTCCTGACAATTTTCCCAGATGCGAACTTGAGCGAGCTCTCTTGCGTGGATGGAGGGGGGGGCAGAGCTATGGAGGGGAGGGGGGGGGGAGTTGGGGATTTAGTTTAAGAAATCCAGACGAGATACAAGGGAGAAACACTAAAAGCGGACACGTGTACACCTAGAACAGATTGCCACTGTTACTGCATTCCTGCTTCTGACGTTTCCTTGCTTGCGCCACCCGACCTCCGGGTTGTGGGCCTAACGGCTGTGTATGAAGCTGACCGAAAAATGATGCACTGCGGAATCGGAACTATGGTGCCTATGTGGCAGTGTTATGTTTATTATTTGCCTGCAATAAAATCGTTTAAAAAAAAAAATGGAGGAGATTGGAAAGCGTTATGCTTTTATGCACTGGAAATGATACCTATCCATGAAAGAGGTGGAGATCGGGAAAAGAGACTAAGAGAGAGAGAGTCCCGGCAAATTTTTAACTTTCGAAATTTTGCTACGTGGGGTCTCAATCAAAGTGAGGAACTTTATGTACATCTTTAGGGGGGAATCTGATCATCCTATTTTTATGAGTAATATGTGGTATGGAGAGGGACAAAACATTTATTCAATTTCACTAATTTTTGTTTGTTGGGTTGAATCTTTTATTGTGTGTTGGTGTTGTTTAACAATCTCGGTTGTTTTATGAAGAGTAATTACACATATAACAAACATATATATAAAAAAGAGGGGCCCAATTAAAATTAGAATATAATGTCAAATGAGTAAATTACCTAAAAATTCTTCCCTTGTATTTTAATAAACAAGCATAATTAGTTGGGACTACAATAAGATCTATAAAACATAGTACAAAAGCCCACTGGAGGGCAGTAGGAAAGTCTAAATGGTTTCCGAAAAGGAGCCATTTACAATAGTGTAGTTCCATTAAGAACGAGGGCCCACTGGAGGGCTGGAGGAGGATATAAACACCATGTTTTTATGTGTCAGCTGCTAGTTTGGGTGGCATTAAACATTGGATCCGGGGGGCGTGGCTAGCGCTCGACGATGGCGGCCACAGACTAGAGAGGCTCCCGAGCGGTGATGGCTTCCCGCACTCATCCGGAACATTAATCCTGTAATCGAGAGTAGCAGAAGGGGTGGAATGGACCCGGAGTTCCTGCAGCATTCAGCGCTGCAATTTTGAAACAAAACCGGCGAGGCGGCAGACTCGGAGAACAGACACAGCCTGAGGAGAAGTGGGGCCTGACAACAGCCGGGAGGCGGCGGAGCTGTGGTAACCCTGTAGCCCGACCGGAAATTGACTCTCACCGGCCGCACCTAGCCGGAAGTGCCGGCTCATTGGGAAAGTTGCCGAGTTATACGCAGCCTTCACCCAGGGAATCCAGTGACGCGGGCGGAGCCCCGCGACCCCCGGCACCAACCGAGGGGGCAATAATAACGGACCCAGGGCCTCCGCCTACGCCGCAGGCCAGAAAAAACAGCGCCGCCATTTCTTAACGCCAAACGTGTGTCATGGCCCTGCGGCAGCGGCCCCAGCTTGGCGGTGGCCGGGCCGGGATCGCGGGTGCTCGCAAAAGGCTCCGCTGCATCAAATATCGCACCCTTGACGGTGGACGACCGACGGAGGCCGCGAATGGCGGGGGACGACCATTCTCCCCCCCCCCCTTCCCTTCCTACTAAGACTCTATCCAGGGCACTGAATCCGTCGGCGGTACACACGCCAGGGGGTACGCCTCATATAAACGGCACTCGGGATCACACACCAGAACCTGTTCGGATCCACTACGCCCCGCTAGCCGCAGGAGCAGGAGCTGTGAACAACGGGCCTTGATCAGAGGTGAGGAGAGAAATCACGCCAATTGCTGTGGTGGACGTAGCGCCCTGCATTACCCGGGTTGGAAGCGGTGGACGGGGCCAGCAGTCACGGACACGAAAGGACTTGCCATATACCCACAGAACGGGCCATACTATTCGAGGCATAATCGGGCTGCCCTGCCCAGGACACGCTCCAAAGAATGACGCACAGAGGCCCCCGACAAAATGCCACCCAGGCCAAGCTTGACAAATTCGCATACGAAAGGCACTCTCCACCCCAGGAACAACGCAAGACGGCCGGGAAAATGACAGAGACGGAGGGGGCCAAGAAGGCCACTATTGAAGACGTCTTAGCGGCACTGGCACAGGTGCAAGCGACAGTGGGGGCTACAGCAACCGAGGTCACCCTGATCCGGGCGGACCTCCACAAAATATCCGAAAGGGTCAAACAGGTGGAAGTTGTTACTAAATCTTTGGTCGAAGATGTGTCAGAACTGCAGACGGCAATGGAGCATCTGCAGACGGACAATAAACTGCTTCGTGACAAGTTGGATGACCAGGAAGGGCGCTCTCGGCGCAACAATGTCCGAATTTTGGGGGTACCGGAATCGGAAGATACTGGGGCAATGGACCTCTATGTAGAGGAACTAATTAAAACCAGGCTCCAACCTAAAGGGCTCTCACATTTCTTCTCGGTAGAACGGGCCCACAGGGTGCCGGGGGGAAAGCCTAAGACTGGAGGGCCACCTCGGCCGATATTGGCAAGGCTATTCAATTTCAGAGACCGCGACGCCATTCTTCAGGCTGCAAGAGTGGCACCGACCATCCAGGTCCAAAACTCAAAGATAGCGTTCTTCCCAGACTACACAGCGGAGGTCGCTAGGAGGAGGAAGACGTTTTTGGAGGTAAAAAAAACATTGCGGGACAAGGAATTACAATACTCGATGCAATTTCCAGCCCGATTGCGAGTGGTAGCAGACAAAAAAGTGTGGTTTTTCGACACCCCCGATGCTGCCCGGGACTGGTTGGAGGGATGGCATACTGTGGACCGACAGCGGAAACCACCCAGACAACATCACGAACGCGGAGGGAACAACGGGTCGGGCTCACAGTCTTCCAGTCGAGGTGGAGCAGAGGGATCGCCCTCACATGGTTTTGCGGGAACTGGCGGTGAGGAATGACCCCTACTCGGAAAAGGGCTTTGGTGAAGATTACTGATCGTCGACGCATCACTCTACAGCTGCATTTGGACTCTGGCGACACTATCCCGGAAGCACGCAGGGATGCCGCCTGCTCGGGGAGACACTCTCCCCCTTACACGCAAGTACTCTGGTTGCGGGATGGGTAAAGCGCTCTGCTCAGTTGGGGAGGCGGGCAGTTGAAAGTCCGTTAGGCAGGGATGCAGGGAGGGGGAGTTGGGGGGGGGGGATGGTTTTGTTGCAGTTAGGAACACACTTTCACGGTCAAGGAAGGTACCTAGACTTCCTTATGAATCTGGACTAGGCAGGAGCAACGGGCAGGAGGGTACGACTCCCAGCAGGACATTGGACAGTGGATCAACCCAAGGTGGGAAGAGAGGACGGGTAAATGACTCTCTCATTTGGCCTTCTGAATCACTCGTGGGCATTCCTACACCCAGCACCCGAACCACACTTCCCCATCACTACATTATTAGCCCCAGAATACCCAATGGCGAATGGTTTAATTCCGGAGAGGGATGAGGCAGATGTAGAGACACACTGCCCTGCATTGAGTATCATGTCCTGGAACGTGAGAGGGCTGGGGGACAAGGTTAAACGGGGATTGGTCCTTACCGCGATTAGGAGACAGAAACCCATGATAGCGTTGCTACAAGAAACGCATTTAACAGGGGGTACGGTTAAAGCCTTAGATAGACGTGGATACAAGATGATAGTCCATTCAGACTTCACGTCGGGATCCAGGGGGACCGGTATCCTGATACAGAAAAACACGAGCTTTATCCCCCTCCTTATGAAAACTGATGACCAAGGCTGTTTTGCAGCCCTCCAGGGGCAGTGGGAGGGGAAGCTACTTAACCTGGTTTCAGTGTACATCCCACCAGCATTGCACTCAGTACAACTCCCTAAATTGGGCAATTTCATTCTGACTCTCCCTGAAGGGGAAGTTATCCTGGGAGGGGATTTCAACGCGATTCTAGACACCCAACTCGACAGGTTCCCCATACCGGCCCCCACGGGAGGGATCCCCCGCTTCCAACGATTCTTAACAGCCATAGGCCTGACAGATATCTGGAGGCACCTAAACCCCAGCACCAAACAATACACCTTTCACTCCACAGTACATGGGAGTTTATCGAGAATTGACCACTTTTTGACTCTGGGAAACGGTCTCCAACAGGTAGATACAATGATAATTCACCCGAGAGGGATCTCAGACCACTCCCCGCTTACACTTACACTCTCCTCACGGACACGAACACACAGGCGCATGTACCCAGTACAGGCTACTTATCTCAAGATTCCCCAAGTCCGTAAAGCTCTCAAAAAAGCAATGACACGGTACTTCGCTGAAAACGTAAACTCGGTAAGCTCCTCCGAGGTACTGTGGGAGGCGTATAAGACGGTCCTACGGGGGGAAGCCATACACACGATCACAGGTTACCGACGCGAACGTTCTCGGGAACTAGATGGTATAGACCTGACTTTGCAAGAATTAACAAAGGTACACGAACAGGGCCCCACTCCTTCCACTCTACACGCACTGACTCTGCAACAACAGCTTTACAACGACCACCTACGTATGCATGTTACCTATCGCAAACTGATAAACAATTTCCCAGACCCTACATTGACTTTAAAGATAAAGTGGGAGAAAAACACTAGCGAGATGGATGAACACGAGTGGAATGAGGCACTGGCGTCGCCTAGAGAGGTAGGCATCTCTGCGAGACTACGACTGGTACAATTGAAAATATTACATAGGGTATACTACACTAGAACTATGTTACACCGCATCCACAGGATAGAACACCCTTACTGCCTCCGCGGGTGTGGGGAAGAGGGTACATTCTTCCATACTATATGGGAATGCCCCCGAATCCAAGAATACTGGAAACAGATACTTCGCACGATCTCACAGACACTGGAAACTACACTGTTGCCTGACTCGAAGAGGTGCCTTATTAATGTATGGGAACCCACGGATCTCTCCAGATTCGGATGGATTTGGGTGACGGTGGGGTTGATGGTAGCGAAGAGAGATATTGCGCAGCGCTGGGGGGTGCCAGAAATACCGACCAAGTCGCACTGGTGCTCAAATATGGATAAGGTGATGGTGACAGAAAGGGCGGTATATTCCAACCGTGCCTGCCCGGGGAAGTGGAATAAGATCTGGTCTAAATGGAATGTGTATAGAGGTGAGATATGTGATCCCTTGCCGGAGAATGAACCGGACGAATCAGATGATGAAGGGGAGGAGTGACGGGATGTGACACGTTCTGGGAGAGCAAGAGGGATAAGATTTAGAAAAGGAAACCCTTCCTAAATTGCCTTGCCAGATTTCAGGGCCAGAAACGCACAAGATGACAAGTCCAAGGCATACATGACTAATCATAGATTAGACCCTTACAGGGAGTGAGGTGCTAACGCCAGGTTCTAGCATGGGAAACCTAGGGAAGTTAAGTATAGCTGATCAATATTCAAATAGAATTGACCACACCTGTGTTCCACACAGTTACTTTGTTTTCTTGGTTATAAAAATGGGAAATCAAAGAACATTTATTACTGATAAACTGCGATAAATGCCTCACACTGCCAGTGAGACACCTGTACTGTATTCTGCACTGATGAGTACTCCTTTGAAATCTATGTGATGTTATATTGACAACTCAAATACACCATAGCGGCCGGCCCATCGGGTTGTAGGCATTCCGCAGTGTAATGTACATGATGCAATAAAAGTTTTTGCTTCCCAAAAAAAAAAAAAGAAAAAAAAAAAACATTGAATCCAATGTTAACCTAGCAGGAAAGCCCGTCTTTTTACTTGAGAAAATGAATTTTCATCATTAAATATACCAACCACGGAGTCAGACAAAAAATAAAGTTAAAAGTGGGTTTTTAACCCAATACGGACTGGTAACATCGCAGCTCCGATAAAAATGAATGAATCCCTGGTTAAAACGACAGCTTACAGAGAGATACATACAATAAACTTCAAAACGGTATTGAATGCCAGCAACATAATCTTTATGAATATCATGAATATATACATGAATTGCCCTTGCCTACAAGTACCACAATACTTTGCACAATCTGTATGAGGAAGTTGTCACGAATCACATGGTGTCTTTAGAACTGAGATTTAAAGAATACATTCAACTTTGGTGTTTGTAACCGTGAGCAAGCAGCGGACGCTGCGAAACGCGTCCGTTTTCATTGACCTGGATAGTTGCCTTTGAAAAATAAAAGGATTTGGGGCACGCTTTCTCCTGCGAGTGCGTTTTTCATTCCTTGTCGCAAAAAGGAAGGTTGTTTGTGAGTTACATTCGGCGAGGCTCTGCCGAGGATTTACGCACCAGGACCAGAGGCGCCATCGGTCCGGGATTCAGAGCTTACTTTGTGGTAAAATATATATATATATATATATATATATATATATATATATATATATATATTACCTACTGGCGGTCGCCAGTAGGTATATATAGTTAGGATTTTTTCTCTATGGGTTTTTTGAAAATTCTATGTCTAATAACTTTGGCGTTTGTGGACGGAATCGGCTGAAATTTTCAGGAAAATGGCACATTTTGTTTCTGAGCAGCCCTTGAAAATTTGGGGGGGGTTCGTCCAGTGGGGGCCGAGAAAAAAGGGGGGTCCCAAAACGTGTTTTTAACATTGAGTTTTCCATAGGGCGGTTGGCCTCACTTTTAGCCCGAACGGCTGAATGGATTTGCACGAAACTTGGCAAAATTGTAGGGACTGGTAGCCCGATGTGCCTTTTGTAGGTCTCAATATATGTGCTCCAGTGGATTTTGAGAAATTAACGTTTAAAAAAAGATATATATCTGTAACAGCGGACCGGTTAGCGCTCTGGTTCGCGGACTTTTCGCGCAACGGAGCTTTGTGAAGCGAAGCTGATTGGTTCTCCGGCGTCTGTCAACATTCCAAACAGTCCGTAGCGGCCGCCATCTTGTCTCTCGGTAGGATCGAGAGACAAGAGGAGGTCAAAACAAAGGGGGAAATAACTATAAGGGGGCATAGTAGATCCTCGCTGACCCCCTAGGTTTGATGTGGAGGTTTTAAAAGGGCCCCGCGGGGCAAAAAAAATTAATAAAAATAATAATTGAACGGCTGAATGGATTTGCACGAAACTTGGCAAAATATTAGGGACTGGTAGCCCGATGTGCCTTTGCTAGGTCTCAATATATGTGCTCCAGTGGATTTTGAGAAATTAACGTTCAAAAAAAGATATATATCTGTAACAGCGCTCCGCTTCGCGTAACGGAGGTTTGCGAAGCTGATTGGTCATTCTGTCACTGGGCTATAGTTGGGCTACATCTGGCTGATATTTGGGCTACATTTGTTTTTTTGTGTGTCTGGCGGCCATCTTTGGGCTACATTGGGCTACATTGGGCTTCATTGGGCTACATTCGGCTAATTAGCAAATAGCTCATCGCAAACTAGGAATGGTAAAGAATCGCTATTTATTCCTTAAAGTTCGCTATTTAGGAAATGCAAATAACTTTTATGATACATATGGCGGTTCATCTCTAACAAGATAAGAAGCATAGGGATAGATTTATGATGACTGGCGCATCACCAGGGATGTGTTAGTCATTCTGTGCCGCTGTTCCGTCACCTATGGTGTGCTGCATTTACAATGCGGCGCATCATGGGGCAAAAACAGCACAGATGCGTGATGTATCTGTGCCGTAAAGGTGGCGCATTGCTGGAGTTGTATCGCAAGTGTGATGAAGCTCCAGCAAGGGTCGGGGGTGC
The DNA here is from genome assembly GCF_964261635.1 of Lissotriton helveticus. Taxonomy (NCBI): domain Eukaryota; kingdom Metazoa; phylum Chordata; class Amphibia; order Caudata; family Salamandridae; genus Lissotriton; species Lissotriton helveticus. The sequence continues at coordinate 1,009,391,155 of NC_136072.1, read as the reverse complement.
CCTTGTCGCAGGGTTTCTGTTCTCACACAGAACTGTGGACAGAGGATTGGAACCTCGGCGAATTAGGGTGTCCCAAAACTCACGTTAGTAATCAAAAACTATTTAGCAAGCTAGGTACAGTGTCACATTGGATATAACAAACTCTCAATGTTTAGACAATCCAGAATATGAACTTATAGTACCTCAGGATACGTGGAACTCATGAACAGTCGGTCGTTATATATTTCTTAGAAACCAGAACATGGAGTTAAGAAGAACACATGTGTATTTGAAATGTTTATTTACTAATGCCGTCTTCTCAGGCGTAGTACCTTAGATAATAAAAGTACACATATTATCAGTAGCAAAATTACCAGCATAGTTACTAGTACATAAAAAGTGAATGGTGATAGTATGTTAACATGCTGTAAATGAATAAGAGTTAGCAACACTTATAAGCAGCCGCGGGCCGTGGAGGGAGTTACGGTGAGGCAGGGAGGCGGGGAGGGGGAGAAGCAGGGTGGAGAATACAAGTACACATATTATCAGTAGCAAAATTACCAGCATAGTTACTAGTACATAAAAAGCGAATGGTGACAGTATGTTAACATGCTGTAAATGAATAAGAGTTAGCAACACTTATAAGCAGCCGCGGGCCGTGGAGGGAGTTACGGTGGGGCAGGGAGGCGGGGAGGGGGAGGGGCAAGGTAGAGAGGGCTCCACCCTGCTTCTCCCCCTCCCCGCCTCCCTGCCCCATCGTAACTCCCTCCACGGCCCGCGGCTGCTTATATCTCACCCTCCCTAATACACATATTATATTATTTGCTAAGAAGGTCTCTTTGTGTTGGTTTAGGGCGTGTCCATACTTTAGTGTCTTACATTTGAAGGAATCACATCAGCATACACCAGCTCTCTCTTCATGTGAACCGCATCAACTGTTGTGTATGTGTGTTCGGCAAAGCAATATAAAACCCGCCTCATGCCCAGAATTGGCAGAAGTTGCACTTATGTTATGAGTATGAAGTCGTGGAGATCAGACCTCATAACAATTCTGTATCGTGTTGTTCTTGAAACTTTAGCACTCGCTGTACAGATATAGTTTAACAAGTAAAGCAGATAGTAGACCAATAACATATTATTCTCATGTAAACCACGATGAACTACTAGGTGGAAAGCTAAAGCAACAACTAAGTGTCGTGTGCAGAAGTTGCAAAAAAGGAAAAATGGCGTTTAAACCGGTAATGAGCCCATGCTAACTTAACACGGTGTAAAGATATCCAGGACCTAGATGACACCTCCTCATGATCCGGAAACGAACTGAATAAGATAATAGAAGTGCCATCTCATGAGAGCAGATTGCAAGTTTATATGTGGACGGTCCGCAAGGTAAAGCATTAAAAACTAGGAAAATTCAATGCTAAAGAAAAATAAAACAGCCAAGTACTTTATCGAGTCTTAAGCCAATAGGCAAGGTAAATAATACAAACTTGACAAATAAGTCAATGAATTGTCAATGAAATGCTAGTACTCAGCATATGAAACATGAAAAAGGTCTATGACATAACTGTGTATGCAAAATAAGCTGCAACAGCCTCCAATAGGAAGTCACCGTCTTCATCCGAAAACAGTTCAGCCATCCAATTTAAAAGCGGAAAAGAACATACGTGCTCTCCCAGCACCGGATCCTCTATCACCATCAGAGGACAGCTCGGTGGGTTTTCAAGAAAGCTGTGTTCCAAGAAAGACTGTGCTGCCGCCAGTAAATTCCAGGGACCAAGTAGTCCATGCATCAATGCCACAGCCATAATCCTTTCGCCAGGACAAATCAACTCGTGAGTAATGATAGGAGTCATCAGCTGATTAAAGTCGACGTCAGGAGAAACCGGTCCGCAGAGACACAAATCAATGGCCCAATCGAAATCACAGGTCAGGCAGTGAAATACAGGCTGGACACAGGTGAAGTAGGAGAACCGAAAAGATAATCCATATGCCGTGCTTAATATCGCCAACGGCATTGTGCCATAATATTCTAGCATGCGATTGCGGAACAGTGTCAGCAGCTGCAGGGTCGGAGGTTGCATAGGAGGGACATCCATATTTAAAAATGTAAAAAAGCACAAGAGCGTCCGCTGGTAATGCAAGTAAAAATGCAATCCACGAAGCAGAGTGGAGAAAATGGAATGAAAGGGAGCAGGGATGACTCCAAAGATTTTCTCAAATGAAGTCACGAGACCACTGGTAACAACTTTAAAAAAGTGTGCCAGGGATTTTGTGGAGGATGCGTTAAAGATAGTCGGAAACATGTTGCTGAAATTGAAAGGCAAACCTGTGTACGGGTGTTCGCTATGTGAAGTACGAAAGTTTCACGGGCCGAACTCAAGGCCACCTCTCTCTGAGACAAAAGAGCTCTTATTCTTGTCATGCCGTTGAAACGTGTCCCAAGGTTGGTATTTGTGGCCAGATTGAAAACTCCCTATGTTCATGTGTGGGAGGAAATAGAACATTTCTGCAGCAAATAACCCGTTCACTTACTGTTACGATAAAAGGAATACTTTTTAATTAACTCAGAACAATCTTCATTATTGAGCATCAAATAACTACCATTTTCCAACAACTTGAACGTGGGGATGATAGCAGGAACTGGCGTGCCTTGCAACACGCAAGCCATATTTGGTCGGTGTTTGTTGCATGAATCGTGTAACTGTATGTGCCTACACATTAGTGAATGATCTGGCGTCTCAGTGCATTCCTCTCCATTCAGATAAACTTCTTGATCATCTTTGAAACATCTGTATGTGTATGGAAGCGACCAGACCTCATGAACAAAAGCACTACCTAAAGGTTCATAAAGACCTATTGGTATATATTTCATACAATTTGAAAACTTATATAAAGCAAAAGGCAGCGTTATTAAACCGTGGATAAGGCATGTTGCCAAAAAACCCGCAATCCTCTGCTGATGATGTCACTGAGCATGTCATGAATGATGTAATATGTGACATCATCAGTAGTGGATTATGGGTAATAGTATCTCTAGTTTACTCCCCTATAGCTGTCTTTCTTTTAACATAAGTGTGTGTTTCCTTCCCTTATACTTACTGTTTTTGGTTCGCTTCCAGTTCGCGTACCAGCGAGCGAACTAGGAAGCGAACTAAGAGAAATAGAGGTTGGCACAGTTCCAAATATTGTACCAATTTTTTAATAACGGGGAGGTAGTTCTGAAAAGAACTTTTTTTTTTATTTTTCTGAACATTTTTTTACTGTTTTTGAATTTTTCGGAACAGTTTTATATTTTTTTGGGTTTTTCTTGGAGGGGGCAATGAAAACGATTCATTGTAAAGGGCTCAACAGGAGCAACAAAACAAAAAAAAGAAGTATTTATTATTTTGGGCGTTTCGGACAAACTTGCATATGATAGTCAATAGCTCTGTTGATCAGAGTGATGCTTCTTTCTCCGTAGGAAATGAATCCATCGCAAAATACGCAGGTGTGTTTTACTTCACCAAATCTCATTTGTATATTTGGCACCATCTCCCTGCCCTCTGGTCCCGTTACTTCCGGTACAACAGATCTTCTGGCCATAATAGGGAGATTATCTAGGTCGTTCCGAAACTGTGCAGCACTGTAGTTGTTAGGATGCCACCTAGTCATATGGCGATGCATTGTGTAGTTTCCGAAACTGTATTTTTTGTCGGTCCCTCTGGACAGTCTATCTTGACATATAAGGCAAGTTACGTATCTTGCATTTACTTTTTTCTGACCTTTGGGAATTTTAAAAAATTGCCAAATGAAGTTTTCTTTCCGGTGAGACGTCTTGGGCTGCTCAGGCAAAAACTGCCTCTCTTCGTGCTCGTCCTCCTGTTCCTCTTCTTCTTCTTCTTGTTGAATTACAACTTGAGCAGGTGGTCCACTCTTCCTTGGATGTGGTGGAGGTGGTGGGGAAGCACCAGCTGAAGCTACTAAAGAAGCCATTTCTCAGTGATCACAAAGGGTCTTTCTCTCACAATGATGAAAGTCAGAGTGAGGAAAGAAGGAGGGATTTTCATCATTTGGGAAAAACAAGAGTTCTCAACCAATCAAAAGTGTTCATTTTAGATTATATGACCTAGTCTTACATCATTAGGAAACCAAAAGTGAAATGAACCAATGAAAAGTGTTATTACCAAGTCACATGACTTGCTGTGTTTACGTTAAGCGCTTTGCAGGGCCTCCCGGTTTGCTTCCAGAAACCTGCGCTTTGGCACTCGCTTCGCGTACCAGTTCGCTAACGTAGCACGTCATATGACGTATCAAGCGACAACGTGGAACGTCATGCGGACGGGAGGCGTCACGATGTTGTTTTCTAACGCGGCACTTGCGGTAAAGAAACGTTTACCGGCTCGCGGTCTATTTCGCGGCATCAAGGTCAGCTAACGGGAAGCTTCCCGATTCGCGAAGCGGGAACGAAGAAAAAAAAATATTTAAAAAAAAAATTATTCATAAACATATAAAATATATTTTTGGATTTAAAGAAGAATACATTTTACAGCTACAGATATTAGCTGTTAAAAAACCAATGAAATTCACAGAAAAAACCATAGGTTATAGACCATATATAGTTAGGAATTAGCATTTACAAAACCTTGAAAATTCACTGAAAAAACCATAGGTTATAGACCATATATAGTTAGGAAATAGCATTTAGAAAACCTTATTTTACTCACACAAAACCATTGAAATTCCATATATAGTTAGTTGCACTAACTATATATCGCGCACCTGCAATCCACTGCTGATGATGTCACATATTACATCATTCATGACATGGTCAGTGACATCACTGATGACATCACTGATGACATCTCAAATGACATCACTGATGACATCACTGATGACAACATCCAGTGACTGTATGCTTCTGTAAAGTTAAAATATGTCTTACATATTGAAGAATGAGTGGATGTATAAGTGTCTGGATGAAGGATTTAGTAGGTGCATGACTGACTGTATAAGTGAGTGATTAAATGTGTCTCACTGAGTGCATGGGTTAGTGACTAAACTGTTTTAAATTGTGCATCATTGTGTCTGTTGTTTTGTAATCTGATGCATGTGTTGATCATTAGCTATATGACTAACTATATGGGTTATTGATTAGTTGCCCAAGTATTTGTATGGGAGACTGAGTGTGTGTGTGGGTGTCTGGGAGGTGTATGACTCTGTGCATAGATGTGTGAGTAGTTGATTCACTAGATGTATGGGTTCAAAAGTGCATGTGGAAACATCTGTATGGGCGGTTGACTGTGTGCATGAGTGTATTGGTGAGTGAATGGATATCTCAGTGCTACATGTCAAAGTAAGTACATATGTAAAACACAGTACATGTGATAGTTGACATATATAAATAACTGTGCATAAGAGCCAGTGAATGTGTGAGTGGCTGTATGGATTATTGTGAACTTGTATCAGGGATTGTATAACAGAGTAAATATGTGTTATTATATGTTCCAATAAGTAAGGTGTGTATAACTATATAGTTGAGGAAATCGAGGTGTGATTGATTCTTTGCAAGACTGACTAGGTGTGTGAGTAACTCCATGGATGAGTGACAGTCTGTGAGTGTCTGTTTACACTGAGTGTATCTAAGGTTATATTAGAGTCTGAAGAGGTTCATTGTATCATCACATGAATGATGTCATCAGTGATGTGATCAGTAATGTCAAATGAGATGTCATCAGTGATGTCATCAGTGATGTCATTTGAGATGTCATCAGTGATGTCATCAGTGATGTCACTGACCATGTCATGAATGATGTAATATGTGACATCATCAGCAGTGGATTGCAGGTGCGCGATATATAGTTAGTGCAACTAACTATATATGGAATTTCAATGGTTTTGTGTGAGTAAAATAAGGTTTTCTAAATGCTATTTCCTAACTATATATGGTCTATAACCTATGGTTTTTTCAGTGAATATATATATATATATATATATATATATATATATATATATATATATATATATATATCCAACGTAGAAAGGTTGCCCCCAGGTGAGAATGGCCACTGAGAGGATCAGCTCCTTCAAAGCTGAAGATGGCAGCACAGACGTTTTCTCTCGTCCATCACACTTAAAGCAGCTCAACGCGTTTCAAACAAAAGTTCTTGATCACGAGCCTAGGACTGAACACAACAACAGCTAATGCAGAGCAACCATTTCTTTTATTCAAACCTTTTATTCAAACCTCGCCCCAGTGGGCGTGCCAATCTTCTTCTGGCGCTATGAATTATGGTCTCTGTAGTGCTCTGCATAACAAACAGTCCAAGTTGATGCTGTTGTTGTGTTCAACTCTATGCTTAACACTGAAGATAGAGATCACACTACCCATGAACTGTTTATCATTGATTGTGTAACTCTGGTTCTTAAACATAATTTGTTCCTATTTAACAAAGATCTATACAGACAAATCAAGGGGACCAGCATGGGGGCCACATGTGCCCCCAGCCTGGCCTGTTTATATGTATCCCAATTTGAAGAACACCATATATATAACCAGATATCCCCATTTTTTGAGAATGTTTCGATGTGGTCCCGCTACATCGACGATGTTTTTTTCATCTGGACGGGACCGAGAGATACGCTTATAGAGTTTATCGCCTGGCTTAATTTAGGGGATGACAACTTAAAGTTTACATCACACCTAGACCCCCTAAGTTGCGAATTCCTTGACCTTACAATTAAACATACCAATGGTTATTTGAATGTTGAACTATTCACAAAGCCCACGGACAGGAATACTATGCTGCACTATACTAGCAACCACCCCCCCTGCCAGGTTAATAACATTCCCTTTGGTCAATTTCTGAGGCTGAAAAGAAATTGCACCACCATCCAGGACTTTGATTAACATGCTGCAATAATAAAAACTAAATTCATTGAGCGAGGGTACCCAAAACGAATGGTCAGGCATGCCTACAAACGTGCAAAATATTATGACCGAGAAAGCTTATTCAGTGGCAAGAAAAACAAGGAAGATACACCTCAGCCTATTATTTTTGTCACTAACTATAATCATGTTACTAACAAACTTAAGAACATAATAAATAGAAACTGGCACATGGTCAATGACAAACATCAAAGAAGATTACCTAGACCCATGTTTTCTTTCCGACGTAATCGCACGATTCATAACAATCTCGTACATACCTATAGCGAAACAAAAACAAATAATCAGCCATGTATTGATAATGCCCCCATGCCAACTGGTACATTTCCCTGCTCGGGATGTGTTAATTGCAAGGACATAATTCGCGGTAGCGCAATTACTAATAATGAGATAACTATCAAACCAAAAAGTTTCATGAACTGTAGGACTAAAAACGTCATTTATCTGATCTGCTGCCCCTGTGACCTGATATATGTCGGTAAACCTCGAGGGAAGTCCGTATTCGGATGAATGAGCATAGATCAGCCCTCCGTACTAACAAGAAAGGAGCGCCACTCACAGAACACTGGTCAAATATGAAACACAATACCAGTGATTTGAAATGGTGCTGTCTAGAAGTTGTCACCATCAACACTAGAGGTGGCGACCTTAATCAAAAAAGAAAGAAGCGCGAGCAGTTCTACATGTCAAAAATTTAACAGCGTCCGCAAGGGCCTAAACAGTAGAGAGGACTGGGAGCGCATAATATAGGACCATTGATATCTGATTCAAGACCTTCACCCCATAGTGGTGACATATGGTGTATGTATTAACCTCTCACACCATCAGCGCATCTCTAGTCATTATGTGACGTTTCATACATAGCCGATTCTTATCGACTGATATAGTACATTATCGACTGAATCAAAATAATTACTAATAATTGCAGTACTTTCTAGGTGAGAATAGATCTATGCTACAGCAGCAAACTATATCATAGTGCGGATTTACTGCATTTTAGTTTTTTATCCTTTTGTCAACATAGCAGATCACGTTATTCCATGTTGGCAAACTCCAACTAACTTCATTGGGCTCATGAAATAAAACGCTCGCGTTAGCCTCTAACTCTAACCTTGATACCTCCACTAACAGCAATTTTGAATTAAATAGTGCGGGTATTAGGTAGTTGCAAAAAAAAACTATGAACGAAGCGATGACAGGCCGTTTTGAATAACTAAATAAAGTTTCGGAAAAAAAACTAGTAGGCAGCACGTGATCAGCAAAAGCCCTATCACGCTAGAGAGCAGAACAAACCAATGAGCGGCAGTTTTGCATATAAGCCGGCAATACCGAAAAGATCGAGGAATGGTATTTTGAATCCCCGAGACGCTGGATAAACAGGAGCAGGGAGGCCGACCCGATGGAATAAGGTAAGGAGCTTCGTGAGGTCAGATAGATAAATACTGACAGTCAGGACACTCTGTCCTGACTTAACTAAATTAGTATTGAATCCAGACGCACGTGTAATTTTAAGTATGCCGTATGACCAACTAATTTTAAGTATGCCGTATGACCAACTGGTTTAGGTAGACAAAAATAAAACGCTATAAGCGACTAATATGCATCTAGTAATCCCTGGGGTAGTAAGCTTTGTAGCAACCATACATTGACCCCGTATATACGAATTTAAACTGCACATGAGAAATATGGTTACTCAAAGTGCAATCTCATCAATTTCATAAACAATGCAACCAGACGTGAAAACTAAAAGCGCGCTATTTTTCAACAGATATCGGTGAAAACGAGGGAGGTGTTTCCCCCTATGAGACAGTGCCAACACGAGCAACTAATATAAAAGTCTTGTGACTGCATTGATTTGCCATACAATAATATATGGTAAGTAGCAAAAAGAGCGATGTAGAGACTTAGGACACATGAAAGGTAGAGATACAATGGACACACCCATATCGCTTTTCCTTGTCCTTTTCACTCCAGATACTCCTATTAAGACGGTGGCTCCTGTTCAACCAGTGTGAAACAGTCGCACAATAAAGAAAGGTATTGCCTTATGTTTTGTCAGACCACTTGATAAGACTGCATCAGTAAGAATATAGTATAGTCTTTACTGATACCCTGGTCATTTTTGCAATATTTTCAGATTGTTTTATCATCATAACTAGCCAAAAATTTAAGAATTTGGTCTTGTTCCGCTGTACTCCATTCAGGACATCGTCCCAGCGCAACATTAAGATAATCACTCATCTTACACATTGAGGTAAGCGAGCACTCACGCAATAGAGTAAAGGTTGGAGACATATCGTCCCCACATAAAGTGGATAAGCCACTTTTTGATAAATAAAACCCCATGGTCCCTTTCTCATGATACCAATAATAAATACCTCTCCTGATTTTGATCAAGTGTTCAGTAACTATGCCCCCTGACAATGTTTAAGTCTGAACAAAACATGAATAGAAAAATATTGTGTATTGGGATGTGATAACTAGAGTGTATATATATAAAAAATGACGTGCTGTGGAACTGTACACATAGTAATTGTTTGTTTCCTTAACAGAAACTGTCCTGAAGAAGGTTATAAATATATTACTGAAACGCCGCGTCGACACCTGTTCCTCATGAACATTTTATGAATTGTGACTTAATTTGTTTTTATAATATTATGTACTGTGTATGATTATTGCATTGCATTTTTTTGTGTTTTTTATAATGGATTATAAAACTACTGATTAAAACTATATATGCTATAAACGTACAGCTATCTCGTCTTTCCACTGTTATTTCTCCCTTTAGTAAATATGAATATGTTATATGTACCAATATGACAATGTGTTTTGGAGCAAACTGTTTGTTACTGGTAACCTGCACCTAGTAGTATCTGAGCATTCAGAGGTTTTTTTGTGTGATTGGTATCATTGAGCAAGGACTGGCAATTTATGGGCAGCTGTTATAACTGGATACCATTTGTTGTGGCTCCCCGTAGGACCTCCGGTTCTTTTTTGCATTGCTTTATATATTTTAAAACATTTTGTTTTTACGGATTGGTGCACTTTTCTTTTGATTTCCATTGGATCCAGTGACAAGTCCTTCCCTTCCTTTGTTTTCTGGAGTATGATTATTAAATCAATTTGTGATGGACATTTTGCCAATTGGGGCTAAACTGAACATTGGACATTTGAGATTGCCCACTTGGGCAGAATCTATGGTATCAGATTCAAAATAAGCTTTATTCGATATTCCAAAAGAAGTATCATATAAGCATACATTACAATAATTATAAAAACCAAGAAATGTCAGTGATTTTTATTTATTTATTTATTTATTTTTAATAATAAAAGAAATTTTTCACACAATCACAAACAAAGAAAGATAAACAGATAAAACTTCGGTGTCGCCTAAATCATTAAAGCAATTTTCTGAGTTTAAGCAGCAGTTTTAAAAAATGGTCCATGATGCATATCACATCTCTGTCTTCTAGCTCTAGTAAGCGTTCAAAAGCGTCTTTACAGCCCCTTACACCCCATCTCTTAAGTAAGGGTCTCAATAGAGATTTCCTAGGAGACTCATAGTATCTACAGAATAAAATAATATGTATATTAGATTGTGCTGAAATTTCATTACATGGGCAAGGAGACAAGTTCCGGGACCAGTCATTACAATTGGGAAATGTAACTAATCGGAAGAAGGAGCCCAATCTAAGTTTGGTGAGCCTCATTCTAGTATAACAGGAGAAATCTGTTGAAAGGTATAGTTGAAGACCTTTATGGGGTGTCACCCTTTGGTATGCCTGGATTGTTTTATTTGGTTTTTGTTTATTCCATCTTTTAAGTTCCAGGTGATCCATTAGGAGCTTTCTCAGATTTTTCCTCGAGATGTGCTCCAGTAGCGATGGATCTGTGAACAGCTCCGGACGACCGATGTCGTCTAAGAAGTTTTTGACATAGGTCATCCATTTTGAATTTTTCAGAGGTTTTAACCCCTCCTTATTTAAAATATCTGATAATACTTCCCTGTTTAAACCAGTCTCGGGGGTGGTCCAAAGTTTATGCCAGAGAAGTGGAGGCTCCACTTTGATCAGATCTGATATGAACGGTAGATCTAATTCAATATGCATCATATATACCAAGGTTGCTTTAGATGTAGCCAGTAGGTACCTTAGGAAGCTGTTTTCCACTTTTTGTATCAAAGAGATATTATTATCGATACCCCACAGTCCGGCCCCATAGATCGCTGTTGAGGTGCATTTAGCTTTGTATATTGTGATAAGCTGTTTAACCGGCCTCCCCCCTATTTTTCCAGCAAAGTCCCGAAGGCCACCAGTTGCTCTGACAAAGGCAAGTTTCCTCTTTTCAACTGCCGACTGCCAGGACATTTTCCGATGCAGACATATACCTAGATAGGTAAAGTTCTCCACAGTCTCCAGTCTTTTGTCCTCAATAAATATAGGGCAGGCGGTTCTTTTGTTCTTTTTACTACATACCATTGAGTATGTTTTCCCTATGTTCACTTTGAGGCCCCTTTCGTTCATGAAGACGGAGAATGCCGTAACAGCTTTTTGAAGCCCCACTCTTGTTTGGGAGAGGATAGCCGCATCATCTGCATATAGCAGGATCGGGATGGATTTACCTCCTACCTTTGGATAATCGCATTCAATGTTGTTCAGGTGCTCGCCTATAGCATTTATATAGAGCGAAAAAAGCAGAGGGGCTAAGATACACCCCTGCCTGACTCCTTTGTTGATGGTAAATCTAGGGGAGCATTCACCCTTTGGGCCAAATCTGACTCTGGCTCCAGCATCTTTGTACAGAGACTTGATGAAAAGGAGGATTGATGGATCTATCCCCAGATGTTCAAGAATGTCCCAAAGCTGATCATGGCGGACACAGTCAAATGCTGCGGTTAAGTCTATGTACGTGACATACAGGCTGCCCTTCTTCATGTCCACATATTTGGTCATAATAAGATACAGGTTCAGGGTTTGTTCTGCTGTACCTCTCCCGGATCGGAAACCATATTGGAGGTTTGAGAGAATGTCCTCTTCTTCGATCCACTGAGTTAATCGTTTCAGAATAATGCGGCCGGCGATCTTCATTAAAGTGTCAAGCAGGGAGATAGGCCTATAGCATGATGGAGATTGCCTATCTCCCTTTTTGTAGATGGGTATTACTATTGCCTCGGCCCAAGTTGGAATATTGCCGGAGATATTTACAGAATTTAGAGCGGAAGTCAATAAAGGGGCCCAGAAGGCTATCTCTGCTTTGTAAACATCCGCTGGGATGGCATCCGGGCCCGGTGCCTTTCCAGTAGGACTCTCCCTAATGGCCAACTCGACCTCCTCATAGGAGAAAACGATGTTAGAATGACTATCGTCGAGAGGTCTTATGCTTGGTGGAGGGATTCGCTCTGGTAAGAGGTTTTTTGAAGATGTTGGTTTGCTATAAAAATGTTGAAAATGAGCAGCCCAGGTCTCACCATCAATCGCAAGGTCCAATCTCCTCTCAGGGATTTTTACCCAAGGAAGCGGGGTGTTAATAAATTTCCAAAACGCTGAGAGGTCCCGTTTTTCGGACGTTATCACCAAATTCTGCCAAGCTTCCACTTTTAGTGCTTTTTTCCTGTTTTTGGTAGCTAAACGGTATCGGAGTCTAGCCTGGCGTATCTCCGTGAGAGGTTTCGGTGTCATGTGCAACAGGTTCTTTAGTGACTTTAAAGCCCTGGAACAGTTTTTATCAAACCACCCTTTGGCGGCCATAGGTCTTGTCTTAAACTGACGTGTTAAAAGTTCTTTCAAGGTGGCCTGTATTTTCAAAAAAGCTTCACGAATGGCATGGGGCTGTTCGGTCACGGACAAACAGATGTTTACATCCTTCCCCCTCAGCTTCAGTAGATTTTTGAGTAGAGTGGTTGGATTGATTTTGTCCCATTTGATGGTATAACCGTTTGTAGCCCCCACTTTGATGGGTTGTTCGTACTTGACTTTAAAGTTGTTTTGAAAGGTTGTTGAGGGCGGAAGCATTAAAGATAAAGACAAGGGATAATGGTCTCCGTATAGATGATCAAGAGTGTCCCACGAGGATATTAGCGTGGCATGGTTCTATGAAATTACCAACCTGTTTATAGACCTATGTGTTGTACTGTGTTGTACTGTGGGCAGTAATTGAACCGATAAAGTTATTGGAATTTGAACTTTATTAACGTATGGATTCAACAGTTGAACTATTCATACTTACAGCGAAAATGACTTAAAAGTGTATTTATACAATTTACGGTTTGATAACGATAATTTACGTTACCGAATTATGTGGAAACAAAGTAGGCACTTTTGGCAATAACATAACAAAGTAACGTTGAATCTACCGTTATAATACAAATTTGACGATGGAAATGTGGTTATAAATACCTAAAACTCAGGTTTATACTTTTTCTCCATGCTAAATATTGGGAAGTTGGACATTCCAAAATGGCTGCCAATAGTGTTTATGTTTTACACTGGGTATTCTCACACAATAAGCAACGACAGAGTGTTCCTCTATTTCCATAAAGTTATATGTACATAATTGGACAACAAAACATATAAGCACCCAAAAAACCAATAATTAAATCAAATCTATATTCATTGTGTCAGCCAACACCAAAGTAATAACCACGTATTCAAAAGACAAGTTTGGTACATACAAGAATTATCTTGACATTTATTTGTAAATATACAGAATTAAAAACAATTTATTCTTAAAAAAGTATAAAAAATCACAAACAGTTAAAATGCAATTAGTTACAGAAAACAGAAGTCGAAGCAGCGTTTCGGTGAAATTTGATTGATAGATCACCTTCCTCAGGACAGTTTTCTAGACAGTAAGAAATACATGTGTTATTATTACATCAAACGTGTAGCTGACACCTCCCATCAAAATTAATACAATCGTCAAAATTAATACAATCGTATATCACATATAATTAAATATACATCAAAAAAAGTAGTAGTGCTGGTCTTTACTTAATAGGCCATGATAGTAGTTTAAACCTATCACTCATGTAAGCTTCATAACAGTGAGTCACGAACTTGTACCCAAAACCTTTGTCATTATGCGATTATACGGGTAGACGGAGACATTGCCGAAGGTAAAGGAGAGATTCCATCCTCATTTGTGCACAATATGTTATGCTTCTTAGTCATTTGGACACACATAAATCAATAATATGTCAAAAATATCGTACCTCGCTGTGTTACCAAAATTTATATACAGCGTATCTGTGTGGAACCCCTTTTCAAATAGCAGAATCGCTCACACTAGGTATCTGTAGGTGATACAGAGGGTTCTTAAGTATTTTATTAATTTGACATATTGCGTCTCTTTAAGTGATCTTAGAAATACATACCAGTTATATTTATCTTTCTGGTTGGGGACTTTGGATGTAGCCACCGTCACAGAGAGTAATAGTTGTTTTAATATGTCATCTGAAAAAACCCACCCGGGCAGAAATTAGGGATATTGGTATCATTTTTTATCTACAAATCTAAGCATTAGTTTGACCAAGCGTCTAAGGGTGAAATGTCTACTTGCCTCAAGACACGGTCTGTGTTCCAAAAGCCTGATGGGGTCTAATGGACAGTCGCGATCAAATGCCTCCAACAATCGAGACGCCACAACGAGTATAATTATTAGCGACCTGATTAACAAAAATAAAATAATGTGTTCTCTTGTTTGGTTTGGAATTATTTGTGAATATGCTTAGTAATACTACCTCATGATTAGTGTATTCGTACCTGTTTGAAGTCTTTTAATCATTGCCTTCAGCTGGTCTTGCTATGTGTACCTCTTCTCGTTTTTTTAGTAGGTCATCTCAGCAGTGCCTGACAATATAATAATATAGGTACTTAATCGATGATGCGGGAGCAATACTTATTATTCTAATATGCCCCTCTCCTTGATTATTTAGTACTTGATGATTTATTTGTTTGCAAGCAGAGCCCTCCTTGTTTATATATTTACATACGGCTTGTGATCTCCGCAAGCTACTCTTGGCTCCAACATTACTGTGGTAGCCTGCGCTCCCCCGTTAAAAGTACCATAACATCTTCACTTCACTGGGATATTCTATCTTAAAGCATGAGCCCCTTACGATAACTAGCATAACTTCTATCTACTCCTGTCATGACGCCCCACTAATCGGCTTACCTTTTGTTCAGCTTGCGGCCTCCCTGCGTACATCCAGAGTCCCGGTTTCATCTGTTTGCGACCTGTTTTCGACACCCGGAATTTATATCCGGGGTCAGTTGTGAGGGGCGTTACTCTTGATTCAATTTTGCCGCGTTTGTTATGTATTTCTCCATTTCCAATATAAATCCGGTGTATATCCAGGATTTATGCGTCTAATCTATATTACATATAGGTTAAATAAAATCTTCAAAGTTAAAATGGCAAGTATACCTTTCTTGTTATCGAATAAGAAATGACCTATTTATGAATAACAAGTGACAGAGATACGGATATGCGGCGGCCATCTTAAGCTAGTCACTTTGTCTGGCTTATGGCATAATTCCTCATACTCTTTTCGACCACCTATTGTTATTTGTTTTGGTCGATCAAAAATCTTGTACCGTATCTTTTGTTTTATATTACCTACTGGCGGTCGCCAGTAGGTATATATAGTTAGGATTTTTTCTCTATGGGATTTTTGAAAATTCTATGTCTAATAACTTTGCCGTTTGTGGACGGAATTGGCTGAAATTTTCAGGAAAATGGCACATTTTGTTTCTGAGCAGCCTTTGAAAATTTGGGGGGGGTTCGTCAAGGGGGGGCCGAGAAAAAAGGGGGGTCCCAAAACGCGTTTTTCCCATGTTAATTTCCATAGGGCGGTTGGCCTCACTTTTAGCCCGAACGGCTGAATGGATTTGCACGAAACTTGGCAAAATTGTAGGGACTGGTAGCCCGATGTGCCTTTTGTAGGTCTCAATATATGTGCTCCAGTGGATTTTGAGAAATTAACGTTTAAAAAAAGATATATATCTGTAAGCGCGGACCGGGCAGCGGCCTAGGACGCGTACTTTTCGCGCAACGGAGCTTTGTGAAGCGAAGCTGATTGGTTCTCCGGCGTCTGTCAACATTCCAAACAGTCCGTAGCGGCCGCCATCTTGTCTCTCGGTAGGATCGAGAGACAAGATGAGGCCAAAGCGAAGGGGCAAATGACCATAAGGGGGAATAGTAGATCCTCGCTGACCCCCTACGTTTGATGTGGAGGTTTTAAAAGGGCTCCGCGGGGCAAAAAAAAAATAAAATAATAATAATCGAACGGCTGAATGGATTTGCACGAAACTTGGCAAAATATTAGGGACTGGTAGCCCGATGTGCCTTTGCTAGGTCTCAATATATGTGCTCCAGTGGATTTTGAGAAATTAACGTTCAAAAAAAGATATATATCTGTAACAGCGCTCCGCTTCGCGTACTTTTCGCGTTACGGAGCTTCGCGAAGCTGATTGGTTCTCCGGCGTCTGTCAACATTCCAAACAGTCCGTAGCGGCCGCCATCTTGTCTCTCGGTAGGATTGAGAGACAAGAGGAGGCCAAAGCGAAGGGGGAAATGACCATAAGGGGGCATAGTAGATCCTTCCTGACCTCTTAGGTTTGATGTACCATTTTGTCAAGTTTGGTGTAATTCCGTTCAGCCATTCAGGCTGTAGACGTATGTAAATGTCCTATGGAAAATTGCATGGGGAAAACACATTTGAAAGTGTTGAAATTTAGAACCAATTAAAATGTTACTTTGGTTTTGTATTTGTGTGTGATGAAAGTTAATTGGTTATGTATATATGTCAAATGAGAGGAAACCACAGCCATTTTGTGATACTACTGTCTGAGGTACATTTGTGAGGAATTTTTGGTGGTGAATTTCTGGTGTTTGATTTACACAGTACTAACACTTTTCCTACTTTTGAAAAGGTGAGTTGTTAATTTGTAAGGGGAACTATGTTGTACACTTGAAGATAATTTGAAAAATGTTTTCTGTTATTTATTTGCAGTCCTTCTGTTATACTAAATACTTGATAAAGTTAGTTTTATATTATGTATTACTAAAAACGATAAATGAAAGTGATTATTTTTTTCTGCAATTTACAGCAAGCAATTTCAAAATAAAATGGCTCACAATGAAGAGACCGTGGCAATTTCTTTTGAATTGTCCACTACATTGATTGAAATTGAGAGCACCAATAATGAAATATTGTCACAAGGAGGACATGACTTGTATGATTCCATTAGATTGATTGAAATGGACAGCACCAAGAATGAAATATTGTCACAAGGAGATGACTTGAATGATTCCACTACATTGATTGAAATTGAGAGCACCAATAATGAAATATTGTCACAAGGAGGAGATGGCTTGTATGATTCCATTAGATTGATTGAAATGGACAGCACCAATAATGAAATATTGTCACAAGGAGGAGATGACTTGAATGATTCCACTACATTGATTGAAATTGAGAGCACCAATAATGAAATATTGTCACGAGGAGATGACTTGAATGATTCCACTACATTGATTGAAATGGACAGCACCAATAATGAAATATTGTCAGAAGGAGGAGATGACTTGAATGATTTTTTTGATCAATCTCTTGATGGCGAATTTATCGAGTGTTTGGAGACCATAGAGTTACAAGAATCATCATTGCAGACTTTTAATGAGGAGATTCCAGATGAGATGATTGAAGAGGAAATTACTGATGAGGACATGTTACTAGTTGTTTCAAATTTAGAAAATTCTGAAGAATAAATTTATATTTAGAAATCAAAAATTGTTTGAGACATTATTTATTTTTATTTTTAATTTATGAGGTTGTAGCGAAGTGATTGTAGTATAAAATGAGACTTATAGTATAGAGTGCAACATTTTTATGTTACATGGTAAGTTTACTCATATTTACTTCCCTTCTGCCACTATATTATCTCCAATGTGTATTTGACATGTCTTCTTCATCTCCGGCCTCCTTTCTCTCAGTGTGTGTCTCCGATGCATCTTATCGCTGGTATTTTGTGTAATTACAGAAGAGAGTAAAATAAAATAGTTCGGAACGTGAAAAGGGGGCAAAGTAGAGTACTCCTCACCCCCTAGGCCTTTTTAGGCGGTCCCAAAAGGATCAGTTTCTGCTTTCCTGAGAGATTATGGTATGAGTTCCATATACCACAATAACTTGCATTACAACATGCAAGATATCTATCTCCTATTACCAACTTTTGGAGATATTCGCGCTAAGCGCGAATATCTCCAAAAAGTAACACCTGCCCTGAGCAGTTCTTAGCCATGTTATCCAATGGGAGGTGGATAACATGGCTAAGAGCATTAGCTCGGTAATGTATGAATATCGCTGAGTTTTTAGCGATATTCATGCATTGCGGCCGTTTATTATCGCATTTGTGATAAACCTTGATAATAGCAAGGTTTATCTTCGGTAATTTCTGATGATGCTTAGCGGTAAAAAATTCGTTGGTAAGCATCGTTAGCGATAAATATCGCTTAACTTTGGTAATATGCCCCAACGTCTGTTAACGTTCGATTCGAAGGAAATGAGGAAGTGTTGAAAAACATTGTCTGCGCCATCTTGCCTTTTTTGAAATGCCACACTTTTGTCGTGCACGGCAGCCATTTTAGATGTCTTGACCAGACCCACTCTCTGCACGCTGTCGATTCGTAGCATGGCTCCTCACCCTCGCAAGCATCTTCCCCAGGCACTGGTCACCCCCGCTCTCTGTCTTATGCATGGGCAATAAACCTCCCCCCATCTGCGCTGCTCTTCCCTGAGAATCACACTGTGCCTGCCCGACACCTCCCTTTCGCCCTATTCACTACCGCACCCTCTGACACTCCTCTTCCTCTGTGTCCGATTGTCCAGGCTATCAGCTAGCCCTGCAGATGTAGTTTATGGCCCCAGCTGTAAAGAATCACCCCTCTTCAAAGGAGTTATAGTAGATCAAGGCCCACACCCGATGAGATCCGTCACACCACACGTGTTCCTACTATCTGAAAACTATCCTGTATTGTGATTGGGGAGGGGACAGAGCCTGAAGCGGAAGATTCCAGGAATGACTCTTTGTACATCAAAGTTTTTACAATTATGTGTCACATTAAAAATATATAGCACTCCAACAAAGTAGTAGGAATATAAAACTTTAATAACATATAAATATATACAAGAAAACAAAAACAGTAAAAACATTTAAACAACGAAGAGACCGTGGCAATTTCTTTTGAATTATCCAATAGATTTATTGAAATTGACAGCACCAATAATGAAATATTCTTGTCAGTAGCGGTCTGTTGTGCGAATAGTTCCAAGGCAGCAGAACGCGCTGAAATCTAGATGGCACGAAAGTGATGTCTAGCAAGTTGCCGCCCAGCAAATAACGGCGTGGGGCGCCGCGGGGGTGAGTGAGTCCAGTAGGCACCACAGCTATTCTTAGCGGCATTGCAGAATTACTGCTGGGGACAATGGCTGTGCTGTAGCAGGGTCACAGCAGAAACAAAAAGGATTCTGTTGAAGATGTTGTTGGTTTTCAATTTGAAAACAGTTCTGGTGTCAACTGCTATGCTATTGTAGTGGTTAATGTTTTGTTTTCTCTAGAAAATGTAAAAGAGGGGGAGGCAGTCCAAAGTTCCGTTAAAAGGGCAAAGGAAAGGATCGGTGGTTTGAACTATCAGTCAAAAAGGGGAGGGGGTGCAACAATTTTTCCTACCGGGTCACACTGTGCTTTCACCGGAAGTGAGGTCTGCAGGATTCTAGTAATTCAAAGTGAGGCTGGCGCCGACGTCCCGCGGATACAGTTTCGTCACTCCACGGGTGATCATGGCAGTCATTCCCCATCGGGGGTCGGAGACTCCCGCGGCTCCTCTAGAATCTTCAAGGTCGTGGAGGACTACGGTGGTGGAGTCAACCAGTGACCGGGCCATTTCTTTATGCTGGGCCCGCTCTTGCCAGGTCGACCGCCATTTTGAGAGTTCGGTAGCTACTGGCGATCGCGGGGTCAAATGAGCGGACGGGCTCCACCCTGCCGGGCGAGACGTTGCAGCATAGCCACAGTGGAAGAACCCTTTTCCGGGCGCCTGGAGCGCTGAGGGTGCAGCTGGGAAGCCTCCACCTGGGGAGGCGGGAGAGGCCTGTTCGCACCGTCTCTCCCTGCCAGTGCATCCCACGGCGTCTCGCTTGAGATTTGTTATGGCCGGACCAGGCGATGAGGACGAGGGGGGGGGGGTCGGAGGCATGTGCAAGACATCCCCCCCCCAGTGTTGTCGCAGCCATTTTTCAAGAAAGAAGAAGTGTCCCGTCCGTCTTCGGGCCGGGCTTCCGGTAGATGTCGGCCGGACGCCCCTGGCTCTGGCCCCATTAACGGGTTTCTTGGTTTATTGGCTGCAGCCGGATCCCGTCGGCCTCGGCTCCCCGACCGTTGGTGGCCGGACCGGAAGAGCATGTGGCGGGACTACCTGCAACTCTCAAGGGCCACCGCGGCCGGACTGGGAGAGAGAGGGGAGGGTCGAGGAGACATTCCCCCCCCCCTGCAACTGTTCAGCGTTGTAAAGGCAATCCCCTGGCCGGGTCCCGCTGGTCTCGGCCTCTCCTCCGGCTACACCCTACGTTAGGATCTCCTGGCCGAGGCGTGGCAGCAGGACCTGCTTTATATGGGCTGCTCCCGGCTGGGCGTAGCCGGAACCCTGCCCCACCTTGGAAGTTTCCAGAGTGGGGGCGGATGTTCTACTGACTTGCATTTTCCCTAGTCTATCGATTTTTTGGGCGTGGCAGGCGGTGGGACAGCGAGGGGTGATTTGGTTTCTCTTACTGTTTTTCTGGTCTCTCACCACTGGCATATTTCTAACGTTTTCTTGTTTCTAGGACATTAATAGGTTTTATCATTACGTTATGTTATCGTTTCTTTGTTCGTTGTTTAATAAAAGTTCATGTTCATCAGTGGCCTACTGATTTTCGATTTCCTATTCTTTTCTTTCCAGGTTGTTTCATGCTAAAGTTTCTGTTAACAGGATACAGTGATCACTTCGTTATTATTGCATATGTCTTTTTCACTAGGGGTGCTCTCTGGTCGGGCCAGATGACGTATGTCTAGTAAATGGTCCGGGTGAAACAGGTGCATCAATCAATCAATCAATGAGGAATGAAATAGGTACGACGTGTTAAAGGCTTGCGTTACCTACCCTTCACTATCTGCAAAGGGAGAGAGAATATTCCTATTCTTCCTCGTTTGCAGGCAGAGAAGATCCTTAAGAGAACCAACTTCGAACAATTCAATGCTCGATTCAAACAATCAACAAGGGGTACTGTGAACACAAATGAACGCCGCTTATGTACATACGCATTGCTATTTTCAACAGGTTGTTCCTAATGTTTCTATTTTAGCGAGGTCAAAAAGAGATCCCATTAGTGGCCTACTGATTTTGCTCGATTCCTTTTGTTTTTTTACACGGTTTTTCGCTATCTGCAAAGACTAAACAGAGTATTTTGACTCTGTGCTTGTTTGTAAATAGAGAATGAACCAAAGAGAACAATCAATCAAATGGAGAGAGAAGCAGGCACGACGGATTACAAAGGGGGCAAAGGGCTGCGTTAACTACCCTTCACTATCTGCAAAGAGAGAGTACTCCTAATAGAAATGAGGGGTGGGGGGTAGCATTCAAAGCAGATCAGTGTGCATAAACACGAAAATGTTTTTACTTACCACGTACTTGACATTCGACAGCTTATGATATTTGCTATTAAAAAACCATTGAAATTCACTGAAAAAACCATAGGTTATAGACCATATATAGTTAGGAATTAGCATTTACAAAACCTTGAAAATTCACTGAAAAAACCATAGGTTATAGACCATATATAGTTAGGAATTAGCATTTAAAAAACCTTATTTTACTCACACAAAACCATTGAAATTCCATATATAGTTAGTTGCACTAACTATATATCGCGCACCCGCAATCCACTGCTGATGATGTCACATATTACATCATTCATGACATGGTCAGTGACATCACTGATGACATCACTGATGACATCTCAAATGACATCACTGATGATATCTCATTTGACATCAATGGTCACATCAATGATGATATCATTAATGTGACAATACAATGCATCTCCTCACACTTTAATATAACCTCTGTTACACCCAGTGTTAAATACAGAGTATAATTTTTGAAACCATTGACACACCAATACTAGTTACTACATACGCACTCACTGATTCCTACGTCTACACACACATTCACTCATTCACCCATACAATCATTCATACATACAATCACTCATCTTTACAACACTATCATATGCACTCATACACCTATACAGACACTCACACTCTGCCACTCATCCATGGAGTTACTCACACACCTAGTCAGTCCTGTAAAGAATCAATCACAGTTCCATTTTCTAATCTATACAGTTAAACATAGAGTACCTTACATTTTAAAACATATACTAACACATACTTACTCTCTTATAGAATCACTGATACAAGTACACATTGATCTGCACAGAGTCACACACCTCCCAGCCAGCCATACACACACTCAGTCTCCCATACAAATACTTGTGCAACCAATCAATAACCCATATAGCTACTTATATAGCTACTGATCAACACATGCAGCAGCTTGCACAACAACAGACATGCTGATGCACACTTTCAGACAGTTTAGTCACTAACCCGTGCATTTAGTAAGACGCATTTAATCACTCACTCATACAGTCAATCACGCACCTACTAAAACCTTCATTCAGACACTTATACATCCACTCATTCTTCAATATGTAAAACATATTTAAACTTTACAGAAACACATAATCACTGGATGTTGTCATCAGTGATGTCATTTGAGATGTCATCAGTGATGTCATCAGTGATGTCATTTGAGATGTCATCAGTGATGTCATCAGTGATGTCACTGACCATGTCATGAATGATGTAATATGTGACATCATCAGCAGTGGATTGCGGGTGCGCGATATATAGTTAGTGCAACTAACTATATATGGAATTTCAATGGTTTTGTGTGAGTAAAATAAGGTTTTTTAAATGCTAATTCCTAACTATATATGGTCTATAACCTATGGTTTTTTCAGTGAATATATATATATGTGTGTGGATAGTGTTATATTAAACTACTTTCGAGGATTAATTCAAATATATGCGAGTGCTCCAATCGCATGTATAGTACAGACTCATTGATTAATATTATCACTATCTTGTGATCTATGATTTTAACTCACATTACTTATACCATTTAAGTTGTAAATCATGGGAGGGTTTTACCGTATATCTACCAGATAAGTCTGACGATCATAGATACTCTTTAACCATTCTTACAGTATAGGGCATGAAAAGTACCTCATTGAATGAGTTTCTCCCAATCTTCTCTGCTATTTAATCCTTTTTTCACAGTATCAAATAGGCACATGTAATACTCTTCACGTTTTTCTCTTTTTATGGAATCATTACCTCCTCTCATATTTGTTGTCATGACTTCAATACCACACCATTTTAGTTCTTCAACTGTGTGTTTGTATTGTATCCAATGATCTACTAGTGGAGCATTTTTCTCACACAATGTAATTGACATGCTTTTAAAAATAGTGGAGTGTACGAAATCAGCGAGCGTGAGCAAGCCATAAAGGTGAAACGCGTCGTTTTTCCACTTGCCGAATAAACTTTCACTGCAAGTAACTTGGGTGTCCGAGTATTTTCCTGAAGATTTATGGAAAGTTGTGAATATATATATATATATATATATATATATATATATATATATATATATATATCAAGTCCGGGTTTCCCGGACGAAACGCGTCCCGGACGAAACGCGTCATGTTGCCGTTCCCATCGATGGAATAAAGCACTTTACTTGAATTAAGAAACTCTCGTTGTGGTCTGTACCTGGTGTTGTGTCGGAGCCGTGCTTGGCTGCTTTCACTACAGGACTGTGGAATTATATATATATATATATATATATATATATATATATATATATATATATATATATATATATATATATATATATAT
Organism: Lissotriton helveticus; assembly: GCF_964261635.1. Classification (NCBI taxonomy): domain Eukaryota; kingdom Metazoa; phylum Chordata; class Amphibia; order Caudata; family Salamandridae; genus Lissotriton; species Lissotriton helveticus. The sequence goes on along the minus strand of NC_136072.1, from coordinate 1,009,367,194 downwards.
ATATATATATATATATATATATATATATATATATATATATATATATATATATATATATATATATATATATATATATATATATATTTACGGCTCAACTCTCCCCCTCATCCGACTTTCGTCAACAAAGAAAGCACTACGAAAATTTGATAACGCCACACTGCAAAAGCAGGACTATAGGCTCTCAGGAGGATCTTATTTTATAAATCTCTAACAAAAAATAGTTTTGAGCCATTAGCTGATCTGGAAAATGCTTCTGATTTAGTTTCGGACAGCGTAATTCTCATGATTGTTCAGAGCCAAACTTCTTTACAATCTCCCTCAGTTCATTCAGACAGGACAGTGGAATCAGGATCATTGCCGATACAGCTGAATCCATAATATCTGGAGAACCTAATGATGACAATGCTATCTGAGATAAGACAGAGGTTTGTCACGTCTGAAAATAATCAGCAAAAAATTCAGGGGCAGTGTGAGTCAATGGAAGAGTAGATAAATGGCTTAGTGGAACGAGTGGGCGCTATGCAACACGTGTATGGGCAGCTTGCAGCGAAGGTGGTGGGACACCAGCTGGAAATTACGAAATTAAAAAAGAACGAGCAAGAATTAAAAGACAAGATAGAAGAACTCGAAAAAATGCGAGACGCAATAATCTCAGAATCTTAAATGTCCCGGAGGGCTCGGAAGGGGGAGATATAAAGGCTTTTATAGTTATTCTTATACTGGAGCAAAATAGGGACCTCTATCAAGCATCATTAGAGGAAGACATATAGAGAGTTCACTGAGACCCCTTTTTGTTGCACGTACCGGCAGCAAGACAGCCAGAAGGATTTTGGTCAACTTTAGAACATATACACCGAAGAAGAGGATTCTTTCAGGAGCATTAAAAGCAGGTTCATATAAGAAGAATGACTGGTCATATCATATAAGGTCAGACATATCTCGTACTACGCTGGCCCGGCAATGGGAGCTCAGTAAATTTATTCAGGAACTCAGAGATCTTGGAGCCACAGCAAATATCAGATTTCCCGCATCATTAGGAGTTATGATGAACAATAAGTTGCACAATTTCCGGGTCCCAAATGATGTGAGAACCTTTATAGATCAAATTAGAGCACAACCACAATAAAAAGTGTATTTATAATGTCCATCCAACTGTAGGAGCGCTCAAATGGAGGTGTATCATTATGCCTCAAGAATTTTGGGAGGGTTCCCCAGGGAGGGAGGGGTGGGTCACAGGCACTGTTCCCACTAAGGTGCGCGCGAGCACCATTGTCACCCAGAGTGCACAGAGGCCTGGATTTAGCGCGCACAGATTCCCTGAAAGACCATTCGCGCCGCCACTTTTAAAACAAGAGCCGCGCAAAATACGGTCATTTCCTGGTTGCGGGAAGGTGACAGGAGGGTGCGGCAGGTGAGTGTCTACCTTACCGCCTGTGGGGTTAGTGAGGGCTGGCATTCACTTACTGCATTCATTTTCCTAATGGTGCGTGGTTGTGGGCCGATATGGGGATTTGATAGTATTCGTGTTAATTGCAGTGCCATTGTGCTCTGCAATTAACACAAATACTATCTCAAAGGCCCACATCAGCCCCACAGCCGCGCACCATTAGGAAAATTAATGCAGCAAAACTAAAGCACGGCGTGTGCTTTCAGGATTCTGAAAACACTTTCTGCATTTGTTTTCTTAAGAGTGTGCTGTTGCGGGGCTGATGTGGACCATTGAAATAGTATTCATTTTAATTGCAGAGCACAATGGCTCTGCAATTAACACAAATACTATCGCAAAGTCCCACATCAGCCCCACAACCGCGCACCATTAGGACAATTAATGCAGAACATTAACTAACACGACGTGTGTTTTCAGAATCCTGAAAGCACATGTCGTGCTTGGTGACTTTCTGCATTTCTTCTCTTAAGAGTGCACTGTTGCGTGGCTGAGGTCAGGGGCGTAACACAGGCCCCCACAGCCCCCGCAAGGAGAGGACAATAAAGAACAAGAGGAGTGAGGTGGACATAAAGGCATAGGTAAGAGAAGAAAGAAGGAAGAGTAGAAAGGACAGAAGGAGAAAGAAAAAGTGAGAAATAGACATTGTAAATGAAACTGTTGAAAAATAACAATTTTGTCATAATACACTTGACGAATGTGTGTAGCTGGGTACAGTTAGGTAGGTTATGTTTTTTTTAGCGTGCCGTTCATTTCTCCCAACAAGGGTTAAATAAAAATGGAAAGAGGTAAGTAGTTAGGCATATGGAGTACAAGATGAGAGAAGACAAATGTAGCAATGCATTGTACAAAAGAGAGTCAGAGGGGAGATGGAAATACAACAGAGAGTTGGAAAGAGAGAGAAAAATTAAATGTAGAGTGAAAGTAAGAGCAGGAATTTAGGGAGTAAAAGAAATAGAATGACAGTTGGCAGGAAGTGAGGGAGCGAAGGAGAGAAAAAAGAGAAGGGTCAGAGAGTGAAAGAGGGAGGGGGAAAACTAAGAGCTATAAGTGATCAGAAGAGGCTGTCTAGAAGTGGAGCAAACGAAGCAAGTAATGCAGAAAGAGACAGAGAGGAGGAGTGAAGAGAGTACCGAACTGAGTTAACTATAATCTGTGATCTGAAATTCGTGATTTAAAGAATGACACAGTGTGAGAGAACATATTGCAAAACTGAGCTGTGATAGGCGGAACTGAAGGAGATAAGGAGAATGTGTGAGAAAACTTGTAAAAATGAGAGACAAGGAGTTTTAGAAAATGTGGAAATCGATAAAGAGTGGACGATGTGTGAGAGAGATAACCAAGAGACTACGTGTGATATTTTAGACAGTGTGGCAGAAATCGGTGGAAAATATTGACTGTGGGTGACAGTAATGGCAATCAATAAAGGCAGACTTATATTAAAGGCAGAGGGAGAAAACTATGAAGCATTTGGGGTATAAAAGATATAGTAGCTTGAGATAACAGATAGAGCTGTGAAAATCGATGAAAGAGATGAGAAAACACTATTTAGGAAGTTATATTAGACAGAGACAAAGAAGAAAACAGACATATATATGATAGGCCAAAGCTCTCCTGCCCTGCATGGATTAATTATGGCACCAGCCATCACTGTGTCATTACCCTGCAGTGACCAGCTATCACCCATCGCAAGCAGGTAACAAAAGTAGAGAGTGAGACCATTATTGGCGCTAGGCTCTTGCTGCTTATTGTCATATGTTTGAAATAGAGATACCTTGAGGCCTTCCATATTTGAGAACGCAGAGGCACGAGCCATTTGTATCATTTTCCAAAAGGCAAATGGGTATTTAAATCAGAACCTTTTGGTCTTTTACGTTTCAATTCCAAAACAACAAAAAAATGAAAACGCAGGACAGTATTTATTTAAATGAAGTAGTTGTAAAGCGGATGCTGTCTTTATTTGCTTTGCATGCAGAATGTGGGTCAATATATTCATCTAATTTTAAAAAGCATGTATGTTAATTTTTTAAGAACAAATAAAATGTGCCTTGAAAATACTATCACATATTTGTACTGCAATATAAAACTCGGGTAAATACACATATTACTTGTAGTTTGGATTGGGAGCAATAAAATCATCTATGTGAACTGTTTTTCTGTTTTGCCCTAAATCCTGTGCAGCTGGTGGTTTGGATCGTGGCTTGTGCCAACCGCTATACTTTCATAAAGGGATTGAATGCTGAGGCCAGAACTCATACCTCAAAGTTCTAACCTGAAACTCAATTAGAGCCCTAGCAGAAGGCAACAGGCTGTGTTGCTAGTGCTTAATTTGAGCCAGTGGTTGCAGGAGAAGTCTAGGGGTTAAAACGTACTGGAGTGGTTAGGGTTGTCTTTACTAATAAGAATGTATTTCTACCAAAACCAACCCTTTTTACTATCATTAGTGTAGTGAAAGATAAGGAAAAAAACATAACTCTTTAGCCTATACCATGCAGTTTACAAGCAGGCATATTAACCCTCTGTACTACTTTATGATGAGTCAAAACTGCAACTAGACAAACAACTCTCTCCAGCAGAAATATTAATCACGGGAAACCTCCTTTACCTCACAATCTCAACAACGACCAGCCTTGCAAAGCATTCACTACCCCGATTGCGACTTTACCACAAGTAACTTTAACCCAGAAGTTGTTACGACGACTTGCTGTAGGGGGCTTGTTTTTGGACTGGCGACCAACTATCTCTGACAGGAAAGCAAGACATTACTCCATAGCTTGCACATCAAATTGTAAAATATGTTATGTAATTTTGTATATATGTGATCTTGTATAGGCTCCCAACATTTCCCCACCATAGTGCTCGAGTTGAGGATCTTTAGCAAAATCGTATTACCGTACCACCATTGGAGTCCTGTTCTTTTCTAAAACCAAAGTGTAGTTGCCTGTGTAACCAATTCATGTCATTGTGTGTATATCTAAATTGAAAACCTGACTTAAGACACTTCATGTGGCACTACATGTGTGGAAATGCACTCTCTTTTCACTTTTTAAAGTAAAAGTTTGCAGTGATATTTGGCGCTGCACCCACACACGGGGTCTGGTTCTCGGTGCACATAACCTTAATTGCAACGCACAGAGACCTTATACTGCCACACACAGAGGAAAAAATTTGAGGGAACATCGGTTACAGGTAATAATTTAAAATGTAAAAAAAACAAAAATATAATTTTCTCATAGGGTGGGGGAGCATGTGGGGAAAAAGCAAAAAAAAAGTCCTCAATTGTTACAGCTTTTCTTCTGTTCTTTTGAGCTACCTGGAAACACGCAGGTCCATTATCTACTGAAATGGCAGTCTTAACTAAATCTAGTTGCCTGAAAATTATGACATGGAACGTTAATGGCTTAAGGGTTCCATCAAGAAGACAAAAAATGTGAGAGTATTTGAAGCTGTGTGACTCGGACATTATATTAATTCACGAGTCACATCTTGTTAAAGAGGAATGGTTAGAAATCTTAAAACGTCAGCCATGGATAGATTATTGTATTTGCACCTGGCAAACAGTTGCAATCTTGAGTAAAAAAGCCTGTCAGAGCATATTAGGAGGACCCATTAGGTAGATGGATAATAGCAAAGGTTAAAGATTCAGGGTGCTTGGCTTGCATTGGTAGGCCCCTATGGCCCAAATTTGGATGAACCAGCTCCTCTAAAAACACTATTTTTACGATTAATCGAGGTGAATGAACCCCTCACTTTGGGAGGTGATTTTGATATTCCCTTGAATGCAGTACAGGACACAACATCTAAGAGGGCGGCGTTGGCAGTACCAAAAATGAGAGCAACAGTAAAACAACTAATCCAAAACTTAGGACTTCTGGATATTTGGTCTCTAAGGAATGTTATGGAGGGGTCAGAAGCAGGAAAAGATACATTTCATAATAAAAAACATGGCCATAGGTCCAGGATTGATTTCTTTTTAGTGTCAGCTTTGATTAGTGAACATATTAGAAATGTGGTACATATCCCAGAGCATTTATCTGATCATTCGGCAGTTTCATTGCAATTTGAGTCAAGGAATAAAACAGCTGAAAGATGTTGGACTTTGAGTCGATCTCTACTTTCAGATATTTCAACATTAGAAAAACTGAAACATATTACAAAGGATTTTTTTTTTTTTAACATGAATACTGACCCTTTAGACAAAGTATGGGATGAGTACAAAGCGTATGGTAGAGGGACACTAGTCGGCATCAATGCACACCATAAGAAAAGGGATAAGGTAGAATTCCAGGCATTAGAAGACGCAATTAAGCAGGCACAGGGGAATTTAGAATGTTCTCAAAACTTAATTACTGAATTGGAGTTAACACAAGCAAAGAAGAATTTAGCTGATTATTTGGAGATTAAAGTAAAACAAAATTGGGAAACAAGCAAACTTGCAAACTACGAGTATGGGGAAGGTTGCGGTAAACTTCTAGCGTGGAAGATAAGAGCAGACCAAGTCAGGAATATAATAAGAGAAGTACAATGTCAAGATACCTGAAATAGAATCACTGAAGATGGGGGGATAAAGCAGGCATTTGTAAAGAAATTTCAGGATCTTCATACAGAGGATTTAAATCCAGGTAGGGGTCAAATAGCAGCTTTCTCTGAAGATATAAACCTTCAGTGCCTTAGTGACGAACTTAGAGAGGAATTATCGGCTCCATTCGCAACTGAACAAATTTATAAAGTTAATAAAAGCTTAAAGAAAGGTAAAGCTGCTGTCCCTGATGCCCTCCCCAACGACATTTACTCTCTTATGAAAGAGGAACTTGCCCCCATTCTGCTTGACTTGTTTAATTCTATCTATATTGTAAAACAAGATCTCCCTGCATCCTGGGATTTTGCCACAATGATTATATTATTAAAGCCCAACAAAGATCCAAAACTCTGCGAGTCATATAGGCCAATCTCCCTGCTCAACTCTGACTATAACATTTACACACAAGTAATTACAAAGAGGTTGGAGAGGGTGGTCGTTCTATTGATCCACAATGATCAGAAGGGTTTTATTAAGGGTAGGCATTTGCATGATTTAACTCATGAACTAATAGGCACAATTGATCTGGCCACCATAAATGCCATGCCCTAACGGTAATGACTTGTGGCGCATCCAAAGCGATTGACAGGATCAACTGGCTTTTTCTTCAAGAAGTAATTCAACGCTTTAGTCTAGGCTATCATTTTTTGGTAGCAATCAAATCATTATACAAAAATCCCGTTGCCCGAGTCTTGGTAAATGGTACTCTTTCATCCCAGGTTATAATATGTAGGGGCACTAGGCAGGTTACTGTTTAACATGTATATAGAGATGCTCGCCATCAAACTAAGGAAGTGTGAGGATATTAGTCCCTCCTCTGTAATAGATGGGTAAAGAAAATAGGCCTTTATGCAGATGACCTAATGATATTTACTGGACACCTTCAAGATTCAACAGTAGCTTTTTAGGACACTTTAAAAAGTTTCGGGGAGGTATAAGGATATGCAGTTAATCCAGCCAAAACAGAGGTTATGCAATGGCATGCGTACTACAGGTGTGATCAGACTCGACATAGCATTAGGTATTTGGGGTAAGAGGTGGCTCAGAAGCTTGAATTACTACTGAAGGCAAATTGTGATAAAGTAACATCTAAGGTTAGGGCACAATTGCAAAAATGGGACTCTCTACCTCTATCCTTCTTAGGAAAGTCGTACCTCTTGAAAATGGCAATTTTACCTAAATATACTTTTTTATTCAATTAAATTCCATAGGAGTTCAAGAAGAACTGGATAACTAAGACACATGGTATTTTTCCTAGTTTTATTTGGGGCAAGAAAAGACCCCGAATAGCTTGGTGAAAGCTCAGGGAAAAAACGGAAAATGGAGGGATCGCCAGTCCAGATCTTCTGCAATACCAAAAAGCGTTTCACTTAAAAAATTTCAGGCAACTAATGGGTGACACTGCGGATTTTACACCATTATTCTGGGCATTGACATTAGGCTTCCAGCTCCAATCCAGGGTTTTTCTCTTTAAATGTGGAGATCCGAAATGTAAAAAAAAAGTGAAATTAAAAATTCTACAGGCAGCTTGTATAGTATGGTATCAAACAAGAGTGATATTGTGAATCCCCTATTATAGCACCTATGCCACAATATAGAATTCACCCGGAACGCCAGAATGCCTACTAGATTCTCTTGCGGTTCCAATCAAAGGGAATCGAGAGATGGGGTGAATTGCTGGAGGGGTTGGAGTTAATCTCATGGCAAAAAATACAGGACATTACAGAGAGGGCTGTCTCCAAATCTAAATTTTATAAGCTATCTAATTGGGCCAATTCACTGAGAAGTTGCGGAAATGGTAACAAACTTTTTGAATCTACACTTGCCACCATTCCTTTGGGTGGAAAAGAAATTGCTGAATGGTATTGGATGCTAGTTTGACCTCGGGAGGACCCACATCCGTGGTTTAAATCAATTTGGAGGAAGGAGCTGCCGAGCTACGATCTTGACACTGTATGGCAAGTATCTCTGTCTTTTCTATGGCAAAGTGTCAAGACTGCACATCTAAGAAAAAATAATTTATTTACTATTGATAAGGCGTACGGGACCCCGCGAAGGCTATCCAAAATCGGCACCAAAACTGTGAAGTGCCTCAAATGCAGGGAAGCTGATGCAGATGAAGCACATATGTTTTGGCGGTGTCCTCCCATCCAAACCTTTTGGGGAAAAGTAGGTGTAACACCAGATAAAGATTTATTAATCAACATATCTAAACAACATAAAACTCTTATGTTTTTGTTAATTTTATTGGCGGACAGGGAACTGTGCATTAAGTGGATTCTACCTGTTCCCCCTGTGGAGTGTGAATGGCTCAACTCAATACATAGGATTGCAAAACTGGATAGGGCAATACGCATTACAAAAAAAGTAAATTTTGGAATGTTTGAGATGATTGGCGTAGGAGTAGGCAAAAAAAACTGCCTAAAGTATTGTTATTTAATTTTTCTTTTGTGGTAGTTCTTTCTTTACTGAGCTTTCTTTTTTCTCTTTTTTAGTTAAGGTTGTCTCTTTCTCCAAAATTTTTTAGTGGTTAATTTAGTCCTGTGATTATGTGGTAGCAATACATGCCACGAATGTCCAAGATGGCTTGGAATGACAGCCCTGGAGCGGAATTTCCGTGTGTCCTGTCATAATGGAGAAAGAAAATTGAAAGGAAGGAAAACAAGAAAAAAGAAAGGGGTTTACGGCTAGACCAACCAAGGGTCCGAGATGTTCAACACATCCCCTCCGCAAAGGAGAGATCGGACATCCTAACATATTGGTGCAAGTAAAAAGTTGGAAATATAAAACCCTTTTTTCTTGTGTTTCTCTTTTCTTTTTTGCATCTCCAATCCTTAATTGCTAAATACAAATGAGGACAACATTTTTTTTTTTTAAAAGAAAGAAAGCACTCCCGGGGGTCGTTTCTGTTAATTTTAATCAACAGCAAACTCGCACAATTATATGTAGAAATTACATTGTATTATGAATTTGCCAACCTAGGGCTAAATTATTGGGATGAATTGCGAGAATTATTAATGGATTCTAACTTTTCTAAAGGGTAATACTGTAAATATCGATTACTTGCCCTCTGGATATACAATGTATCTTTCTTTGAGTCATGCAAAGATGGCACTGAGATTTCCAATGAGAAACTGGATATGTTGAATTATGTCCGTTTTCACTTTTCATGAATTCGTAATGTGTATAATTTGAGAAGCGTTTCCGGCGTGTCTGATGACACTGAGCAAGGCGACCAACCGAAACGCGTTTGTTTGCCCGAGTTGAAGGAATACATCTTTTAAACTCACCCCCCACGAGTGCCTCTTTATTCAGGACCATTAACCTGAGATTGGAGCCGACATACATAGACACTGGTACACCCCTGTGATTGAGGCACCCGGCTGCAAGTGCGCCAGAGTAACTGTGACATTCAGGAGCAGTATATATATATATATATATATATATATATATATATATATATATATATATATATATATATATACCTACTGGCGGTCGCCAGTAGGTAGTTATAGTTAGGATCGATTTCCATAGGGAAATCGCTACATTCTATTTGGAATAACTTTGGCGCCGGTTGAGGAATCAGCCTGAATTGTTCAGCAACTTTGCCTCGCGGCGCTCCGCTCCTTTCCTGAAAGTTTGGGGGGGATTCGTCAAGCGGGGGCCGAGATAAAAGGGGGGTCCCAAAACGTGTTTTCCCCATGTTAATTTCCATAGGGCGGTCTGTCGCACTTTTAGCTCGAACGGCTGAATGGATTTTCACCAAACTTAGCAAAATTGTAGGGACTGGTAGCCTGATGTGCCTTTGCTATGTCTCAAGATATGTGCTCCAGTGGATTTTGAGTAATTTAGGTTCAACATTTTTTATATATGAAGCCTAGTCCACTGCACTCTTAGATACAAGCCTCACCACCTACGCTCCCCAGGAAAGCCCAAACAAGTATCTTTTTGCCCCATATTTAAAAATTGACGCATGTAGGTAGATGCGTCACTTTTTAAACCTCTGCGCCACATTATACTCAAAATTGTAAAAAACATTTATTTTCCCCAAAATCGTTTTTGACATCACATTTAGGAAACACAGCACAGATCCTATTTACAATCATCTGCCTCACAGCAGGGATAAGACTGAGGCAAAATCTTGCACCTGCCTCACAACAGGAATAAGACTGAGGCAAACGCTTTCACATGGAGCTTCACAATTTTACAAAATACAATTCCTCTATGCAAACAAACTCAATATGCTTCCTACACTGATTTTAAACACAGCTAACATCATTGTAAAGAGTCAAATTGACACCTGTGTCTAAGAATGCAGACAGGGATATGCTTCATGAAGCCTAGTCCACTGCACTCTTAGATACAAGCCTCACCACCTAGGCTCCCCAGGAAAGCCCAAATATGTACCTTTTTTCCCCATATTTAAAAAGTGACGCATGTATGCGTCACTTTTTAAACCTTTGCGCCACATTATACTCAAAAATGTAAAAACCATTTATTTTCCCCAAAATCGTTTTTGACATCACATTTAGGAAACACAGCACAGATCATATTTACAATCATCTGCCTCACAGCAGGGATAAGACTGAGGCAAATTCTTGCACCTGCCTCACAACAGGAATAAGACTGAGGCAAACGCTTTCACATGGAGCTGCACTATTTTACAAAATACAATTCCTCTGTGCAAACAAACTCAATATGCTTCCTACACTGATTTAAAACACAGGTAACATCATTGTAAAGAGTCAAATTGAAACCTGTGTCTAAGAATGCAGACAGGGATATGCTTCAGGAAGCCTAGTCCACTGCACTCTTAGACACAAGCCTCACCACCTATGCTCCCCAGGAAAGCCCAAACAAGTACCTTTTTGTCCCATATTTAAAAATTGACGCATGTAGGTAGATGCGTCACTTTTTAAACCTCTGCGCCACATTATAATCAGAAATGTAAAAACCATTTATTTTCTCCAAAATCGTTTTTGACATCACATTTAGGAAACACAGCACAGATCCTATTTACAATCATCTGCCTCACAGCAGGGATAAGACTGAGGCAAAATCTTGCACCTGCCTCACAACAGGAATAAGACTGAAGCAAACGCTTTCACATGGAGCTTCACAATTTTATCAAATACAATTCTATATAACTATATAACTCAATACTTTCTCAGGAAGCATAGGTGGTGAAGCCTGTGTATAAGAGTGCAGTGGACTTAGACATAGGTCTGATCTTCTTTGTACTTGTGGACAAAGCTGTCTTCCACTATACTCTTCAATACAGGCCTCACCTTTTGTGCACCCCTGGAGAATCCTCACCTGATCTGTAACCCTGTATAGGTCGTTTGCTTTTTGTCATTGCTTTGTTGTTTGGTAATAGTGGTCTATAATGTGCTACTTTTTTCTTTAACACAGATTTAAATCGTTATTTGAAGAGTAAGCAAAGACGCCCACAAAGGAAAGGACAAAGAAACAACGTAACCGGGAAAAATCAAAAACAGCAACGGAATTACAGCACTCTTCCACAACAAATCCTTCAAAAAACAGGAACAAAGCTCCTGGTAAGACAACTAAGTCTTTTTTACGTAACATATGTACATCCCAAAAAAATGATGGACAGTATGTAGAAAAAGAAAATGAGAGAGTAAAATTGAAAAGGAAGGAGAGAACTTCAAAGAATCCTAAAACTGGAGCAGGAGAGAATAATATGTATAGGAATAGAAGGCAGAATCAGTTTAGAGACATTCGTAGACGAATGTTTCGCAATAGAGTGGTTTTAAATTTGTTAAAAAACATTAGGAAAGGTAAAAAGAGAGCTGCTTTTTATAAGAAAAAGAAAAGTGTAGAGAAGATTGTTGATCAGGCTTTTGAAGTTAAGAAAAAATTCTTTATTTTAATAATCAATAGAATTAGGACACTTAACAAGACAATTGATGTTTTCAAATCAAACAGTAGATGGAAAAGAGTAATTAATCGGACACATTTTTGTAAAGTTTTTTCTGGAGAATGGATGCACAGTTCAAGTTGTGAGCCATTTTTTAATGAGGAGAGTTACTTCCAGGAGAATGATTTAGTGCATGCAGTTGACACCAGTGGTCGAGCGTATGAAGTGAAAGACGGTTGTCCGATTGAAAAAGAGAAACTTGTGCCTAGAGAACCAGAAGAGGTGTTATCTGATGGAGTTTTAGGGAGACGTACTAAGGGTCCAGTGTACACTTGGAAGTGCAGTAGTATTTGTAGTGTGCGACAGGAATCAATTGATTTGTTTTGTAATTTCTTACGTACATATAGTAAAAAAAGTATAAAGCAGAAAGTGAAGTTGTTGCAAGACTTAGATCCTTGCAGAGTGAGAGGAATCACAGGTTTGCAAGGCCATTCACTGGCTTCTCTTTCTAGAAAAGTCTGTCAGAGTGTTTTTCATCATTTTAGGATGTTAGCAGTGCATCATACCAAAATGAGGAAATTAGTGAGAATGTTGTATTATGCAAAAAGTCCCGCACTTAAGCTTAAACAATTAAACAGTGCTCTTTTGCATGGAACTGAATTAGATGTGAAGAAGATTTGTGAAGAAATTGAGATTTGTTATTTTCGTGAAAAAGAGGACAGTGTAGAAATTGAGACAGCAATTCAAGGTAATGTGGAAGACAATGTACAGATTTTAAATACAGAAAAGTTTGAGAAGGAAATTACCAGGTTTAAGGTGAAATCAAGTGAAAGGCCGAATTTTACTTGTGTGTGTGGTCGACGGACTCATTATAAGATTCAGACTAGGTTAGTTGATTTATATGCAAAAAGTGAAAAGATGGATAATTATGAGTGGAAATATTTAGCAACTTATTTGTGGGTGGAGAATTGTTTTGATTTGAGTTCTGATCAGCGTATTTGTAAATATAGTTATGATAAATTAAATCAAAACAGAATGCCTGCTAGAGCTGTTCATAATAATCTGGAGTTGGTAGACATTCCCCGTGAATTGATGGATTTAAATACATATGAGTCTATTTTGATTCAATGTGTCCATCCTTTTCAGGCAATTGTTCGCATGGAGCCTAAGATAGGGAAATTGCCTCCTACAGATTTGCAGAGAGGATTAAAGGGAAGAGTTGTTTATTTGCCCCTAGATTTGAAAAAAAAATATTGATACAATTGGTATAGAAAAAGTAGAAGAGGAACCTTTAGTTATTCTAGTTAATGGGGTTCCAACAAAGAGTAAAAAAATCTGGCAAGATTTAGTGGATGTTAGGAAAGTCAAAAAGGCAACGTTGTATTTAGTCAAAAACAATCAGTACTACAAAGATGTATGTGTTGCAGCAGAGGAAACAGCTGCAGATGAAGACAGTGATTGTTCAGGCGGCCAAATTGAAAAAGTTGATGTGTCTAGAAGTGAAGAAATATATGAACATTATACTGTTCATCCTTTGCATTCCAAAGAAGTAATGGGGAATGCAATTGAATTGTTTCAAATGAAAACAGCAAAAGGAAGTCCCATTAGTGTATGGGAAGAAAGTTTGGAAGCTCGTTGTTTTCCACAGCTATTTCCAACAGGTCGAGGTGGACGATATGACGATCGACCACTTCAAATTCCTGCATCTGAATATCGAACTGTAAGATTATATGCTGAAGATGCAAGGTTTCGTCAATGCATTCCCTATTTGTTTCATCTACTGTATGAAAGTGACTTGTCTGGGCTTTCTTATGCAGTAAACCATATTCTGAAAAGTGGAGCACATCTGCAAAATGTTTCGGCGAGGGACTTTATGGAGAAAGTGAATCTGCAAGATAATATTTTAGAATCTCATCTAATCAATCTCATGGCATGTCAGTGTGGTACAAATGAGTATTGGTACCGTCGCCATGGGGAATTGAAATGTATGCTAAGAAACTTAGGAACTCCTACATGGTTCCTCACTCTTAGCTGTGCCGAGTATGCATGGGAGGACTTACTTCAATTTCTACGAGAGGCCAATGCTAATATACAAAATATAGAATTCAAAACACCTGGAGAACTGTGTTCTTTGGATCCAGTGAATGTATGCAGATATTTCAATCATAGATTTGAAGCTATGATGTCTTTTATTACCAACAAAAAAAATCCTCCCCTTGGAGAGGTTTTGGATTTCTTTTGGAGAAAGGAGTATCAAGCGAGAGGTGCTCCTCATATACATATGTTGTTGTGGATTAAAGATGCACCCAAATTTGGAACAGATTCGGATGAGACAGTGATGAGCTTCATTGAAGAGTATTCAACATGTGCTGTTCCGAAAACTACAGAGGAAAACAGTTTAAGGCAACAAGTTTTACGCTTTCAATCCCATCGTTGTGGAAAGTACTGTCATAGAAAATTCAGAAACAAGGACAAGTTCTACACAAAATGTCGTTTCGCTTTTCCACGACCAGTGATTTCTAAAGGAAGAGTAAATAATTTAATGTCTTCTCTGCGACATACTGTGACGAGAAAATCACCAAAAAATACATACAATTTAAAAAGAAACGAAGAGTCCAAGTACATCAAGGACTACAACCCAGTGATTTTGTCCATGTGGAATGCTAACATGGATATTCAATTCGTTGCTGACAACTCTATTGCTGTAGCTCGATATGTGACGTCTTACATCACAAAAAAAGAAAAGACAGAACTGAAGGAAATGTGGGAGGACATTTCACATGAAAAGAGCCTAAGCAAGAAATTGTACAGTTACAGTCTGAAGATGTTGTCGTATCGAGAAATTGGAGCATATGAATGTTCTGATCGATTGTCGTCAGCAAGTCTCTATGCCAAATCTAGAACCATCATTTGGGTGAGTCTAGGTCTTGCTTCAACACGAAATCGAGTTTTGAAATCTGTACAAGAGATAGAGTATTTGGCGGAGAAAGAACCAGAAAGTACAGATATTTTGAAGACAAACATGTTGGATACATACTATCCAAATAGAAGTCCTCACCTTGAGAACGTTTGTCTCTATGAAGTTCTGCAAAGATATATTTATAAGAGGAACATCAGAGAAGCTATCAATAATGGAATATATGGAATCATTGGATGTGAAGGATGACTAGTGAAACAGAAAAAGGTCATTTGATTAATCATCGAAAATTGAGTTGTGAAAATCCAGACAAAAGAGAATTTTACTATTTGGCTCTTTTGCAACTCTTTAAACCATGGCAAGAAGAAGAGGAACTACTTGGAGATTTTCTCTGTTATGAAGACTCTTTTAATGCTACGAAGGATACCATAGAATGTCCTGTTTTTCCAAATTATCTGCAAATGTTGAATGAAGAAATAGAGCAAGAATCAACAATTGCTGCAGAGATTGCGAGAGATAGTTCTCAAGGCAGTCAGAGTTCTGCTTCATTGAGTCAGGATCCACTAGGAGGACCAATTATCCAAAATGAAGCTGCCACTGCCATGGATGAAGTGGAAAGAGCTATGGAGCAAGCTCAAGAGGATGTAATTCATTTAGAAGATTTGGTGAAACAATTAAACCTTGAGCAGAAACTGATACATGACGAAGTCACAGAACAGGTTGAACATGGATTGAGTCATGAGAAGAAAGAGTGCTCATGTACATCATTTAAGCCTGTCCGACTGTACGTGAGTGGAGAAGCGGGAACTGGAAAAAGTTTTCTGATTAAAGCAATTGCATCTTATCTGCAGAAAAGGACTGAATCACCGCTGTCTTGTGTTGTTAGCGCTCCAACTGGGCTGGCAGCACATAATATTAAAGGGATTACTTTACATCGTTTACTGATGCTGCCAGTGGAGCATGATAACAAATTGCAATATCACAAGCTATCTGGAGATGCGTGTTCCGAAGTTTCGAGAGTCCTGAAGAAAATGAAACTTCTTATCATTGATGAAGTAAGCATGGTGTCAAATATAATGCTTGCTTTTGTGCATTTGAGAATGCAAGAAATTCTTAGAACAGACTATGATGTTTTGTTTGGAGGAAAACATATTATTGTTTTTGGAGATCTTCTGCAGTTGACTCCAGTGAAAGGACAACCTGTGTTCAAAATGCTCACACATGAAGATACCAGGAAGTGCCTAGGAAGCATTGGAAACGTTAATATATGGTTAAACTTCAAATATGCAGAACTGCTTCAAAATATGCGGCAGGCAAAGGATGAAGATTATAAAAATATTTTACAAGATGTAAGAGTAGGAAAAATAAGTCAACAAGGGAAAGAAGCTTTACATGGACGGTTAATTTCTAATTTGTACCCAAATGAAAACATTCTTCCAGAGAATATTTTTAAGAAAATTAACGAGAAGAAATCTGCCATATGTTTGATGCCTACTCTGAAAGAATGTTCCATGTTCAACATCAAAATGCTGAAGTTAGAAAATGAAGAGATAGTGAAACTGGAAGCTATAGATAAAATAGAGCATATGGGAGCAACACTTATTTTGTCAGAAAATTAAAATCAAAATTGGATTCATTGGATAAGACTATATCTAAAACTGCTGGTTTTGAAAAGACTCTGAATGTTTGTTTGAATTGTCGTGTCATTTTGAGAAGGAATTTAAATGTTGAAAGAGGTCTGGTAAATGGAGCAATGGGTCATGTTGTTGGTTTTGTGAATTACAAAAATAGAGATGGAATTGAAATTTTAAAAATTAAATTTGATGGCATTGATGAAATAGAACAAATTTGTCGTTGTTCAGCTAGATTTTTGCTCGTGAAAGACTTATATGTTCGCCGAAAACAGTTTCCTATTTGTTTGCATATGCGGTGACAATTCATAAGTCTAAAGGTTTAAGTGTAAGATAGCGCTTTGGTGAACATTGGAAGTTCTGTGTTTAAAGAGGGTATGGCATATGTGGCATTATCACGAGTCAGAACTTTATCAGGATTGTACTTGATTGAGTGTGGTGAAACAAAGATTTGTGCAGATCTAGATTGTGTTAAAGAATACAATAGGTTAAGAAGAGAGTATGCTCCACATTGCCTCAATATCCTCTGATTGAAAAACGTGTGGTAGGCCGAAAAAGAAGAAATGAGAGTAATTGCAGTGAGGTAGTAGCAAAAAGACAAAAAGTAGATGAAACTGTAATTGTAAGCAGAAGGAAAAAGGATTCTGTTAAGGATGTTGTTGGATTTCAGTTTGAAAACAGTTCTGGTGTCAACTGCTATGCTAATGTAGTAGTTAATGTTGTTTTTTTTCTTCAAAATTTACAAAAACAGATTGTCGAAAATCGGGAACAAACATTGTGCTGTTTATTGAATTCTGTGTTAGAGAAATGTAGTAGTGATAGAGGAAAAATAGAAAGTGTTTCAGAAATTAGGAATCTGGTAGACATATGTTCAGGTCAAAATCAATTTTCACAGATAATTCAGCAGGATTGTCAGGAATTTTTAATGTATATGTTTGATGTATTGGAAGATGAAGGAGTAGATATAAAAAATCTTTTTAACCTTTCTTATCAATGGCAACATGACTGTGATAACTGTGCTTCATCAAGTACTACTAGAATAGACAGTGAAAGATTTATATATTTGACTTTACCAGACTGCAAATCAGTGCCTCTTAATAATCTAGTTAAAGCAGCTGATCACAATATGGTGTGTACCCAATGTAAGTCTACAATGCTGTCCACATTATTTCTACAAAATTATGGTCACTATGTCATTTTAATGTTCCAACGATGTAGACCTGATGGAACTAAATTGACAACTTCTATTAAAAATTTCGTGGCTTCTCAGTTATCGATATCAGGAAGAACCTTTGCAACTGTAGCTATTATTTTTCATGACGGTCCTTCTACAACATCAGGGCATTACACATGCTATTTAAAAACTTCTAAAGGTTGGACCCAATGTAACGACACTCATTTGACTTTCAAACAACGTTTGCCTTTTGGCTTTATAAATTCATACCTAGTGTTTTTACAGCCAAAATTTAGGTAAAGGTAATTGGCCTATGAAGACGGGAGGAGTACTGATATATACTCATACATCTGACACTATTTGGCCAAATGGAAAGGTGCAGGAATGAGTAAAGAGTCATGACTGAAAAAAAGGAGTATATGAAAATATTGAAAATATTTCAGATGTTCTTGGAGTTTTTCTTCTAGAAAGTCGATGAAATGGATTTTTTACTGAACAGCAAAGTACTTTGCAACGAGAAAAGGACCTCCATGATATACTATTTGGCCTCAAGGAAAAGTAAGTCAATCAAAGATTAGTGTACATTTGTCATTTGTTAGTATCTAAGGTTTTTTTTAAAACACAATCTTTTAGATTGTGTTTTTTTTTCCCGCTGTCATATGATGAGTAATTTGAACTCACTGTTTTAAGTGAAATTCAATATATTCTGAGAACAGCAAAAATAAACTATGTAACATGTTGTACAAGTTATTCTATACTTTGGATTGTGTAAATTAAATTGTATTCCCATTCTCTGACACTCACTTTCCTTTTTCCGTCCTCTTTCAGCTCTTTTAACTCACTTATAATGTCTTTCTCTCACTCTCTGTAACCCCCGTTCCCTTACTCCACTTCTTTGACAACCCCTCATTTTCATTTCAACTGTCTGCATCACCTCTCTCCCTTGCATAACTTTTCAGCTTTCAGTCTCTCTGCTTTACTTCCCTTTTCCGTATTTTCCTCCTTTGCTCTTTTAGTAATTCCTGTTTACTCACTCAGCACTATTATCGCACTCTATCACTATAAATCACCCACTCTCCCTCGCTTATCTTTGTTTGCTCCTTACTTTTGACCTTTTCTATCAATTTTTTGTTCACTACTTCTATGTCCTCAGTGCCTCACTCTTCTTGTGTTATGTTCACTTGTGTTTATCTACCTTCTATCATTTCTTTTACAACAACTTCACTGCTCCTCTCTCATCGTTCTTCATCCCATTTCTTTTACTCTGGTTCCATTACTATCTCTCATTTCCTATGTTTCACACTGTTATGATTTTTAACCTCTTCATTTGTATCTTTTAATTTAAAATACATATTTTACTAATTATAACTTATTTTTTCTGCTCTCTTTCACAGATATAAAGTGTACTAAAAAAATGTAATTAAAGTTACATTTATTATATGGTAAGTGTGACTAAAAAAATGTAGTTTGTCATCACCCTTTGCTTTAAGCTCACTAATATTTTCTCAACCAACCTCACTCCTGTTTCTTTACTCTGCTTCCCTCACTTATTCTTATTCTCCATGTTTACTCCAATTTCCCTGTTTCCACTCTCATATTCAACTTCTTTCAGTTCCTATTCTTTACTTCACTTACCCTCTGTTCTCTTCCTTTGCTTCTTCACTCATTCTGTTTTTCTTAATTATTTACCTTACTCCTACACACACACCTCATCCCCGTCCCAACACATACACACACCTCTGACAAACACCACACACACACATCACACACACACCTCATACACAGAAAAAAATCCCCCCACACACACACTTCACATACACACACACATTCAATTCAGGTACTGTTACCTTTATTTTCTCTGTCCTTTGTGTTTGGCACTCCCCATCTCTTATCCTAATTCAATTTTTCACTGTCTTTCACCCCTCTTTACTTATACTAACTGGTCTTTTCTTACCCTCCCTCACCGTTATTCATTTATCCCAGTTACGCCACTACCGTTCATTCTCAATTTTTTTCTGTCCTATCGTTTTCTTTCAACACCCACTCACATTCTCCCACTATCTCTAGTTTCGTGTTCTTCCTCTCTCTTCCCTTCTTTCGCTCCTTTAGTGATTTAACTTTTCTCATTTTCACCCTATTACACATTGTCTGTTTTTAACTATGTAGTAAACAATCCCTCTGTGTTTCTCCCTCTAGCTCTCTTTCTCTTAACATTACTCTCTTTGTGTTCTTCCCTCATTCTAACTCCTTCATTAATTTTTTTTTGTGCGCTCCCCGGTGCGCGCCCCGGTGCGCGCCCCGGTGCACGTACCAGTACGCGTACCCTGCAGAAAAAAGATTGACACAGATTCTTTAAAAATATAGGTTTATTTTTATAAAGTAAAGGTAGTTCTAAAAAGAACTGTTTTTTTTCTTCTTTTTGTTGTTTTATATTTTTTTAGACTTTTTAAAACGATTTTATATTTTTTTGGGATTTTTTTCAGGGGAAAAACAAAAACAGGGATTCCAAAACTGCTCAACAGGAGCAAAAAAATGTGAAAATTTAGGGACTGGCAGGGTAGCGATGTTCCTGTTTCTTTTTGGCAATGAGTTCAACACTCTGCTCCCCATAGCAGAGCAGTTCGTCACACTGCGTGCACAGAAATTTGATGCCTGCAAACACCGGCTGTATGTTAGGGACCATTCTTCTACGGAGTGGTCCCGAAGGTGTTGCTCCACCAGTGGAGGTGCTGCCGCCATCTGTGGGTAAATTCCGTGCCAGCTCCCTGACACTCTCCCTGGCAAAGTTTTTTGGGTGTCTTCTTTTGACATGCCTGATTAAATTGGCATTTCCGAAGCTATATTTTTTTAGAGGATTGCCTCTGGATAAAGTACTGCCACATATTTTGCAGGTTACTTTTGGAGCATTGACTTTTTTTTGTCCTTCAGGGATGTCATAGAATTTCCAGATGAAATGGTCCTTTTTCTTCTGGTGAGGAGGGTCCTCATCCAAAAATCCGTCGGAATCACTGCTGGATGACTCCCTTGCAGCCATTGCTGTAGATCAGGAAAGTAGGAGATGAAGACAGTACACAGAACAGCTCTTGCTCTCTCCAAGTACAAAGCAATAGTGAGAGAAATGGGTGGGTTTCACACAATTTGGAAAAAAAAGAGTTCTGAACCAATGAAAAGTGTTATTTTAAAGTCACATGATTCGACGCGCTTACGCTACGCGCCCTGGGGCGCGTCCCGGGGCGTGTATCGTACGCGCATCGGGGCGCTTACGTTGCGCGATCGTATGCGCTTCCGGCTGCGCTTACGTGGTGCGTCATAAGACGCATCTCGCGGCTACGCGATACGTGTCTTATGACGCAAGACGTGGCGGCTACGCGATACGTCACGATGTTGTTTTCGTTCGCGGCAATAGCGCTATCGGGACGCTCACCTGTACGCGCCCCGGGGCGTGCCGTAACATTGCGCTTACCCATGCGTTCACCGGTACGCGCCCCGGGGTGAAAAATAAAAAATTTAAAAACAAAAAAAAATGACATAATTATACAATATAAAATTCGCTTTAAAATTTATTATTTTTTATAACTATAAAGATTTGCTATTAAAAAACCATTGAAATTCACTGAAAAACCCATAGGTTTCACACCAGTTATAGTTAGGAATTAGCATTTAAAAAACCTATGAAATTGACTGAAAAAACCATAGGTTTTACACCAGTTATAGTTAGCTGGAAGTTTTACTCGCATAAAACCATTGAAATTCCCACGTTATAGTGAGTTGGACTCACTATAACTTGCGCGTGCAATGCACTGCTGATGACGTCACATATTACATCACTCATGACATGGTCAGTGACATCACTCATGACATCACTGATGACACCATCCAGTGAATGTGTGTCTTTCTGAAAAATAAATATTAGTGAGTAATGTTTAAATATTTAAATATATGTAGTATTGTTTCACTTTCTGTATAAGTGGCTGCATGGGTTGGTGAGTAGGTACATGTGTATGTATATGGGTTATTAGATGTTTTTCTTAGTATTAGTATGAGTGTTTGTATGGTTTGGTGGGGGTATTACTTAGCACATAGATGCATGAATTACTGACTCTCTCTTTGTATGTGTTTTGAAGACAGCATATGTGCAGGACTGTATGGGTGGATGAGTGTGTATATGTGTGTGTTAGTGAGTGAATGACTGTCTCACTAGTGTCTTTATCAGTAACTACATATGTTTTAATCTAGTATATGTGAATATTGATGTATATAAGTGAGTATATGTGAGAGTGAGGGATTCTAAGAGTTTCTGTTTAAATTAGTATGTGTTTCTATAAGTGATTGTTTAAGAGAGTAAGTATGTGTAAGTTTCCTTAGAAGTAAAGGGGTAGTGTGTGTATAGCTATATATGCAAATGAATAGATGTTCAATAGTTTATTTGCATGTGTGAGTATGTGTGTGAGTAACTTTTGGATGCCTGTCAGTGTGTAACAGGATGTATAGGTGTATCACTACATATGATGAGTGAGTATATGTATGAGTGACTATATAGAACTGTTAGTGAATGAGTGGATGTGTATATAGATGATGGAATTATTGAATTGGTTGTTGTAACTGGTATGGGTATCTCCATTTTGTTTGAAAATGTTAGTTTCTATTTTTGAATATGTGTTTCAAGGATTACATTACAGTGAAAGGAGGTCTGTCACTCTGTCACAAGGATGGTGTCATCAGTGATGTCATGAGTGATGTCACTGACCATGTCATGAGTGATATAATATGTGACGTCATCAGCAGTGCATTGCATGCGCAAGTTATAGTGAGTCCAACTAACTATAACGTGGGAATTTCAATGGTTTTATGCGAGTAAAACTTCCAGCTAACTATAACTGGTGTAAAACCTATGTTTTTTTCAGTGAATTTCATAGGTTTTATTAAACGCTAATTCCTAACTATAACTGGTGTGAAACCTATGGTTTTGTCAGTGAATATATATATATATATATATATATATATATATATATATATATATATATATATGATGATGGAGGGGAATTATATGATTAAACACTACAATTCCCAGCATGCATGAAACTATCAAGCTCAGCCTGGGGGTTTCATCATTCAAGATGGCTTTTTCGCTCTGGGGCCCACTGGAGGGCCGAAATTATGAATTATGAACTAAAGCAACATTCTGGCAGAAACTCGGACCCCACTGGAGGGGAATTATATGATTAAACACTACAATTCCCAGCATGCATAAAACTATCAAGCTCACCTGGGAGTGCATGCTGGGTTAGAAAAGAAGGTGTGGTGTGCATCCGGGAACTGTCAGCTTTTCCCATGATTAAGGGGCGGTGGCCCCGAAACGCGTCGGGAGGTGAAACAATAACTCGGAGTGAAAAAGCTGGTCTTTGCAATAAAGTTCATGTTGAGCAAACACCCAGGGAGTGGCGTCCTCAAGACAAGGGCATTTGTGAAGAAAATATATATATAAATGTACACATTCAGCTCCAAAGAACCCCCTTCCCAGCCAGGGAAGGAAGCGGCCGCACTCGCGTGGAACTTTTTCAAAAGTATTTTATTGCACAAACAACAGACGCGTTTCGGCAGACGTGCCTTTTTCTTCTGTGTCAACCTGTGCCACAAGAATTGCCGCCATTTAAAGCTTACATTTCAAAATTGGTTACACATTTTTTTCATGTGAATTCATTGACATGAAAGACAGACAAAATTCTCCTTACGACTTTATCGGCCATTTTAGAGTGGTTTACACTATACTCAATAAAATGATGAACCATGAATTCAATTGTGAATTATTAACCCGCCATATTCACAAGTCATATATTATGTCCATCATGAAAACATAAATGTAATAAATAAACAATTAAGCCCTGTATGGGCAATGACACTCGGTTTATGTCTTGCACAATTGAGCCCTGGATGGGCATAGTGATGGTGTGACTAATTCATTAAAGTTGCCCAAAGAATTAATGATTCTTTAAATCAATCTTATGCAGATTATGCAACACTCCTAAATCTCAAGATCATGGAAATATATACATTGATATCAGCAGAAACAGTTTTATACATATATGTCATCAAAAAAAACATCTAGAATGAAAATGTTATTATCCTAGGTGTATGGAAAGTTCTTCTTCAGAATTAAGACCAAATGGGATGACAGTATGTAAATCAATAATATACCTTGATTTCAACCTTCGTAGTTTTTGCAATCTGTCACCACCTCGGTCACTCACTGGGATATGGTCAATGCAATAAAATTTCAACAGTGATCGGTCAGAGTTGTGGACTTCAAAAAAATGTCTGGGTACTGGATAAGTAGGATCTCTATTTTCAATAGCCCGGGCATGCTCAAGAATTCTTTTTTTGGCAGGGTGTTTAGTACTGCCAACATAAATTTTCAAGCAAGGACAAATTAAGCAGTAAACGCAAAAAGGTATAGTGCAGGTTAGAAAGAATTTTATCTTTTTAGTCACTCTTGTCCCTGGCAGTTGAAATGTTTGAACCTTTGTGCTATTCTTACAAGCCTTGCATTTAGAGCATGGAAAGAAACCTGACATGGTATCTATATATATATATATACATATATATATATATATATAAATATATATACATATATATATATATATAAATATATATATATATATATATATATATATATATATTACCTACTGGCGGTCGCCAGTAGGTATATATAGTTAGGATTTTTTCTCTATGGGATTTTTGAAAATTCTATGTCTAATAACTTTGGCGTTTGTGGACGGAATTGGCTGAAATTTTCAGGAAAATGGAACATTTTGTTTCTGAGCAGCCCCTGAAAATTTGGGGGGGGTTCGTCAAGGGGGGGCCGAGAAAAAAGGGGGGTCCCAAAACGTGTTTTTAACATTGAGTTTTCCATAGGGCGGTTGGCCTCACTTTTAGCCCGAACGGCTGAATGGATTTGCACGAAACTTGGCAAAATTGTAGGGACTGGTAGCCCGATGTGCCTTTGCTAGGTCTCAATATATGTGCTCCAGTGGATTTTGAGAAATTAACGTTCAAAAAAAGATATATATCTGTAACAGCGGACCAGGCAGCGCTCCAGTTCGCGTACTTTTCGCGTTACGGAGCTTTGTGAAGCGAAGCTGATTGGTTCTCCGGCATCTGTAAACATTCCAAACAGTCCGTAGCGGCCGCCATCTTGTCTCTCGGTAGGATCGAGAGACAAGAGGAGGCCAAAGCGAAGGGGCAAATGACCATAAGGGGGCATAGTAGATCCTCCCTGACCCCCTAGGTTTGATGTGGAGGTTTTAAAAGGGCCCCGCGGGGCAAAAAAAATAATAATAATAATAATCGAACGGCTGAATGGATTTGCACGAAACTTGGCAAAATTGTAGGGACTGGTAGCTCGATGTGCCTTTGCTAGGTCTCAATATATGTGCTTCAGTGGATTTTGAGAAATTAACGTTCAAAAAAAGATATATATCTGTAACAGCGCTCCGCTTCGCGGAGATAAAATTATCTCTGTATTACCTAGCTGTTGCTAACACCAGTTAGCGACCGCTAGTAGGAGATAGCGACCATCTTGGGCCCCACTTTGCATGTCAGTGATATTTATCACTAATGACATGCAAAGTGGGCATGCCAAGATGTTAGCGACTGGAAACAGTCCTATTACCAACTTTTGGAGATATTCGCGCTAAGCGCGAATATCTCCAAAAGCTACCACCTGCCCTGAGCAGTTCTTAGCCATGTTATCCAATGGGAGGTGGATAACATGGCTAAGTGCATTAGCTCGGTAATGCATGAATATCGCTGACTTTTCAGCGATATTAATGCATTGCGGTCGTTTTTTATCGCATTTGCGATAAACCTTGATAATAGCAAGGTTTATCTGCGATAATTTCTGACGATGTTTAGCGGTAAAAAATTCGTTGCTAAGCATCGTTAGGGATAAATATCGCTTAACTTTGGTAATATGCCCCAACGTCTGTTAACGTTCGATTCGAAGGAAATCAGGAAGTGTTGAAAAACATTGTCTGCGCCATCTTGCCTTTTTTGAAATGCCACACTTTTGTCGTGCACGGCAGCCATTTTAGATGCCTTGACCAGACCCACTCTCTGCACGCTGTTGATCCGTAGCATGGCTCCCCACCCTCGCAAGCATCTCCCCCAGGCACTGGTCACCCCCGCTCTCTGTCTTATGCATGGGTAATAAACCTCCCCCCATCTGCGCTGCTCTTCCCTGAGAATCACACCCTGTGCCCGCCCGACACCTCCCTTTCGCCCTATTCACTACCGCACCCTCTGACACTCCTCTTCCTCTGTGTCCGATTGTCCAGGCCGGTCCCAGGCTATCAGCTAGCCCTGCAGATGTAGTTTATGGCCCCAGCTGTAAAGAATCACCCCTCTTCAAAGGAGTTATAGTAGATCAAGTCCCACACTCGATGAGATCCGTCACAGCACACGCGTTCCTACTATCTGAAAACCATCCTGTATTGTGATTGGGGAGGGGACCGAGCCTGAAGCGGAAGATTCCAGGGATGACTCTTTGTACATCAAAGTTTTTACAATTATGTGTCACATTAAAAATATATAGCACTCCAACAAAGTAGTAGGATTATAAAACTTTAATAACTTATAAATATATACAACAAAACAAAAACAGTAAAAACATTTAAACATTTTTAGGGAAAAAGAAGGAAGTAGCCGTCGGTTGTGCGAATAGTCCCAACGCAGCACAAGATTTCTGGACGGCACCCAGGTGATGTTGCCTGGGTGCCGCACTGATTTCGGTATCCGGCGTGGGGCGTCGCGGGGGGTGGGTCATCAGTAGCAAACTGTTGTGCGAATAGTTCCAAGGCAGCAGAACGATGGCACCAAGGTGATGTCCAGTAAGTTGCCGCACTGGTTTTGGTATCCTACAATGCTGCTCCGAATAACGGCGTGGGGCGCCCCGGGGGGGGGGGGGGAGGCGGCGTGAACGGGCCTCTCCAGGTGGAGTCTCGTCTGTTGTAGTGGGGCGCCCCTTTACCGTTTCAGTTGCCATTCCGTCCGCTTTTGGTCCACTGTGTCAAAAGCCGCAATTCAGCTGAGTTGCGCCCACTCTTGCGGTGCAGCGATAGGCGGCTGTCACAGGACTCTCAAAATGGCGGCAGGCTCTTTCCTTTTTGGGCCTGGTCCACTGAAATGGCCCTGGGACACCTTGGAAATCGGACGCTTGTCTGCTAGGTCTTGGACCCCATTCTCGAAAGCGTCCCCTCCGCCTTGAGGATTCAACAAAAGTTTTGGGGGCCCCTGACTCCTGCAGGCTTCTGGTGGGGAGCGGCTGCCATGATTGCTCGCGGAATGACCACGACGGAGCCACGAGATGGTGGTGCTTTCATGGTGACGCCAGCTTCAGTCTGAAACATCCAGAAACAAGGTGGGGCTTTCATCGTTTGGGAAAAAAAAAAAAAGTTTTCATCCAATGAAAAGTGTTATTTTTAGGTCATATGATCAAGCCTTCCATCATTAGGAAACCAAAAGTAAAATGAACCAATGAAAAGTTTTATAAACAAGTCACATGACCTGTTATGCGGCATAGGGTATAAAATGCGGAGAAAATACGTTGGCACGTGAGGCGGCGTCAGTAGCGGACCGATGTGCGAATAGGCCGAAGGCAACACAACGCGCCAAGATCCGGATGGCACCGAGGTGGTGTCCAGCAAGTTGCAGCACTGGTGTGGCCATCCTACAATGCTGAAAGTCGGCGTGGGGCGCCCCGTTGGCCTGTGAGGTAGCGTCAGTAGCGGACCGATGTGCGAATAGGCCGAAGGCAGCACAACGCGCCAAGATCCGGATGGCACCGAGGTGGTGTCTAGTAAGTTGCCGCACTGGTGTGGCCATCCTACAATGTTGAAAGTCGGCATGGGGCGCCCCGTTGGCCTGTGAGTTTGCGTCAGTAGCGGACCGATGTGCGAATAGGCCGAAGGCAGCACAACGCGCCAAGATCCGGATGGCACCGAGGTGGTGTCTAGTAAGTTGCCGCACTGGTGTGGCCATCCTACAATGTTGAAAGTCGGCGTGGGGCGCCCCGTTGGCCTGTGAGATGGCGTCAGTAGCGGACCGATGTGCGAATGGGGCCAAAGGCAGCGCAACAATATTTTCTGAATAGAAGACACCACAAGGCGCTGAGATGCCAAGATCCGGATGGCACCGAGGTGGTGTCTAGCAAGTTGTGGCACTGGTGTGGCCATCCTACAATGGTAAAAGTCGGCGTGGGGCGCCCTGTTGGCCTGTGAGATGGTGTCAGTAGCGGACCGATGTGCGAATGGGGCCAAAGGCAGCGCAACAATATTTTCTGACTAGAAGACACCACAAGGCGCTGAGATGCCAAGATCCGGATGGCACCGAGGTGGTGTCTAGCAAGTTGCTGTACTGGTGTGGCCATCCTACAATGCTGAAAGTCGGCGGGGGGCGCCCCGTTAGCTTGTGAGATGGCGTCAGTAGCGGACCGATGTGCGAATGGGGCCAAAGGCAGCGCAACAATATTTTCTGAATAGAAGACACCACAAGGCGCTTAGATGCCAAGATCCGGATGGCACCGAGGTGGTGTCTAGCAAGTTGCTGTACTGGTGTGGCCATCCTACAATGCTGAAAGTCGGCGTGGGGCGCCCCATTAGCCTGTGAGATGGCGTCAGTAGCGGACCGATGTGCGAATGGGGCCAAAGGCAGCGCAACAATATTTTCTGAATAGAAGACACCACAAGGCGCTGAGATTCGGTTACCACCGAGGTGATGTCTAGCAAGTTGCCGCACTGGTGTGGCCATCCTACAATACTGCTCCGAATAACGGCGTGGGGTGCCCGAAGGGGGGGGGGGAGGCGGCGTGAACGGGCCTTCCTAGGTGGAGGCTCGTCTGCTGTAGTGGGGCGCCCCTTTACCGTTTCAGTTGCCATTCAGCTGAGTTTCGGACGCTCTTGATGCTACAGCGACAGGCGGCTGCAACAGGACTCTCAAAATGGCGGCCTGTTCTTTGGATTTGGGCCTGGTCCACTAAAATGGCCCTGGGACACCTTAGAACTCGGACGCTCGATTTTTTTTTCCTTTCCTCTACATGCAAAAAAAGGTAAATGCCCGGTACGTTACACGCTTCATCTGCCACGATGTACTCTCCAGAGGAACCGAAAAAAAATATAGTTATGGTAACTCTACCATGCATCGTCATATGGAGAGGTGGCACCAATTAATTATAGTGCTGCATAAAAGAGAGATTTGGAGGAGAACCCCCGACCTGCCAGTACATTCATCAAAGAAGTGGCACTGACAGCATCAGAGGCAAGGGAAACGGTCCCAAATATTTAGAAGAACTTTGGAAAGATTAAAATGACATGTTTAGATTGTGGCAAATTAATTTCATGTGGACAGATGAGTGTTACTCTAATAAATACAGCATATGAACATCATCATAGTCGATGGTTGGTAGAGACATTTTGACTATATCCTGGACCTGCCCGTCCTCGCCCAAAATGGCGCCGGAATAAATGGGACTCGTAACTCCTTGTTGTGTACTGGTTGCAGAACCTTGAAATCACGAGATACGTGTTTTGAAGCACATGGCGGGCGGGGACGAGAATTGATTGAATATTTCGACATCCCTATTGATATTAAGTTCTGATGTGTTATTGATTACTGTACTATTGAAAGTTCGAATTAACGTCACCCATGGTACTTGCCCGCAAATGTATATCTAGATAATTTTATTGTAACTGGCCCTGTCGTATTTTAATTATAAAATGTACGTCCACCGATTCCGCAACTGTTAGACACCTTAGTTCTTGCAACCTAATGGCCCGCCCGTTACGTTCCTCTACAGTGTAAATGTCTACTCATCATATACGATTACAGTTTGCTCCGTGGCCGGCCCACGTGGTTATAGGCTCGTATTTGTATAATGAAATTTTCACAATAAAGGTTTTTAAAAGAAAACATGGTAGTAGTATATACATTGGTAAAGTTTTTAATAATAGTCACTGTTTTAGAATCATTAAAAGGCAAGTGAAATAAAGCAGACCAATTACATGAAGGGTAAAAGGTATAATACGCAGGAACGCAGTAAAGATAAATGGTCAAGGGCTGTTGTGTTTTCTACTCCTGCAACATAAAGTGATCGATAAAAATCTCATATTCAGGCGTATCGGCGACTAAGACAGCAGGTCGACCCTCTTTTGCTCAACGGCTCCATCATGGGACGAAGAAACGCCCTTTTTCTCGAAAAAAGAATATATTTTACTTGCAGGACAGTTGTAAATTTTCCGGGAAAGTACATTAGCCTGGAACATTATAACATATATTTAAGAAAAAATAATGTTCGGAAGTAATAAAAAGCGTAATTTTTAGGTCATATGACCAAGCCTTTCATCATTAGAATAAGAAAAGTAAAATGAACCAATGAAAAGTTTTATTAACAAGTCACATGACCTGTTATGCTTACGTTACGCGCTGCGCGTCGCGCCCCGGATAACTTCCGGATGCGCTAACGCGGCGCGTCATATGACGCATTACGCGACAACGCAGGTCCAGAATATAGTCAAAATGTCTCCACCAACCAGCGGTCGGAACACAACCCCTTTCAGCAGGCTAAATAGTTCTGTTAAATGACAACAGAAGGGACAGGCCACAAGAACCATCAGTCAAAGAGGGGAGGGCTAGTTCTTCTCTACCGGGTTACATTGGGGCGCTACCGGAACTGATCGAATTGGTAGTCTACAGTGTTTCTGGATGTTTCAGACTGAAGCTGGGGTTAGCATGAGAGCACCACCATTTCGTAGCTCCGTCGTGGCCATTCCGCGAGCAATCATGGCAGCCGCTCTTTATCGTTATTTTGGGCGGGGTGGGTGGCGGAGCCGAGCTGTATTGCAGCCATCATGGTGTGGAGTTCAGTTCATCTCACTAGTTTCGTATTTGTCATGAGGGGTTGTTCCTAATGTTTCTATTTTAGCGAGGTCAAAAAGAGATCCCATTAGTGGCCTACTGATTTTGCTCGATTCCTTTTGTTTTTTTACACGATTTTTCGTTATCTGCAAAGACTAAACAGAGTATTGCGACTCTGTGTTTGTTTGTAAATAGAGAATGAACCAAAGAGAACCAATTCTAAAACAGTAAATGCTTGGATAACAATCAATCAAATGGAGAGAGAAGCAGGCACGACGTATTACAACGGGGGCAAAGGCCTGCGTTAACTACCTTTCACTATCTGCAAAGAGAGAGTACTCCTAATAGAAATGAGGGGGGGGCAGCATTCAAAGCAGATCAGTGTGCATAAACACGAAAATGTTTTTACTTACCACGTACTTGACATTCGACAGCTTATGATATTTGCTATTAAAAAACCATTGAAAGTCACTGAAAAAACCATAGGTTATAGACCATATATAGTTAGGAATTAGCATTTACAAAACCTTGAAAATTCACTGAAAAAACCATAGGTTATAGACCATATATAGTTAGGAATTAGCATTTACAAAACCTTGAAAATTCACTGAAAAAACCATAGGTTATAGACCATATATCGTTAGGAATTAGCATTTAAAAAACCTTATTTTACCCACACAAAACCATTGAAATTCCATATATAGTTAGTTGCACTAACTATATATCGCGCACCCGCAATCCACTGCTGATGATGTCACATATTACATCATTCATGACATGGTCAGTGACATCACTGATGACATCACTGATGACATCTCAAATGACATCACTGATGACATCACTGATGACATCTCATTTGACATCAATGACCACATCACTGATGATATCATTCATGTGACAATACAATGCATCTCCTCACATTTTAATATAACCTGTGTTTCACCCAGTGTTAAATACAGAGTATAATTTTTGAAACCATTGACACACCAATACTAGTTACTACATACGCACTCACTGATTCCTACGTCTACACACACCTTCACTCATTCACCCATACAATCATTCATACATACAATCACTCATCTTTACAACACTATCATATGCACTCATACACCTATACAGACACTCACAGTCTGCCACTCATCCATGGAGTTACTCACACACCTAGTCAGTCCTGTAAAGAATCAATGACACTTCCATTTTCTTGTCTATACAGTTAAACATAGAGCACCTTACATTTTCAAACATATACTAACACATACTTACCTTCTTATACAATCATTGATACAAGTACACATTGATCTGCACAGAGTCACACACCTCCCAGCCAGCCACACACACACTCAGTCTCCCATACAAATACTTGGGCAATCAATCAATAACCCATATAGTTACTCATATAGCTACTGATCAACACATGCAGCAGTTTACAGAACAACAGACATAATGATGCACAAATTAAGACAGTTTAGTCACTAACCCATGCACTCAGTGAGACACATTTAATCACTCACTCATACAGTCAGTCATGCACCTACTAAATCCTTCGTCCAGACACTTACACATCCACTCATTCTTCAATATGTAAGACATATTTAAACTTTACAGAAACAAAAAATCACTGGATGTTGTTATCAGTCATGTCATCAGTGATGTCATTTGAGATGTCATCAGTGATGTCATCAGTGATGTCACTGACCATGTCATGAATGATGTAATATGTGACATCATCAGCAGTGGATTGCGGGTGCGCGATATATAGTTAGTGCAACTAACTATATATGGAATTTCAATGGTTTTGTGTGGGTAAAATAAGGTTTTTTAAATGCTAATTCCTAACGATATATGGTCTATTACCTATGGTTTTTTCAGTGAATTTTCAAGGTTTTGTAAATGCTAATTCCTAACTATATATGGTCTATAACCTATGGTTTTTTCAGTGAATTTTCAAGGTTTTGTAAATGCTAATTCCTAACTATATATGGTCTATAACCTATGGTTTTTTCAGTGAATATATATATATATATATAAAAATATATATAAAAAGTTGCGCACTCAGGAATCCGTTTCAAAAAGGTGTTTATTATTCACAGTTCACACGCTACGCGTTTCGACACAACTTGTGTCTTGATCACACGTCATATATATATATTACCTACTGGCGGTCGCCAGTAGGTATATATAGTTAGGATTTTTTCTCTATGGGATGTTTGAAAATTCTATGTTGAATAACTTTGGCGTTTAAGGACGGAATTGGCTGACATTTTCAGGAAAATGGAACATTGTGTTTCTGAGCAGCCCCTGAAAATTTGGGGGGGTTTCGTCAAGGGGGGGCCGAGAAAAAAGGGGGGTCCCAAAACGTGTTTTTCCCATACAATTTTCCATAGAGCGGTTGGACTCACTTTTAGCTCGAACGGCTGAATGGATTTCCACGAAACTTGGCAAAATTGTAGGGACTGGTAGCCCGATGTGCCTTTGCTAGGTGTCAATATATGTGCTCCAGTGGATTTTGAGAAATTAACGTTCAAAAAAATATATATATCTGTAAGCGCGCTCCGGGCAGCGCCCCGGTTCGCGTACCTGACGCGTAACGGAACTTCGCGAAGCGAAGCTGATTGGCTCTCCGGTGTCTGTCAACATTCTAAACAGTCCGGAGCGGCCGCCATCTTGTCTCTCGGTAGGATCGAGAGACAAGAGGAGGCCAAAACAAAGGGGTAAATGACCATAAGAGGGCATAGCAGATCCTCCCTGACCCCCTAGGTTTGATGTGGAGGCTTTAAAAGGGCCCCGCGGGGGGAACATTTTTTTTTAAAAAAAATCTTTTTTTTTGCGTGGGGAGCGCCCGGTACGCGCACCGGGAAGCGGTCTGGGGAGCGTACTATAAGGAAAAAAGAATGATAGACTTTTTAAATATTGTATGTTTATTGATTGTTCATTTTGTTGTTTTTTTTTGTTGCTTTTTTTTATTAAATATAAATTTATTTTTGTGATTCTTTTTCCAAATGTAACAGAACATTTAACAACACATTGTCGGAAATGTCCTCATTTTCAATCAGCGAATCTACTGCATTTACACATTGAACTAATTCATGGTCCCGTGATTCATCCATGAAATCTGAGTCATAATTGTCCTCAATATCTTTTTCTGTGTTGTTCTCCAGAACAATTTTGAAGGAAATATTCTGCTCTCCTTCCATTTTCTTGCTGTAATTTGCATAAAAAATAAATATATCAGTAGAAATAGGGCACTGTTGGGTTTCAGTTCAGACAGGTACTTGTGAGTTTAAACAGAGAAGTAATCAATGGGCACTGTATGGTTTCAGGCGTGAAGTAGTACTATTAAAAAGGGCCTGTGAAGAAGCCTAAGTAAATTCATAATTATACCACAGAAACCTAAATCAATCCATAATTATAATAAACAAGCCTTTCTCAATGTCTAACTCTTACAGAGGGACAGTATATAACTATCTAAAAATGTTTTCCCAAATTAATTTAAAGTGCATGACATAGTTCTCCTTTCAAATTTACAAAATAACATCTTACCTTTTAAAAACAAGTTTAAGTTGTCAGTGAAAATGCTCTTGCAATGTACTTCAGGAAGTAGTAGTCAAAATGGCTGTGTTTCTCTCTCTTTCTTTATATATATTCAGGTACATAACCAATCAAATGTCAGGTAAAAAAAGTAGAAAATGAAAGTAACATTTTAATTGGTTGTCAATTCCAACAATTCAGATGTGTTTTGTGAAGTAATTTACCTCAGGGTATTTAGAGAGGTCTACAGGCTAAATGGCTAAATGGAATTCCAACCAAATTTGTGAAAATGGTAGGGATTGGTATGTAGTATGAGCTAATCTATATTTGGTGAAAGTGTCTCCAGTGGTTTTTCTGTATATTACTTTCCCACCTTTTTTGAGCGAGCGCTTCCCGGTGCGCGCCCCGGTACGCGAACCGGCAGCGTTACGGGAGTCCTCCATTTTGTGTTTCGGTAGAATTGAGATACAAGATGGAGGGCAAATAATGTTGAGAATGGGTAGAAGGGGGCACGGTAGACGTATCCTGACCCCCTAGGTTTTCTGAGGGTGGCTGAGGAGGCCCATATGTGCAAAAAAAAACATTTTTTTTCAAATTTTCGCACGGTTAGTGTCCGGTGCGCGTACCGGGTAGCGATCCGGGGAGCGTACTTTGGTGAACATTAGTGAAAAAAGTTAGAGTAAAATAATAATTGTGAGTGATCAGATGTAGGGTAGCTCTGAAAAGAGCTTTTGGGTCCTGTGGCTGATTTAGGTACCTACAAGTAGGTACCAATGCACAGTCTTAAATTCAGGATGAAAATTCTGTTCCCTTCATCTGAGAAGTGAACTCCATCTTCTCTGTAGATATCTTGCATGTAGTAACTCAAGTTATTGTTGTAGATGGAGCCCATTCCATGGTCTCTCATGTAAGCTGAAACAGACTTATTTACATGCTTCCTCGATTTCTCAATTTGTGGACAAAATTTGTTTGACCACCTCCATTTCTGTCTTTGGCATATATTTGGATATACCAAGGCAGTTTGAGGAAAAAGTGCCATCAATTGCTCAAAGGTGTCCTTTAAAAGCATTTCCAGACCTACCCCAGTCAAAGTGGCCAAGTCATTTCCTCCACAGTGCACAATTAACAGGTCAGGTTTTGGCAAATGCAAAAAGGTTTTCACCAATGGTATCAATTGGTGACATCTTAATCCTCTGTGGCCAATCCAGTTGATTTCCACATTTTGAAAATTGAGGTTGTGTAAATTTCTGTTATCAGCATACCTTTGAGCCCAGAAGATGTAACTATGTCCAACAATCCAGACAGAAAACATGGTGAGAGAAGGTTCTGCTGCAGTCAGATGAAGTGTGGTAATGAAATGGCAGTTGAAACAGTAGGAGTATGTAATGAAAAAAACGGTGGAGTTTCTGTGGTAATGATTCAGTAGCAGTGATTGGTGGATTTTGATTGCTGAAAACAGAAAGTTAGGGTGCATGGATGAGTTCTTTGAAAGATGTAATTTGAATGGTCAAGAAAAAATCATTTTATGAAAGATTGCACTGGATACGCAGGTGTACTGAGAGTTCAGAGTTCAAATGAAACATTGTTGTGTGAACTTGCAAACATGAGAGGTCTTTCAGGAGGTGGTTGCTATGGAAAAAAGGCAGAAAGGGCAGAAGGGGGAAGGGTGTTGATTTGAAAAAAGTGAGGGAAGAGTTTTGATTGGGTGACATGAGAGATATGTGTGATGAATTACAGCATTTCTGTGCCATTGTTGGTTGCAGCCTCTGGAGTGCATACCTTTTGCTCTGCTGAAGACAAATTTGTGTGTGTCTGAGACTGTTTTGAAACTCAAAAAGTATTTGCTAAGGTGAGAAAAGATTCATTTAATTTAGATAGAGAATAGTATGCTTTAGGGAGAAAATTATGAAGAAAGTTGTGTATTTAAAATGTTGCTTTGTTTCATAGGTTGCTTTGGGGCATATTTACAAGGCCTTTGAGTCCCTTTGATGTTATTTTTCCCATTTTAATTTAAGACTTTTCCCCGTGGTGCAAGGTCTTTGTAAATACGCCCCCATGTGTGCTTGGCAAATTTAGATTTTGTTTCTTTGAGTTACATAGCCATGTTAAAAGTGATGCAAAAATGGTGCAAGGGCCTTCAAAATACGCTTTCATGTGTGTTAGGGCATTTTAAGTCACTTCCCCATGAATGTAGTTGAATAACTGCTTTACTTGATGTGTTTAAAAACATTTATTGAAGTCATTTAAGGTTCTTGATATGTACTGCTAGAGTTTCATAGGCTGCTTGGGGCATATTTACAAGGCCTTTGAGTCCCTTTGATGTTATTTTCCCCATTTTAATTTAAGTCATTTCCCCGTGGTGCAAGGTCCTTGTAAATACGCCCCCATGTGTGCTTGGCAAATTTAGATTTTGTTTCTTTGAGTTACATAGCCATGTTAAAAGTGATGGAAAAATGGTGCAAGGGCCTTCAAAATACGCTTTCATGTGTGTTAGGGCATTTTAAGTCACTTCCCTTTGAATGTAGTTGAATAACTGCTTTACTTGATGTGTTTAAAAACGTTTATTGAAGTCATTTAAGTTTCTTGATATGTACTGCTAGAGTTTCATAGGCTGCTTGGGGCATATTTACAAGGCCTTTGAGTCCCTTTGATGTTATTTTCCCCATTTTAATTTAAGTCATTTCACCTTGGTGCAAGGTCCTTGTAAATACGCCCCCATGTGTGCTTGGCAAATTTAGATTTTGTTTCTTTGAATTACATAGCCATGTTAAAAGTGATGGAAAAATGGTGCAAGGGCCTTCAAAATACGCTTTCATGTGTGTTAGGGCATTTTAAGTCACTTCCCCTTGAATGTAGTTGAATAACTGCTTTACTTGATGTGTTTAAAAATGTTTATTGAAGTCATTTAAGTTTCTTGATATGTACTGATAAAGTTTCATAGGCTGCTTGGAGCATATTTACAAGGCCTTTGAGTCCCTTTGATGTTATTTTCTCCATTTTAATTTAAGTCATTTCACCTTGGTGCAAGGTCCTTGTAAATACGCCCCCATGTGTGCTTGGCAAATTTAGATTTTGTTTCTTTGAGTTACATAGCCATGTTAAAAGTGATGGAAAATGGTGCAAGGGCCTTCAAAATACGCTTTCATGTGTGTTAGGGCATTTTAAGTCACTTCCCCATGAATGTAGTTGAATAACTGCTTTACTTGATGTGTTTAAAAACATTTATTGAAGTCATTTAAGTTTCTTGATATGTACTGCTAGAGTTTCATAGGCTGCTTGGGGCATATTTACAAGGCCTTTGAGTCCCTTTGATGTTATTTTCCCCATTTTAATTTAAGTCATTTCCCCGTGGTGCAAGGTCCTTGTAAATACGCCCCCATGTGTGCTTGGCAAATTTAGATTTTGTTTCTTTGAGTTACATAGCCATGTTAAAAGTGATGGAAAAATGGTGCAAGGGCCTTCAAAATACGCTTTCATGTGTGTTAGGGCATTTTAAGTCACTTCCCTTTGAATGTAGTTGAATAACTGCTTTACTTGATGTGTTTAAAAACGTTTATTGAAGTCATTTAAGTTTCTTGATATGTACTGCTAGAGTTTCATAGGCTGCTTGGGGCATATTTACAAGGCCTTTGAGTCCCTTTGATGTTATTTTCCCCATTTTAATTTAAGTCATTTCACCTTGGTGCAAGGTCCTTGTAAATACGCCCCCATGTGTGCTTGGCAAATTTAGATTTTGTTTCTTTGAATTACATAGCCATGTTAAAAGTGATGGAAAAATGGTGCAAGGGCCTTCAAAATACGCTTTCATGTGTGTTAGGGCATTTTAAGTCACTTCCCCTTGAATGTAGTTGAATAACTGCTTTACTTGATGTGTTTAAAAACGTTTATTGAAGTCATTTAAGTTTCTTGATATGTACTGATAAAGTTTCATAGGCTGCTTGGAGCATATTTACAAGGCCTTTGAGTCCCTTTGATGTTATTTTCTCCATTTTAATTTAAGTCATTTCACCTTGGTGCAAGGTCCTTGTAAATACGCCCCCATGTGTGCTTGGCAAATTTAGATTTTGTTTCTTTGAGTTACATAGCCATGTTAAAAGTGATGGAAAATGGTGCAAGGGCCTTCAAAATACGCTTTCATGTGTGTTAGGGCATTTTAAGTCACTTCCCCTTGAATGTAGTTGAATAACTGCTTTACTTGATGTGTTTAAAAACGTTTATTGAAGTCATTTAAGTTTCTTGATATGTACTGATAAAGTTTCATAGGCTGCTTGGAGCATATTTACAAGGCCTTTGAGTCCCTTTGATGTTATTTTCCCCATTTTACTTTAAGTCATTTCACCTTGGTGCAAGGTCCTTGTAAATACGCCCCCATGTGTGCTTGGCAAATTTAGATTTTGTTTCTTTGAGTTACATAGCCATGTTAAAAGTGATGGAAAATGGTGCAAGGGCCTTCAAAATACGCTTTCATGTGTGTTAGGGCATTTTAAGTCACTTCCCCTTGAATGTAGTTGAATAACTGCTTTACTTGATGTGTTTAAAAACGTTTATTGAAGTCATTTAAGTTTCTTGATATGTACTGCTAGAGTTTCATAGGCTGCTTGGGGCATATTTAAAAGGCGTTTGAGTCCCTTTGATGTTATTTTCCCCATTTTAATTTAAGTTATTTCCCCGTGGTGCAAGGTCCTTGTAAATACGCCCCCATGTGTGCTTGGCAATTTTAGATTTTGTTTCTTTGAGTTACATAGCCATGTTAAAAGTGATGGAAAATGGTGCAAGGGCCTTCAAAATACGCTTTCATGTGTGTTAGGGCATTTTAAGTCACTTCCCTTTGAATGTAGTTGAATAACTGCTTTACTTGATGTGTTTAAAAACGTTTATTGAAGTCATTTAAGTTTCTTGATATGTACTGCTAGAGTTTCATAGGCTGCTTGGGGCATATTTACAAGGCCTTTGAGTCCCTTTGATGTTATTTTCCCCATTTTAATTTAAGTCATTTCACCTTGGTGCAAGGTCCTTGTAAATACGCCCCCATGTGTGCTTGGCAAATTTAGATTTTGTTTCTTTGAATTACATAGCCATGTTAAAAGTGATGGAAAAATGGTGCAAGGGCCTTCAAAATACGCTTTCATGTGTGTTAGGGCATTTTAAGTCACTTCCCCTTGAATGTAGTTGAATAACTGCTTTACTTGATGTGTTTAAAAATGTTTATTGAAGTCATTTAAGTTTCTTGATATGTACTGATAAAGTTTCATAGGCTGCTTGGAGCATATTTACAAGGCCTTTGAGTCCCTTTGATGTTATTTTCTCCATTTTAATTTAAGTCATTTCACCTTGGTGCAAGGTCCTTGTAAATACGCCCCCATGTGTGCTTGGCAAATTTAGATTTTGTTTCTTTGAGTTACATAGCCATGTTAAAAGTGATGGAAAATGGTGCAAGGGCCTTCAAAATACGCTTTCATGTGTGTTAGGGCATTTTAAGTCACTTCCCCTTGAATGTAGTTGAATAACTGCTTTACTTGATGTGTTTAAAAACGTTTATTGAAGTCATTTAAGTTTCTTGATATGTACTGATAAAGTTTCATAGGCTGCTTGGAGCATATTTACAAGGCCTTTGAGTCCCTTTGATGTTATTTTCCCCATTTTACTTTAAGTCATTTCACCTTGGTGCAAGGTCCTTGTAAATACGCCCCCATGTGTGCTTGGCAAATTTAGATTTTGTTTCTTTGAGTTACATAGCCATGTTAAAAGTGATGGAAAATGGTGCAAGGGCCTTCAAAATACGCTTTCATGTGTGTTAGGGCATTTTAAGTCACTTCCCCTTGAATGTAGTTGAATAACTGCTTTACTTGATGTGTTTAAAAACGTTTATTGAAGTCATTTAAGTTTCTTGATATGTACTGCTAGAGTTTCATAGGCTGCTTGGGGCATATTTAAAAGGCGTTTGAGTCCCTTTGATGTTATTTTCCCCATTTTAATTTAAGTTATTTCCCCGTGGTGCAAGGTCCTTGTAAATACGCCCCCATGTGTGCTTGGCAATTTTAGATTTTGTTTCTTTGAGTTACATAGCCATGTTAAAAGTGATGGAAAATGGTGCAAGGGCCTTCAAAATACGCTTTCATGTGTGTTAGGGCATTTTAAGTCACTTCCCTTTGAATGTAGTTGAATAACTGCTTTACTTGATGTGTTTAAAAACGTTTATTGAAGTCATTTAAGTTTCTTGATATGTACTGCTAGAGTTTCATAGGCTGCTTGGGGCATATTTACAAGGCCTTTGAGTCCCTTTGATGTTATTTTCCCCATTTTAATTTAAGTCATTTCACCTTGGTGCAAGGTCCTTGTAAATACGCCCCCATGTGTGCTTGGCAAATTTAGATTTTGTTTCTTTGAATTACATAGCCATGTTAAAAGTGATGGAAAAATGGTGCAAGGGCCTTCAAAATACGCTTTCATGTGTGTTAGGGCATTTTAAGTCACTTCCCCTTGAATGTAGTTGAATAACTGCTTTACTTGATGTGTTTAAAAACGTTTATTGAAGTCATTTAAGTTTCTTGATATGTACTGCTAGAGTTTCATAGGCTGCTTGGGGCATATTTACAAGGCCTTTGAGTCCCTTTGATGTTATTTTCCCCATTTTAATTTAAGTCATTTCACCTTGGTGCAAGGTCCTTGTAAATACGCCCCCATGTGTGCTTGGCAAATTTAGATTTTGTTTCTTTGAATTACATAGCCATGTTAAAAGTGATGGAAAAATGGTGCAAGGGCCTTCAAAATACGCTTTCATGTGTGTTAGGGCATTTTAAGTCACTTCCCCTTGAATGTAGTTGAATAACTGCTTTACTTGATGTGTTTAAAAACGTTTATTGAAGTCATTTAAGTTTCTTGATATGTACTGATAAAGTTTCATAGGCTGCTTGGAGCATATTTACAAGGCCTTTGAGTCCCTTTGATGTTATTTTCCCCATTTTAATTTAAGTCATTTCACCTTGGTGCAAGGTCCTTGTAAATACGCCCCCATGTGTGCTTGGCAAATTTAGATTTTGTTTCTTTGAGTTACATAGCCATGTTAAAAGTGATGGAAAATGGTGCAAGGGCCTTCAAAATACGCTTTCATGTGTGTTAGGGCATTTTAAGTCACTTCCCCTTGAATGTAGTTGAATAACTGCTTTACTTGATGTGTTTAAAAACGTTTATTGAAGTCATTTAAGTTTCTTGATATGTACTGCTAGAGTTTCATAGGCTGCTTGGGGCATATTTAAAAGGCCTTTGAGTCCCTTTGATGTTATTTTCCCCATTTTAATTTAAGTTATTTCCCCGTGGTGCAAGGTCCTTGTAAATACGCCCCCATGTGTGCTTGGCTAATTTAAGTACTGATAGGGTGTGCTTCTACATAGGACCTGTGTTGTGTTTTCAAATTATGACCAGAAAATCGTTTTTTTTAAAAAAAAACACTTTTCACATTTATGAGAAGGTCATATTGGTGTCTGCTTCTTTAAATAAATATTGAACTGAGAAATATTAAACTGAGGCTTCTGTAAGTGTCAAAGGAGGTGAGTAATGTACATTGCTCTGTTGCATACAGTCCTCATCCTCTGCGTACTCTTGGATATGCTAGACTAAATCTGCTCAATGAGATAACTAAGCTGAGGAAACACAGGTGATGTGATTGTGAATTGAGCATAAATATTTGCACGTTTTTCAATTACATCACCTGTGTTTCCTAACATTACGAATCACATTGTGCAGATGAGGTTTAGGCCTGTCCAGGGAGATAGAGGAGGTCTGGCCTTTGTTCAAGAGTGCAGTGGACATGATTCACTTCATTGGTAGGCCTGCACATGTATTATCTCCTCTGTACTCTTCAACAAGCCTAAATTTCATCTGCAACCCTGAGTAGGCCTCACCTCAAACAAACCTCTGCATAGTCCACACCTTATCGTCATCCTGAATCAATCATTTAAAATGTTAGGGGCAGATTTATGATGGCCGTGCGCCTCTTTTGCGCCGCTGTTGCGTCACCTTTGTGATGCAGCAGTGATGCAAAAGATGCACCATGTTGCAAGATAGGCCTCACTTCATCTCCAACAAGATACCGTCAGTTTAAACTGTAAACATTTAGGACTGTGTAGGGGGCATGGAGAAGCTGAATCTTCTGTAAATGTCAAAATTGTTCCATACAGTGCTCAACTTCTGCGTACTCTTTGATATGCTAGACTCCATCTGCACAATGAGATACCTAAGCAAAGGAAACACAGGTGATGTGATTGTGAAATGAGGAAAAGAAATTCCACATTTTTCAATTACATCACCTGTGTTTCCTAACATTACGAATCACATTGTGTAGATGAGGTTTAGGCCTGTCCACGGACACAGAAGAGGTCTGCCCTTTGTTCAAGAGTGCAGTGGACATGATTCACTTCATTGGTAGGCCTGCACATGTATTATCTCCTCTGTACTCTTCAACAAGCCTAAATTTCATCTGCAACTCTGAGTAGGCCTCACCTCAAACAAACCTCTGGATAGGCCACACCTTATCGTCATCCTGAATCAATCATTTAAAATGTTAGGGACAGATTTATAATAGCCGTGTGCCTCTTTTGCGCCGCTGTGCGTCACTTTTGTGACGCAGCGGCGGTGCAAAAGATTTGCTATGTTGCCACATATTTACAACTTGATGCATCTAGGCAGATGTGTCATGCTGTAAAGTCCTGTGCCACATGAAACCTGTGTCAGATTTCATGTGAGCGTTTTGTTGTAGGGTGGGCAGTCATTTGCATGAAAGCCCTGTAAAACTAACACAGTAAAATTAAGAAGATTTCACTGAGTCACATTTATGGCATTACTGAATCAAATCCTTACGCCAGTTTGAAACAGGCATAAGGAGTGATGCACCATGCAATGTGTGGCTTGCCCCTGTGCATTGCAGTAGATATGTCGCGCTTACGACGTGATTCCTGCAATGCGCCGTTTTTGTGGAACAGATGCGTGACGAATCTGTGCTGTTTTTGCTCAATGGTGCTCTGCATTGTAAATGCGGCACATCATGGGTGGCAGAGCAGTGACGCACGTTAACTGGTGCATCCCTGGGGATGCGCCAGTTGACATAAATCTGCTCCTTTAAATTTAAGTATTAGCAGGGGACACAGTGTTGGTGAGGCTTATCCAAGGTTAAGAAGAGATGAGTCCTGTTC
This sequence comes from Lissotriton helveticus, assembly GCF_964261635.1. NCBI lineage: Eukaryota > Metazoa > Chordata > Amphibia > Caudata > Salamandridae > Lissotriton > Lissotriton helveticus. Next base: position 1,009,323,943 of record NC_136072.1, on the reverse strand, counting down.
ACTGAAAAATTGGACATAGGCCTCACCTCTTCAGCATCGCTGGACATGGTTAAATAATATCTGCAAAATGTTACTCTTGTTAAACAATTTTACAATTATAGTCTCTGAGATTTGTCTCTTACTCTGCAACATCTCATTGTTTTTCTCTTTCTTTAAAGATAACGACAACATCAAGCATGAGTGATAATGAGCAATCTGTTGATCTCGATATTATCATTGAAATTGTGATTGAAACATCAGTGGAAGTAGATCCCTTGGATGATTTAAATCCTGAGGATGATGAAGAACATGGTGAGGATGCCGATTTGTCAGAATTGTATGACATAGGGTGGGAAGCTGACCTGCTCGAGCCTATGGAACTATAAACAGTTATTTTTAAAAGTTACTGGAAATGAAAAGTAACCATGTTAACCGTTTCATTTAAAATTAAACACATCTTCAAAAACAGCTTGTGTGAAGTGTCTTTAATAAAATAGGGAAATATGCTGATAAAAATTAGTTCAGATTCACATATAAAAGAGCAAAGGTCAAATGTAGAAGCATTCTATTTCTTTGTTACTATGTGTGAGTACTAAATTTGCCAATGCACTAAAAATTATTGTATGTAAAATTGACAAGTAGTGTGTTAATTTTTTGACGACTGTTATTGATTTACTGTTTGGTAATAGTGGTTAATAACCTTTCTTATTATATTTTACCACAGATTCAACTGCAGATCATTTCAAAAATACAGTATGCCATCGAAGCAAAGAAGCCGAAAGGCTACAAAACGTCAAAGACAGCAGCTTACTACATGCGTGCAGCAGTCCTCTACAATAAAAAGTCGTCAAGTCACCAAGAAATTTCCGGGTAAGACAACGAAATCATTCATAAGAAATATTTGCAGAAAAAAAAATATCAGTACAGAACATGTTTTAGTCCAGAAAAAGAGAGCCAATTTAACCAGAAAGGAAAGGCCAATCAAAAATGTTACTGCTAGAGCAGGAGATAACTCTGTGCATGGTAGTAGAAGGAAAAATCAGTTTAGGGACATTCGTAGACGAATGTTTCGCAACAGGATAATTGGCAATTTGTTAAAAAATGTTAAGAAACGTCAACAAAAAGTGGCTTTTTATAAGAGAAAGAGAAACATTGAGAAAATTATTGATCAGGCATTCGAAATTAAGCGAAAGTTATTTATTTTGATAATCAATAGAATTAGGAAACTAAACAAGGTAATTTATGATTTCAAAACAAATAGTAGATGGAAGAGAGCAGTTAATCGTAGTAATTTTTGTGAAGTTTTTTCAGGAGAATGGATGCATAGTTCAAGTTGTGAGGCATTTTTTAATGAGGAGAGTTATTTCCAGGATAATGATTTGGTGCATGCAGTTGACACCAGTGGTCGAGCATATGAGGTGAAAGATGGTTGTCCGGTTGAAAAAGAAAAACTTGTGCCAACAGAGGCAGAAGAGGTGTTAGGTAATGAGGTTTTAGGAAGACGTCCTAAGGGACCAGTGTACACCTGGAAGTGTAGTAGTATTTGCAGTGTGCAACAGGATTCCATCAATTTGCTTTGTGATTTTGTACGGACATTTAATAAGAAAACTTTAAAACAAAAAATGAAGTTGTTGCAAGAATTAGATCCTTGCAGGGTGAGAGAAGTGACAGGTTTGCATGGTCATTCACTGGCTTGTCTTTCCAGGAGAGTATGCCAGAGTGTTTTTCATCATTTCAGGATGCTAGCAGTGCATCATAATAAAGTGAGGAAATTAGTTAGAATGTTGTATTATGCTAAGAGTCCAGCAATTATGCTTAAACAATTATGCACTGCTCTTTTGCATGGTTCTGAAGTAGATGTGAAGAATATTTGTGAAGAAATTGAGTTTTGTTACTTTGCAAGTAAAGAGAAGAATGTTGAAATTGACCCAGAAGAAGAAGGTAATGTGGAAGAGAGTGTACAGGTTTCCAGTACAGATAATTTTCAGAAGGAAATTGCCACGTTTCAGGTGAAATCAAGTGAGAGGCCTAATTTCACTTGTGTGTGTTGTCGACGCACTTATTATAAGAATCAGACTAAGTTAGTGGATTTATATGCAAAAAGTGAAAGGGAAAATAATAGTGAATGGAAGGATTTCGCAACATACTTGATGGTAGAAAATTGTTTTGATTTGGGATCGGATCAACGTGTGTGTACTTATTGTTGTAACAAATTAAATCAAAACCAGATGCCTGCTAGAGCGGTTCATAATAATCTGGAATTGGTTGAGATTCCTTCTGAATTGAAGGATTTAAATACTTATGAATCTATTTTGATTCAAAGTGTCCATCCCTTTCAGGCTATTGTACGAATGGAGCCAAAGACAGGGAAATTGCCTCCATCAGATTTACAGAGAGGATTAAAGGGAAGAGTTGTTTATTTGCCTCTAGATTTGAAGAAAAACATTAATACAATTGGAGTAGAGAAAGTGGAAGAGGAACCTCTGGTTATCTTAGTTAATGGGGTTCCGACAAAGAGTAAGAAAATCTGGCAAGATTTAGTGGATGTTAGGAAAGTCAAAAAGGCAACATTGTATTTGAAGAAAAACAATAAGTACTACAAGAATGTATATGTTGCAGAAGAGGAAGTAAGTGAAGAAGAGGATAGCGATTTGTGTGCTGGTCAAATTGAGAAAGTAGAAGCCTCTAAAAATGAAGAAATATATGAACATTATAGTGTTCATCCTTTGCATTCCAAGGAAGTCATGGGGAATGCTATTGAGTTGTTTCAAATGAAACAAGCCAAAGGAAGTCCCATTAGTGTTTGGGAGGAAAGTTTGGAAGCTCGGTGTTTCCCACAGCTATTTCCAACAGGTCAAGGAGGAAGATATGATGAGCGACCTGATCAAATTCCTGCTTCTGAATACCGGACTTTACGATTGTATGCAGAAGATCCTAGGTTTCGTCAATGCATTCCCTATTTGTTTCATCTACTGTTTGAAAGCAATCTGTCTGGACTGTCATATGCAGTGAACCACATCTTGAAAAGTGGTGTACAGATGCAAAATATCTCGGCAAGGGACTTTATGGATAAAGTTAATGTGCAAGACAGTATTTTGGATTCTCACCTGATTAATCTCATGGCGTGTCAGCGTGGTACTAATGAGTACTGGTACCGTCGTCATGGTGATTTAAAATGTATGCTGAGGAACTTAGGAACTCCCACATGGTTCCTCACTCTCAGCTGTGCCGAGTATGGCTGGGAAGACTTACTTGAATTTCTACGAGAGGCAAATGGAAACATTGAAAATATCGAATTCAAGACACCCGGAAAACTGTGCTCTTTGGATCCAGTGAATGTATGCATGTACTTCAATCATAGATTTGAAGCTATGATGTCTTTCATCATGAACAAGAAAAATCCACCTCTTGGAGAGGTGTTGGATTTCTTCTGGAGAAAGGAGTACCAAGCAAGAGGTGCTCCTCATATACATATGCTGCTGTGGATCAAAGATGCACCGAAATTTGGAACAGATCCGGATGACTTAGTGATGAGTTTCATAGAACAGTATTCTACATGTGCTGTTCCAAAGGCAAAGGAAGACAAAAGCCTAAGAGAACAAGTTTTACGCTTCCAAAGCCATCGTTGTGGAAACTACTGTCGTCGTAAATTCAGAAACAAGGACAAGTTCTACACAAAATGTCGTTTCGCTTTTCCACGACCGGTGATTTCTAAAGGAAGAGTGAACAGTTTGATGTCTTCGCTGCGACATAATGTGATGGAGAAATCACCCAAAAATACCTACAATTTGAAAAGGAACGAAGAGTCCAAGTACATCTACGACTACAACCCAGTGATTTTGTCCATGTGGAATGCTAACATGGATATACAGTTTGTGGCTGATAACTGTATGGCTGTGGCTCGGTATGTGACATCTTACATCACCAAAAAAGAAAAGACAGAATTGAAGGATATGTGGGAGGACATTTCCCTTGAAAAGAGCCTCAGTAAGAAGTTGTACAGTTTCAGTCTGAAGATGTTGTCGCATCGAGAAATCGGAGCTTACGAATGTTCTGACCGGTTGTCTTCAGCAAGTCTCTATGCCAAATCCAGGAGTATCATTTGGGCGAGTCTTGGTCTTGCTGCAACGCGTAATCGAGTTCTGAAACCTGTACGGGAAATTGAGTATTTGGCGGAAAAGGAGCCAAACAGTACAGATATTTTGAAGACCAACATGTTGGATACATATTATCCAAATAGAAGCAGTTACCTCGAGAATGTTTGTCTGTATGAGGTTCTACAAAATTACATATTCAAGAGGAACATCAAAGAAGATATTGATAAAGGAGTGTATGCTGTAATTGGAAGTGAGGGATGTCTGATCAAGCAAAGAAAATGTCACTTGGTAAACCATCGAAAATTGAGTGGCGAATCTCCTGAAAGAAAAGAGTTTTTCTATTTAGCACTTTTGCAACTTTTCAAGCCTTGGCGTGCAGAAGAGGAACTGCTTGGAGATTTCGTCTGTTACGAAGATTCTTTCAATGCCGCTAAGGAGACCATAGAATGTCCTGTTTTTCCCAAATATCTAGAAATGTTGAATGCGGAAATCGAGCAGGAAGCAACGATTGCAGCCGAGATTGCTAGAGACAGTTCTCAGGACAGTCAGAGTTCTGTTTCATTGAGTCAGGATCCACTAGGAGGACCAGTTATCGAAAATGAAGCTGCCACTGCCATGATTGAAGTGGAAAGAGCCATGGCACATGCTCAGGAGGATGCGGTTAACTTAGAAGACTTGGAAAGACAACTCAACGTTGAGCAGAGGAAAATATATAACGAAGTTACCAACCAAATAGATCATGGATTAAGTCATGAGAAGAAAGAGTGCTCATGTACGTCGTTGAAGCCTGTCCGACTGTACGTGAGTGGAGAAGCGGGAACTGGAAAAAGTTTCCTCATTAAAGCAATTTCATGTTATTTGCAGTAAAGGACTGAGTCATCGCTGTCTTGTGTTGTCACCGCTCCAACTGGACTGGCAGCACATAACATTAAAGGTATTACTTTGCATCGTCTACTGATGCTGCCAGTGGAGCATGATAACAAATTACAATACCACAAGTTATCTGGAGATGCTTGTTGTGAAGTTTCAAGAGTCTTGAGGAAAATGAAACTTCTTATTATTGACGAAGTAAGCATGGTTTCAAATGTCATGCTTGCCTTTGTGCATTTGAGAATGCAAGAAGTTCTCAAAACAGAGTATGATGTGTTTTTTGGTGGCAAACACATCATTGTTTTTGGTGATCTTCTGCAGCTGACACCAGTGAAAGGACAACCTGTGTTCAAAATGCTCACGCATGAAGATACCAGGAAGTGCCTAGGGAGCATTGGTAACGTTAATATATGGTTAAACTTCAATTATGCTGAACTTCGTGAAAATATGCGTCAAGCGAAGGATGAAGATTATAAGAATATTCTACAAGATGTTAGAATCGGAAAAGTGACAGAGCATGGGAAAGAAGCTTTACATGCACGATTACTATCAAATTTGTATCCAGAAGAAGACGTTGTGCCTGAGAATATTTTTCGGAAAATTACTGAGAAGAAATCTGGAATATGTTTGATGCCAACTCTTGCAGAATGTGCCATCTTCAACAACAAATTGTTGAATTTAGAAAACCAAGAGATTGTGAAACTGGAAGCTATTGACAGAATAGAGCATATGGGAGCAACAATTATTTTGTCTGAGAATTTGAAATCAAAATTGGATTCATTAGAGAAGACTATATCTAAAACTGCTGGTTTTGAAAAGACTCTGAATGTGTGCTTAAATTGCCGTATAATTTTAAGAAGGAATTTACATGTTGAAAGAGGTCTGGTAAATGGATCAATGGGTAATGTTGTTGATTTTGAGAAATACAGAAATAGAGATGGAATTGAATTTTTAAAAATTAAATTTGATGGCATTGAGGAAGTACAGCTAATTGGTCGTTGCTCTGCTAGGTTTTTGCTTGTAAAAGACTTATATGTTCGCCGTAAGCAGTTTCCTGTTTGCTTGGCATATGCGGTGACAATCCATAAATCGCAAGGTTTAAGTGTAGACAGTGCATTGGTGAATATTGGCAGTTCTGTGTTCAAGGAAGGTATGGCATATGTGGCATTGTCACGAGTCAGAACTTTATCGGGATTGTACTTGATTGAGTGTGATGTCACAAACATTTGTGCGGATCTAGATTGTGTTAAGGAATACAATAGGTTAAGAAGAGAGTATGCGGCACATTTGCCTCAATATCCTTTGTTTGAGAAACGTGTGGTAGGCCGGAAACGAAGAAATGTGACCAATAGTAGGGAGGTTGTAGCAAAAAGACGAAAAGTCGATGAACCCAAAATTATAAGCAGAAAAAAATAGATTCTGTTGAAGATGTTGTTGGTTTTCAATTTGAAAATAGTTCTGGTGTCAACTGCTATGCTAATGTTGTGGTTAATGTTGTCTTTTCTCTAGAAACTTTAAAAGAAGAGATTGTGCTCAATTCGGATCAAAGATTTTGCAGTTTGTTGAATTCTGTGTTAGAGAAATGTAGCACTGATAGAACAAAAATAGAAAGTGTGTCTGAAATTCGAAATCTGTTAGACAAATGTTCAGGTCAAACGCAATTCTCTCAAAATATTCAGCAAGATTGTCAGGAGTTTTTAATGTATATACTTGATGTATTGCAAGATGAAGGTGTAGATGTAGATCACCTGTTTGGCCTTTCCTATCAATGGCAGCATGACTGCGAGAACTGTAGGGTATCAAGTACTACTAGTGTAGACTCAGAAAGATTTATATATTTAACTTTGCCAGACAGTAAATCAGTGTCCTTTAATAAGCTAGTAAAAGCAGCCGATCACAACATGGAGTGTAGCCAATGTAAGTCTGAAATGTTGTCCACATTATTTATACGAACATATGGCCAGTATGTCATTTTAATGTTCCAACGATGTAGGCCTGATGGAACAAAATTGACAACTTTAATTAAAAATTTTGTGGCTTCGCAGTTGTCAATATCAGGAAGGACTTTTGTAACTGCAGCAATTATATATCATGACGGTCCTTCAACAACATCAGGACATTACACAGCTTATTTGAAGTCTAGAAACGGCTGGTCATTCTGCAATGATTTGTTGTAACTTAAAAAAAAATTGCCTTTTGACCTTAAAAATTCTTACCTGGTGTTTTTACAACCAAAATTTTAGGGAAAGAATCTCGGGATTTGCTCTGAGGAATTTCAAGAGGTTCTAATGGCTCCTACACTATTTGGCCTTGAGGATAAGTGTAGTACAGAGTAAAAAGTTATTTTTGAGTTTTAAGTAGTTCCTGAAAAAAAGAAGGTTTTCTTACAGAAAGTGGTGGGCACGGATTAGTTAAAGGACAACAGAGTATTCCCCAAAGCAAACGGTGTTATTACCATAACACTTGACGTCATGGAAAAATAACTGCACTTTGAATGAGTTCAGAAAAACTGTTTCTTTTAATAAGCTAATTCAAGCAGCCAATCAGAACATGGAGTAGAGGTAATGTAAGTCTGCAATGCTGTCGACATATTTTGAACTTTTGGTTATAATGTCATTTTAAAATTCCAACTATATAAACCTGATGAAAGTAAGTTTTCAACTTTAATTACAAATGTTGTGGCTACACAGTCGTTCATTTTAGGAAGAACATTTCTAACTGCAGCTATTATATGACATGATGTTCCTTTGACAACATCCACTTATTACACATCTTATTCAAAATGTAAAAAAAAGCTGATGTTCCGGAAATAATTCACATTTCACTATGAAACAATGTTGCCTTTTTATTTAAAAATATTCTTACTTTCTGTTTTCAGAAGAAAGAATTTAGGGTAGGTAACTGGCCTATAATGATTCTAGGAGTTGATATAATTTTATGTACTGTTTTAAATTGCTTTGTGATTAAAAGTGATGTAGAGAATTAAATAATTGTAGTAGTCATAGAGGTAGTGTAAGTCTGCTTCATAGTAAGCAGTATCAGTGTCATAGGAAATGTGGAACATGAGTGAGCAAGAAGGGTGAGATATTACTAGTACAGGATTGTGAAAGTGATCTTGAACGTTTTCTTTCTGAAAGTTGCGGAAAAAGAAAATGACGGGATTTGCTTAGAAGAATTCCAAGAGTTATAAATGGCTCTTAAACGATTTGGCCTTGAGGAGAAGTGCGGTAGAGAGCGAGAAGTCATTTATTGTATGTAACATATTTGACAAAACGATGGAGCTTTTCTTTCAGAAAGTGGCGGGCTGAAAATAATACCAGCACAACAGAGTATAAGCTGTTCATAGGACATCCTTCAACGTCATGGAAAGTAAGTTACTTTTGAGGAGTTCTGATTTCTGATTGGTTATTTTATATGGGTTTTTTAAACACAATCATTTTGATTGTGTTTTTTTCCCCGCTGTTATATGATGAATACCTTCAAGTCACTGTTTTTAGTGAAATTTGATATATTCTGAGAACAGCAAAAATAAACCATTTAACATGTATAATTAATTCTGTACTTTTTGTATTTATGATATACATTTAGAACTGTGTAGGAGGCATGGAGAAACTGAGGCTTCTGTAAGTGTCAAGGGAGGTGAGTAATGTACATTGCTCTGTTGCATACAGTCCTCACCTTCTGCGTACTCTTGGATATGCTAGACTACATCTGTACAATGAGATACCTAAGCTGAGGAAATACAGGTGATGTGATTGTTAAATGAGCAAAAATATTTGCACGTTTTTCAATTATATCACCTGTGTTTCCTAACATTACGAATCACATTGTGCAGATGAGGTTTAGGCCTGTCCAGGGAGACAGAGGAGGTCTGGCCTTTGTTCAAGAGTGCAGTGGACATGACTCACTTCGTTGGTAGGCCTGCACATGTATTATCTCCTCTGTACTCTTCAACAAGCCTAAATTTAATCTGTAACTCTGAGTAGGCCTCACCTCAAACAAATCTCTGGATAGGCCACACCTTATCGGCATCCTGAAACAATCATTTAAAATGTTAGGGGCAGTTTTATGATGGCCGTGCGCCTCTTTTGCGCCGCCGTTGCGTCACTTTTGTGACACAGCAGCAGTGCAAAAGATGCACCATGTTGCAAGATAGGCCTCACTTCATCTGCAACAAGATACCGTCAGTTTAAAATGTGTATATTTAGGACTGTGTAGGGGGCATGGAGAAGCAGAGGCTTCTGTAAGTGTCAAAGTTGTTGCATACAGTGCTCACCTTCTGCGTAGTCTTTCATATGCTAGACTACATCTGCACAATGAGATACCTAAGCAAAGGAAACACAGGTGATGTGATTGTGGAATGAGCAAACAAAATGGAACGTTTTTCAATTACATTACCTGTGTTTCCTAACATTATGAATCACATTGTGTAGATGCCTCACTCAGTCTGTATCTGACACTTTTTTTTCTCTTAGTAATTTACTCTATTTCAATTTCTTTTTGTGTCTGACTGTCTATCACCGTTTCTTTCTCTTTTTTTCTGCATGTTTATCTCTAACTTTATTTCTTTGTAAAATTGGATGATTGTCAATGTTTTCCCTTGTCTTTTCTCATTTTTAAATACATGTTTTAATATTTTTCAATTTTTTGTTCTTTCTTTCACAGATTGAAAGTATAAAAATAACAAGTGACTAAGTTAACGACAATTATAAGGTAAATGTTTTGTACTCTTTTCGTTACATTTCTATCACATTTAACTTCTATTAGTTCCACTGCTTCATTTCTTTAACCCTCAGTTTCCTGCTTTTGCTATTTCCCTCATTCCTTTCTCTATTACTTACTTACTCTACTCCTTCCACTCCTTTTCTCAGTCCCTCTGTTCTCATAGTTCCTCACTCCTGTCTATTACTCTCACTGTCTCTGACTGATCACTCTTTCACTACTTGTTCATTATGCTTTCTCCCTGTAGTTCAAGCACACTAAGGGGCATATTATCAACACAGGCAATAAAATTATCGCTGCTTTTATTGGCAGAACACTGCCGCAAAAGCGGCTTTAGCGGCAGTTTTCTGCCGCAAAAGCGGCTTTAGCGGCAGTTTTCTGCCGATAAAAGCAGCGAAAATTTTATCGCCTGTGTTGATAATATGCCCCTATGTTATTTACATTTCTTTGCTGTTTCAATCATTCCTTTTCTGTCACTTCTTCTTTTCTGCTTTCTGTTTTTTCTCTATGTTATTCCACATGTTTTAACCTTAGTCACTATCATACATCTTGTTTTATTCCTATTTACTTTTGCTCACTGTTTTCTTAACACTTTCCCTCAGGATTGTTCTTTTAGTCCGGTTCTATCCCCACCTCTCATTCCACATCCTTTACTATTTTTTTTCTTATTTTGAACATTCACTCACATTCTCTAAGAAACTCTTGTTTATTATTCTTCTACTCTCCTTTTTTTCTTTCACTTCCTTATCTATTTTGTTTTTCACAATTATACCCTCTTCCATCTTTTCTTCGGTAAATAGATCTATTAAACAGTATCTCTCTGTTACCCCCTCTAGCTGTCTTTCTTTTAACATTACTCTCTGTTTCCTTCCCTTATACTAACTCTTCTTTTTTTTAATTTTTTTTTTTTTTGGTTCGCTTCCGGTTCGCGTACCGGTGCACGTACCGGGAAGCGCACCAATGAGAAAAATGAAGTCAAGAGTGCTAAAAATTTTAGTAATTTTTTAAAAATGGGAGGTAGTTCTGAAAAAAACTTTTTTTATTTTTTTGTTGTTTTATATTTTTTTTTAATTTTTCTGAACATTTTATGTATTTTTTGGTTTTTTTGAGGGAAACAACGAAAAACAGCCATTATAGAGGGCTCAACAAAAACCAAGAAACAAAAAACTGGGAATTAACAGTGGCTCGAGAGGAGCAAAAAAAAAACAAAAAACTACTGCTTTCTTCTCTTGCTGCAGTTGTGGTTGTCGATGGAAGCATTAATAAGGTGAATGCTTAGTTCCCCGTAGCAGAGGGTCTTTCCGCAAAAAATGCAGACCATTTTTATTACACCAATTTTTTTTTGTATATTTGGTACTGTTTCGCGCCCTTCTGGTGCTGCAAATGAAGATTCACCTGAGGAGGTGCTGGCCTGATGGCTCTTTTTTTCTGAGCCAGATCCCGTACCTCAGCTTGTGCCAGATTGTTAGGGTGCCACCTCTGCATGTGGCGAATCATTGTGTAGTTCCCAAATGAATATTTTTTATTTGGGTTGCCCCTGGACATGACCTCGTTGCAAATTAAGCATGTCACCTTCGGGGCATTCACTTTTTTTTGCCCAGCAGGGATGGAAAAATACTGCCATATATAATGAACTTTGACATGGCTTTGTCTTGGTTCTTCAGGCAAGTATGTTATGGTTTGTTGGTCCTCATCATCTTCTTCCTCCTCTTCTTCAACTCCTGGAAGGATCTGGGGTGGTGGACCTTCCTTTCTGGGTGGTGGTGGTGGTGGTGGGGGTGCACTAGCTGCAGCTACTACTGAAGCCATGTCTCACAAATAGCTCTTGCTTTCTCAAAGAAAAAAGTAAGAATGAGGAAAAAAGGAGGGGGCTTTCATCATTTGTAGAAAAAAAAAGTTGAGAACCAATGAAAAGTGTTATTTTCAGGTCACATGTCCCGACGCGCTTACGCTACGCGCACAGGAGCGCTTACGTTGCGCGCTCCAGGTCGCGCCACGGAGCGCTTCCGGGTACGTTTACGGAGCACGCCGAAGAAACGCATCACGCGGTTACGCGATGTGTCACGTTTACGCGGCGCATCACATGTCATGATGTTGTTTTCGTTCGCGGGTAAAGCGCTCACGGGGCGCTCACCCGTACGTTCACCGGTACGTGCCCCGGGAGCGCCCCGGGGCGCCTACCGGGCAAATAATAAAAAACAAATATTTACACATTTTAAAATTTCTAATAAAAATTATTACTTTCATACATATAGATATTTGCTATTAAAAAACCTATGAAATTCACTGAAAAAACCATAGGGTATAGACCATATATAGTTAGGAATTAGCATTTACAAAACCTTGAAAATTCACTGAAAAAAACATAGGTTATAGACCATATATAGTTAGGAATTAGCATTTACAAAACCTTATTTTACTCACACAAAACGATTGAAATTCGCATATATAGTTAGTTGTACTAACTATATATCGCGCACCCGCAATCCACTGCTGATCATGTCACATATTACATCATTCATGACATGGTCAGTGACATCACTGATGACATCTCAAATGACATCACTGATGACATCACTGATGACATCTCAAATGACATCACTGATGACATCACTGATGACATCTCATTTGACATTACTGAGCACATCACTGATGACATCATTCATGTGATAATACGATGAACCTCTTCAGACTCTAATATAACCTTAGATACACTCAGTGTAAACAGACACTCACAGACTGTCACTAATCCATGGAGTTACACTCACACCTAGTCAGTCATGCAAAGAATCAATCACACCTCCATTTCCTCAACTATACAGTTATACACACCTTACTTATTCAAACATATACTAACACATATTTACTCTCTTATACAATCCCTGATACAAGTTCACAATGATCCATACAGCCACTCACACATTCACTTACTCTTATGCACAGTTATTTATATATGTCAACTCTCACATGTACTGTGTTTTACATATGTACTTACTTTGACATGTAGCACTGAGATATCCATTCACTCACCAATACACTCATGCACACAGTCAACCGCCCATACAGCTTTTTCCACATGCACTTTTGAACCCATACATCTAGTGAATCAACTGTTCACACATTTATGCACAGAGTCATACACCTCCCAGCCACCCACACACACACTCAGTCTCCCATACAAATACTTGGGCAACCAATCAATAACCCATATAGGTACTCATATAGCTAAAGATCAACACATGCAGCAGATTACAGAACAACAGACACAATGATGCACAAATTAAGACAGTTTAGTCACTAACCCATGCACTCGGTGAGACACATTTAATCACTCACTCATACAGTCAGTCATGCACCTACTAAATCCTTCATCCAGACACTTATAAATCCACTCATTATTCAATTTGTAAGACATATTTTAACTTTACAGAATTATACAGTCACTGGATGTAGTCATCAGTGATGTCATCAGTGATGTCATTTGAGATGTCATCAGTGATGTCATCAGTGATGTCACTGACCATGTCATGAATGATGTAATATGTGACATGATCAGCAGTGGATTGCGGGTGCGCGATATATAGTTAGTACAACTAACTATATATGCGAATTTCAATGGTTTTGTGTGAGTAAAATAAGGTTTTGTAAATGCTAATTCCTAACTATATATGGTCTATAACCTATGTTTTTTTCAGTGAATATATATATATATATATATATATATATATATATACACATATATATCACCTACTGGCGGTCGGTAGTTATAGTTATAGTTAGGACCTAGTTTCCATAGGAAATCCGCAACATTCTATTGGGAATAACTTTGGCGTTGATGGACGCTCCTTCCCTGAAAGTTTGGGGGGGATTCGTCAAGCGGGGCCGAGATAAAAGGGGGGTCCCAAAACGTGTTTTCCCATTGTTAATTTCCATAGGGCGGTTGGACTCACTTTTAGCCCGAACGGCTGAATAGATTTCCACCAAACTTGGCAAAATTGTAGGGACTTGTAGCCGATGTGCCTTTGCTATGTCTCAAGATATGTGCTCCAGTGGATTTTGAGTAATTTAGGTTAAAAAAAATATATATATCTATAAGCGCGCCCTGGTACGCACCGGGGCGTGTACCAGCGCGCTACGCGAGTACGCGAGCGGAAAGCTGATTGGCTCTTGGGTGTCTGTCAACATTCCAAACAGTCCGGAGCGGCCGCCATCTTGTGTCTCGGTAGGATCGAGACACAAGAGGTGGCAAAAACAAAGGGGGAAATGACCAAAAGGGGGCAGGGTAGATCCCCCCTGGCCCCCTAGGTTTGATGTGGGGGCCATAAAAGGGCCCCGCGGGGCAAAAAAAATAATAATTGTTTTTTTCGATTTACGCAGGGGGAGCGCCCGGTACGCGCACCGGGGAGCGTACCGGGGAGCGCACCATGGAGAAAAAAAGAATGACAGAGTTTTGAAAAAATGGAGCATTTTTTTATAAATTTGAGGTAGTTCTAAAAAGAACTGTTTTTTTTAATTCTTTTTGTTGTTTTATATTTTTTTTTATTTTTTTTGGAACATTTTTAACTTTTTTTGGCTTTTATGAACAATTTTATAATTTTTTGGTAGTTTTTATGGGGACAAACAAAAAACAGGGAATTGTAAATGGCTCAACTGGAGCAAAAAAAAAAATCTGAAAAAAATTAAGGTTTCTTTCTGCAGTTGTCTCCAGCACGGTTGATGAGTTTGATGCTTTGCTCACCATAGGAGATTGTAGTCCCGCAAAATATACAAACTATTTTGTAATCTCCAAACTGGCGTTGGATGTTTGGGACCATCTCCCTTGTCTCTGGACCCGATGGAGTGGGTTGTTTGCTTTTGGAGGTGCTCAGAGAAGATTGGGGAGGGTTTCTGGTCAGTTCTCTGACCTCTGCCGCAGCATAGTTTTTAGGGTGCCTGCGTTGCATGTGGCGAAGCATTGTATGGTTCCCAAATGAATATGTTTTTGCAGGGCCCCCCCTGGAAAGTACAGTGCCACAGATCAGACATGTCACTTTGGGCGCATTGACTTTCTTTTGGTCCTTTGGGATTTTACAAAACTCCCACACAAAGTGCTCCTTAGGTTTATAAGGGGGATTATCTTCCGGCAGGAAGTGCCTCTCCTCCTCCTCCTCCTCCTCCTCCTCTTCTTCTTCACCACCAATGTGGTGTTGTGGTGGTCCTTGTGGTGGTGGTGGTGGTGGTGGTGGTGCAGATGCTCCTGCTGCTGCTGCTACTGTAGCCATTTCTCAATGAATAGAAACAGGTCTTCCTCACTCAAAGAACAAAGTGAGAATGAGGAAAAAAGGTGGGGGCTTTCATCATTTGGAAAACAAAACTGTTCTGAACCAATGAAAAGTGTTATTTTCAGGTCACATTACCCGGGCTTTCATCATTTGGAAAACAAAACTGTTCTGAACCAATGAAAAGTGTTATTTTCAGGTCACATGACCCGACGTGCTTACGCTACGCGCCCCGGGGCGCGCCCGGGGGCGATTACGTAGCGCGATCGTATGCGCTCGGGCGCTTCTGGATGCGCTTACGCCGTGCGTCATAAGACGCATCACGCGGCTACGCGATACGTCACGATGATGTTTTCATTCGTGGAAATAGCGCTAACGGGACGCTCACCGGTACGCGCACCGGGGCGCGCCGCAAGACTGCACTTACCGGTGCGCTCACCGGTACGCGCACCGGGAGCGCTCCATGGCAAAAAATAAAATAAACATGAACAATATACATAAAAAAAATAGTATTACATAAACATACAATATAGGATTCATTATACAAAATATTATATTTCATAGCTATAGAAATTTGCTATTAAAAAATCTATGAAATTCACTGAAAAAACCATAGGTTTCACACCAGTTATAGTTAGGAATTAGCATTTAAAAAACCTATTAAATTCACTGAAAAAACCATAGGTTTCACACCAGTTATAGTTAGCTGGAAATTTTACTGACATAAAACCATTGAAATTCCCACGTTATAGTTAGTTGGACTTACTATAACTCACGCGCCCGCAATGCACTGCTGACGGTTTAAGTTGGGGAATTAATTCCTTGTCAATACTGAGGGTCCCTGGGGGCCAACTAGCCCACCATTTACCTCTAGTAAGCGCCACGGAGCTGCGTTGCAGAGTGTTGTAAAAAGGGGCATGGCCTCTAAACACCTCTCTTCGACGCAGCCCCCTCGCGCATACTAGAGGTACCTGGTGGGCTAGTTGGCCCCCAGGGGATGTCAGGATTCAAGGGCACTTAATCCCGCAACTTAAAACGTGCCACAGGGCGTGTTTGCACACATGTCACCTCGGGCCCCGCCCCCTTCACCATTCCTTCAGCAGAAAAGTTTCTAAGTGTTGATTTTTGAAACGTACAAATATTCCTCTAAAATCAGCCGAACTACGAATTCCGATTTACTCACCTGTTATCAAGAGAGAACCTAGTGCTGCATCTTTTAGCCCAGCACTGACCCTGAAAAGTAATTCTAAGCGTACTTACAGTAACTTGTATTTCCTTCCATAGGAATCCATTGTGTGT
Organism: Lissotriton helveticus; assembly: GCF_964261635.1. NCBI lineage: Eukaryota > Metazoa > Chordata > Amphibia > Caudata > Salamandridae > Lissotriton > Lissotriton helveticus. Next base: position 1,009,307,718 of record NC_136072.1, on the reverse strand, counting down.
TTTTTAGCAGAAAAGTTTCTAGGTGTTGATTTTTGAAACGTACAAATATTCCTCTGAAATCAGCTGAACTACGAATTCCGATTTACTCACCTGTTACCAGGAGAGACGTCAGTGCTGCATCTTTGAGCCCAGTACTGATCATGAAAAGTAATTCTAACCGTACTTACCAGTTACTTGAATTTCCTTCCATAGGCTAACATTGACTTGTTTCCCTTGGAAATTCTTCTGTGTGGAGTTTTTTTAACTTAAAAAATTCCTATAAAATCAGCAGAACTACAAATTCCGATTTACTCACCAGTTATTAGGAGTGACCTCAGTGCTGCTTCTTTGAGCCCAGTACTGATCCTGAAAAGTAAGTCTAACCATACTTACCAGTAACTTGTATTTCCTTTCATAGGAATCCATTGTCTGGTTTTCACCAGAAAATGTTTGAAGTGTCTATTTTCACAAACTAAAAATATTCCTTAAAAATTGCCTGTATGACTTAAACACATGCTTTCAACTGTTTACAGGAGATGCACCCGTTCTGGAACCAGGATCCACCACTGAGTAAGAAAAAGTAACGTTAACACTACTTACCTGATAAGTGAATTTCCTCCCATAGGATAACATTGGTTATTCTATGTGAAAACGTTTCTAAGTGTCAGCTTTTAAAATACAATAAAATTCCTTAGAAATCACTACTGTAACCAGTGGTTAGGAAAGTAATCCAAAAAGGAATTAATTGCATTTAACTAGAAATTCACATTGACCTCAATGTTGCATTGTGTTTGAAATTGAGTTGGCCATTGCAACAACTGTAACTACTGTACTTAAAAGTCTATTGCCTATTTGCAAAGTATTTAAACTAAAGTAATTCATCTGAGAAAGTATATTTTGTAATGTTATGTAGAATGTAATTATAATGTAATATAAAAAAATAAAATATCTAAAAATAAACAGTATAAAAAAAGTAGAAAATCAGTATAAAAAAATAAAAATAACAATAAATACAAAACCTTTGAAATTCATTGAAAAAACCATAGGTTTCAGACATGTTATAGTTAGGAATTAGCATTTAAAAAACCTTTGAAATTCACTGAAAAAACCATAAGTTTTAGACATGTTATAGTTAGGAAATAGCATTTAAAAAACCTTAGAAATTCACTGAAAAAAAACATAGGTTTTAGGGGAGTTAAAGTTAGCTGGACATTTCACTCGTATAAAACCATTGAAATTCCCCCGTTATAGAGGTCGATTAGGATGGCGGACGGACTTGCGTCCGTCCGCCACCCCGAGGTGGAGGGACCAACCGCAGGGGCAGCGGCGGTCCCTTTGTAGAAATTAGGATGTGACTGCCACCCTGGCGGTCACATCCCGTATATTTTACATTGCGACGGGTGCTGCTCAAAGCAGCACCCGCCGCAATGTAAAATATACATGTTTAACTTTGGCATGCACAACTTGGCAGGCACCGCGTGGTGCCTTCCACCTTGTGCATGCCAAAGCAGGGGGGTACCATAGGTACTCCCCATGTGCACTCCCCACCCCCCAACACCCTTGGGGCTCCCAATGGGCCCCCAAACACAAAAGACCACATGCTTTTCCATGGCGGAAAAGCTGCCGTGGAAAAGCATGTTTCCGCCTGCATCATAATATGGCTGGCGGTGTCTTGCAGACACCGCCACCATATTTGGGTACACACACCGCGGATCAGCGGCGGACGGACTTGCCGTCCGCCGCTGATCCCACCGCCGTCCAAATGTGGCTGGTGGTGTTTTCGCAGTCCAAGGCGGTGAACCTGCATCCTCCAGGCCGGCGGTGGCTTCCGCCGGCCCGGAGGATGCGGATTCGCCGCCATCCTAATCGGCCCCCAAGTTAGTTGTACTAACTATAACTCGCACGCCCGCAATCCACTGCTGATGATGTCACATATTACATTATTCATGACATGGTGAGTGACATCACTGATGACATCACTGATGACATCTCAAATGACATCACTGATGACATCATCCATGTGACAAACTGATACACCTCATCATACAGTAGCATAACCTTTCAACACTCATTATAAAATATGGAGTATCATGTTTGAAACCATTGACACACCAATATAAGTTTCTAAAAACCCACTTAGTGATTCCTACATCTACACACACATCTAAACACTTACGTATACATTCAGTCATACATGCTAAAAATAAGATCAATTGAATAATATTAAATATACGTATACACCTACATCAACATTACACACCAGCACACATCCTATTCACTTATGCAAACAATTGGTCATACTTATATTTACTAAGCTACATACTTACACAAACACCACTTTATTTATTCATATAATTAGAAAGTCATACTTAGTGCGTTATAAAATCACGATTACAAGTATACAGTTATCCATACAGTCACTCATACAATCACTGAGTTTTAGGTATACTTATTTATATACAACTGTCACATACACTGTCTTTTATATTTCTAGTTTGTTCAACATATATCATTCAGAAATATATTTACTCATCACCACACCCATAAAGAGATTCACTCACTCAAACAACTGTTTCCACATACACTCTTAACCTCATATACCTACTAAATGAACTATTTACACCACTTTGGACAGTCATACACGTCCCACCAAACCTCACACATTCACTCACTATCCCATACAAATACTCACTTAACTAATTAATAACTAATATAGACTTTGACATAGCTAGTAACCAACTTATGTAGTTGTTTGCACAACAAGAGATAGAGTGATACAGGTATTCACACAGTTTAATCACTATCCCATATATTTAGTGAGACTCATTAAATTCGTCACTTAGACAGTCAATCACATTGCTACTAAATCCTCCATTCAGACACTTATACATCCACTCAGTCTTCAAGGCAGATTGCTATATATATATTATACTTATTTAAATATCGAACCAAACCACATTCACTGGATGATGTCATCAGTGATGTCATCAGTGATGTCATTTGAGATATCATCAGTGATGTCACTGACCATGTCATGAATGATGTAATATGTGACATCATCAGCAGTGGATTGCGGGCCCGCGAGTTATAGTTAGTACAACTAACTATAACGGGGGAATTTCAATGGTTTTATACGAGTGAAATGTCCAGCTAATTTTAACACCCCTAAAACCTATGTTTTTTTCAGTGAATTTCTGAGGTTTTTTAAATGCTAATTCCTAACTATAACATGTCTGAAACCTATGTTTTTTTCAGTGAATATATATATATATATATGTATATATATATATATATCCATTCCAATCCCGCTTCACTTTGACTTTGAAACAGGAACCCACACACTGGGTGAAAGTTTTAAAGATTTATTGAACAGAAGGCTCCTGACGTGTTTCAGTAATTAAACCACCTTGCTCACCTAGCTCGGCACCATTAAAGGTATTGTTTATATTGTCATGCCAGCCATGTCACAACATGGAAATGAAAGACATTTTTCCACAACTTAAAATTGTTAATAGCACAAAATAAAATTAAATCAAACAAAGAGTAGCCTCAATGGAACCTGATACTATAATAAATGTATAATTGGAATAAATGAGATTCAAGTGAATTAGATCATTGGATTTCACTATAGCCCATGCTGTGGATATCTTGGCGACATGTTTCTCTAGGGAGAGACCCTCTCAAAATGTAGTCTGTATGCAATCCGACATGATGCAGTGTCATTGGATCAAAACAATTACCTATCTTTCTCCACTGAGCAATAAAATACAAATGCAAAAATTAAAGCTTGTGCAAATAGCGAGAAAATAGAAAAACAACAATAAAGCAAAGGCAAGGAAACCCCATATAGTATTATGGAATACTCAATTCAATACAGGTTGATAGTGCGACTCCATTATCCAGACACAGTGTCTCATTAAGGTTCGCGGTCAACCTAATTCTGTTTCTACCTCAGATAGAATAAACAGAAGTTCCATTGTTTCTGCCATGACAGAGTGTACATGAAATTACACTAAAACCCACCTTACATGGTTGCTGAAGAGCGGTTGGGATATTTATAAATGTACAAATAAGTCTTCGTCTGAGTTCTGTCCATGCAGAATTTTACTGTTCAGCATAGTTTGTAACACGATTCCAGTCTCCTGAGTTGTAACTCCCTATTACCACCCCTAGTGTTTTTGTGAATTGCATCTATCACGTAGTAGACCAATTCTTTGGCATTGCACTGGTGATACTCATGGATATGTTGTGCCACAGGATAGCTCTTATCACCCTTGGCTATGGCCCTGAGATGTGGTAATATCCTCACATAGACCATATGTATGGTGCTACCAACATATGGTTTTGGGCATGTGCACTGCAACACATAGACCACAAACTAACTCCTACAGTTAAACACCCCACGAATGGTAATAGGTGTTTTGTGTAGGGGTGTTTGGATGGTCTTAGTGTTGAGTCCATAGCGACAGGCTTGGCATCTTAAGCATTTTTGAAAACCTCAACAGCCTCTTAACTCCTTTCTTGCTTTGAGTGCAATTCGGCACTAATTCATTGCACATGGATTTGACCCTCCTGAATTATATTAACGGAGTACGTGGTATGTCCTGTCCTATAACCGGATCACTTTTGTTAACCTTCCAGTGTCTGTGCAAAATATGGCTGGTGTCTTCTGCTTGTAGGTTCTCTTTACGTGTGCTGAATAAAAGCTCTTCTTACTTTTTGACTTTCACCTTATCTCTGGCTGAACCTAAGACTGCCTTACTATATCCACGCGCTCGGAGTCTCTTATGTAGATCATTCTGTACCTCTTGTAGTCTTTTGACTCTGCTACTGTTACATTTCTTACGCATATTTTCTGCATATAGAATGGTGTTTTTAAGTTTAGCCTGATGAAAGCTACTGGCGTGAAGTATAGAGTTGCCTGATGTAGGTTTTCTATATGTCTTGCTGTGTATACTATGTTTTTTCACATATACAATTAGATCCAGAAAGTGTACTTCCTCCTTACTGATGGCATATGTAAATGAGAGGTTTAGATCATTGGTATTTAGTTTTTCCATTTCAGTTTTCTATATATGATCTGTGCGTTTAGACAACATACACTGCAGGATTGGTGTCCATACTGATTCAAGACACCCCCCCACCGGGTATGTTAGCCTGTATACCAGCTAGCTCACAGTGCCACTATAGAAACCCCTCTTACCAGGGAGAGAATAATTCTTGGCAACTATCGAACATGACAACTCTGTCCCATCAGGGATTCAGGAAACAGCACAGTACTTTTCGCCCAGTCACTCGTGCTCACTTTGTCTCAGAGAAATACACAGAATAAACGGTGGGGACGTTTTCAATAAGCTCAATAAGCGTGGCTCAGTGGTTCGAGGCGGCAGACCCGGAAGCTGAGATCGACCGTGGACCAGGGTTCGATTCCCCGCCTCAGCGGGTCTCGGGCTCATAAATTCCACGGTCTCGACAATTCTCGCTCCGGTGCCTACTCGACTCACGGGGTCACACTCTGCGACTCTGGGCAATAGCTTGCTTAATCTCCACTACGGCCCCTCGTGGCGGGATGCCTGGCTTTCACCCAGTGGACACCCTGCCGGGGTTTCTCACAGGGGAATACCAGGACGGGTTCCCTAAGCAAGCGCCAGGATGCCCTTTGGGTGACAGGTCTGCGCTATATAAGTACACCTACATTTACATTACATTTACTGAAACATCTGCAGGTGGGAATTTGATCCATGAATAGCGTACCTCCGTTCTATATGATTCGTGTGCTTCAATCACAAATGGTACAGTCCCACCCCTGGCTGTGACCCTATAGTCTGCTAGTTTTAAGGTAAGGGCAGTTCTGACATTTTCTGAAATGTTTATTTTTCCTTCTTGTTTTTCTTCTTCCCCTGCATTCGCACTTTGTACGGGTGCCGGGTTGTCTTTGTCAGCCATTATTGAAAAAGTTTTCAGGAAACTGAGATAAGGTTTTATGCACAACAGGAACTGTTTGTTCTTCAAGCTTGAATAAACATACAGCCAATACATAGGATATGCATACTCTGGCTGATTTTCTCTCCCATTCCAGACGTCTCTGGAATAATGTGAGTAGGGGTCTCTGAGAAAAGCACAACTGAACTTCTCAGATTTGAAAGTTAAATAAGTACCAAACCAACGTTGATGATGCCATGTTGTGTAGTTCCTATAAACCTATATAGGATCTGCGCTTTTAGACAACATACACTGCAGGATTGGTGTCCAGACCAATTCCAGACACCTCCACCGGGTATGTTAGACTGTATACCAGCTAGCTCACAGTGTCACTATAAACCCATCTTACCAAGGAGAGAATAGTTCTTGGTAACTATCGAACATGACAACTCTGTCTCATCAGGGATCGTGAAACAGTACAGTACTTTTCGCTCAGTCACTCGTGCTCACTTTGTCTCAGAGAAATAAACAGAATAAACGGTGGGGATGTTTTCAATAAGCATTTATTGAACCAGCATTATTCTAGTATAAAAAAGGTGTCTTGAAACAACCATAAGACAGAAACAGATATAAATGATTATAAGCACTAATAGAGTAAATGGATGGTAGATTCCTATCATAGTGCCAAAACAAGTAATACAAACAGGTATATAAATACATGACAATCAACCCGAACTTTGAAATACCGAGCCATCGAACAACCTCAAGAATACGGACTACCGCCCCCCCCCTCCCTCTCCCTTTCCCTCTTCCTTCTTTCTTTTTCCTCCTTCGCCTACTTTCTTCTTCCACTCATGTATAAGCCGTGCCCATGTAAATACATATTTTTTGATATACAATAAAGAATTTCAGAAATAAAAAAAAATAAAAAAAATAATCATGCGGACTCCTACGATGCAACCCTAACTAGATTTACCTAAGTGTACCTAGCATGTATGTAGGTGTAGAGCCATGAATCCCCCTTGGCTGAAGCCAACCCCATTACCTGAAGTGAGAGACTGTGAGACCCCATCTTGGTCTCGAGAATGACACCTCGCGAGGGATGTCAGACCACTGCGAGCTGGAATGTCTGCATGCAGGAACCTCTGCGTCTAGCGCCTGTGTGTCAGGATGGAAGTCTTTCTCCTCTGCCTGCCTTGGCAAAGATGTGGTATATATATACCCAAAAGGTACCCTCAGTGGATTCCACCTTGCTGTGTCATGTCAGCCGAGAATGACGGAAGGGATGACCCTTATACGTAGTTGTTATGCAGACGATGGTAATCCTGCTGTGATTCTTAGAATCTTCATGCATAATTAATTTTCAGGGAAAACCACACAACATTTTATGCAGTGCTTAACTAGATAAAAGGTCAATACCAAAACCCGTTATGTAGTGTAATGTACGGTAAACGTAGGTGAAAAGTTAGAAAAATACTTGGGCCTATATTGGGGTACCCTATGAAACATAACACTATATTTCCATAGGAAACACGTTTTTTGACTTTGCTTTATCTTTGCCTCCTTTTTGACAATCTTCGCGAAATTTTCCACAAAAAGTGCCCCAAAGATTCTTGTTGCACATGGAAAGTTTTGGGCCGATTTGTCAATCAGATGCCAAGAAAAAGGAGGGGGTCAAAAAAGTGCATTTCCCATGTTAATTGCCATAGAAATTTTAGTCACGACTACAGCACGAACCCCTGGACGGAATTATCCCAAGGTATACTTAATTGCAGGGTGGGCCTGAGAACAGCGACCCTGCCCTGGCAAAAAGTCAAACCCATCCCCTCACTGCGGGAGGCCTCTCCTAGAATGGGGGCATAGATGGGTCATGTCAGACCAACATGCTCTGAAGGCAGCGCTCCAGCCTCCGGCCCACCGGGAAATGCACAAGTGGCAGGATGCCCGGTCGGGCCTGCACAGTCTCAGTTTGATGTTTCAAGTCAGAGCGGCTTCGCAGCTTTAGTTTCCCGATTGCTGCTTCAGACGCCTCCTCCGGCATAAGAAAGCAATGGTATTTCTAAAGAAACAGAAAATGCACCAGGCCATGTGAGCAGTGATCGCAGAGCTCTGGTTAAAATCGCAGGCGTGATTGGCTTTGTACAGACATTTCCTGTCAATTTCCAGCTCCTGCACTGCCCTTATTTGGTGCCAATCTGATGCCCAGCGCTGACAGCATTACCACCGAGGGAAATAATTAACCGCAGGCTGAATATGCTGCGTGCAGAAAAGTGTACGAGAGCTCCGCCTTTCATCTGGGCTCCCGGATGCCCACGTGGGCGAACATGGGACGAGCTGTAATTGATCCTAAATAACGAGGCTGAGGCGGACGACAGGCCCCCTATCACTAACACAAGTCTGAATCCAACAGGCACAGGGAGGGACAGAACTGAAGGGATAAATGCCCGTGGAAACAGCCAAATCATTAGAAAGCCTTGTATTGTAAACTTATGATGTTCCAGGAAACTAAAACTTTACAAAGAATTGATTATTTCATGTCCATGTACATTTTCAAATAGAAACATACCACAACAGAGCAAAATGGTACGCCACTACTTCACTTCAGAGTATAGTTTAGCATGACATAGCATAACATATTCTTATGATATGAAAAGCATATATCAACAGTAAACTTCACATACCATACTGCACGGTACTATAAAATACCATACCGCACATACCTTATTACATATACCATAACACCATGCCATACTGAATATTATACCTCACAATTACACCTTACCATAATAGCATAACATGCCTTACATATCATCCCACAACATCATGATACCTTACAATACCAGCACATCATACTATACCAGCACTTATGGGCAATTTATTGAGCTTTGCGGCTCTTCGCATATGTGTTTTGTTATGGTATTATGATAGTATAACTTACCATACCATATCATAAAATACCATATCTCACCATTGCATAGATAATAACGTACCACAGCATACCATAACATATATGCATTCAGATTCTGGGACAACCTATTAGATAATGGTATTAGCCAGGGAAAATATCCATAGGTTAATAGAGGCGAAGGCAGCTATGGAAGCATTCCATAGGAGGCAGGAAGTATACAAGGACAGGGAGGCCCACCATTAAATGTCCCGTTAAGGGGCAGTGATTTTCAGGCTCAAGTGGAGGCGATATATGATATGAGGGGGTGTTCGTTCATGGGCAAGAAGAGATTCTGAATGCATTTTAGTTTTCCTATAGTGAATTACGAGGCCGAGTGGTTTATAACTGTCACCAGAACTCAGAACTTAGGGATACCAATATAGGACCATATTACACTTTACCGAGTATGTATTCTTTATGTTACATGCTTATCGTGTGGTAGTCAGAGTTAAACAGCTGTTTTCTTCAAAGTGCTGGTACCAATGGACACTAAGTGTAAATAGAAGGTTTAAATTTTGCTTGTCATTAATTATGTCATTTGAAGTGTTGTCAATGATGTCATGAATGTTGTCATTCAACATGTCATGAGTGTTGTAATCAGTAGTAGCCGGCATGGCTCGCAAGGGGGGAGGGTCACACAGGGAGGGGATCATAATAAAAAAAGCAAAAAATGACACTGCAACTAGCACTCTTGTATGTCACATCAATATGAGCCTCTGACACTATTCTCCCAGTAACTGTGGATGGTCCATCACTGAGAAACACTAACGTGGTCCCACACTCCAATACTATTTGTGTTGTGATAGTTCAATACTCTGGGCCTCATTTATGAAAGCCTTGCGCCACCGGTGCGTCACTTTTTCCCATGTTAAAAGTGACGCACCGGCGGCGCAAGTCCTTCATAAATAAGGCCCTCTGTTTATATCCTTCTCCAAGCTGCAGTGACACATAGATCCCCGATATTCACACTATGCTCCACCTATCAGATCACATCATGGGGGCTTCTTCAAGCAGCACTTCGGCCCTCTGACATCTATCATTCAGGTACGCCTGTGGCGCTAGTAAGTATGCTAATATGAACATCCATTTGTATCTCATTGACTGCTTTTCTCTTCTTTAGTAAATACATGTCCATTTCTCAATGTATCCATGTAAAGGTATGTTCCATATCACCCTTTAACATATATCGTGGGAAGAGGTGTGGCGCCGCGGCTAGGGTGACTGACTCTGGAATCTGGGGATCACGGTTCGCTCCCCGGCACCGGCGGCAGATTAGCCCAGCACCATGTGACTCTGGGCAATAGCTTGCTTAATCTTCCCAACGGCCCCCAGTGCCTAGAGACCCTCACGGGTGATTGTGCACTTTACAAATGTGGATTATTATTATTATTATATATTATCGTAATGGGCACAAGGTAGCACAGTTGTCACAGTCACACTGTCAGGATTCTAAAGTTTTTTAATTGTTCATCTTCTGCATCATTGGACTCATATCTACAGCCCCCTTCAGGCAGAATTGGTTAGCAGCTGATGTCATGGGGTCCATCCCTAGAGCAACATCTGTGACACTGCTAGGTAAGATATAAACTTATCTCACATTGATGGGAACATACCAAACACCAGATAATCAATCATGTATGCCAATCTTCTTTCCCATCTATCTCTGTTCAAGAGTCACATGTGACTTTGAGTTGTGCTACAACACTCCTTGCTATTTGAAATAGAATGCCTTTAGAACCTGTCACTTCTCTTCCCTTGCAGAAATTAAGGACAATCAGTCTGATGATGATGGCATTTCTTCCTCTCTGAGCAGAATTCCAGATTGCAAGCCTTCAGGCACCTGCAAAAAGGCAAACACAAGGAGATGATGGACGGAGCGCTGAAACTTTTCGGACACTCACCCCAGTCACAGATCTGGCTTGAACCCATCATCGTTCTTTAGCTCACTTCGCCACCCCAGTTCAGACACTGCAAAAAGGCCACAGAAGTTAGTCTCCCTACACTGGATTAATTTCCAACTACCCTCGAGCCTACAGGTCCCTACTTTGCCCTCCCTATTCCACCCTACCACCAAGGTGCAACTGCGGTCTTCTCTCCATCTTCTTATAGAGAGGAATCCCTAGGTAAGGCAACAGACAATCTCCAACAGGAACCTCCAAGTGTTAAAACCTTAATGTGGAGGTCAACAGGCTTGCTGTGTCAGACAGCCACACATACAAGGGTTGGCCATGAATAAGAACTGCTCTCTGGGAGTATGAGTTCTTTAAACAGCAACTTCTGAGCAGTGTGAAATGGAGAGGGGCCATGCACCACAATTCCACCCAGCTGGAGAAATGTGCCACCCATCGGTAAGACTGCTCATTTTGATGGGGAGGAAGATCTGAGTGTTGGAGAACTTAAGAAGCTGCCTTCAAGAGCTTATTTAGTTGCACTGAGAACTTCTCCAGGTGTCGAGGGAAGAGGATGCAAGGCACTGTGCAATGGTCATGCAGCTCAAATATGCCCTATCTCACAGGGGCTTGTCTCAAGGTGCAAGGCTAAGTCAGGCAAAACAGACAACTGGAAGTCAGGATCCTTCTGCAGGGCCCACCGCCCCAACAACCCATTTTCTTCCAGTGCTCAAAATCATCCTTAACCCAATGTATTCACAGTGTTGATGGACAAAAGTGCAGACTATCCTTACGTAGACGTGGACAGTAAAGTCCACTCCCATGAAGACTTCACCCACTAGTCACTGCCCCATCTTCAAACAAAACACCTGTTGTTTTGTGTTCACCTATCCCACCTTAGAATATGCATGCAAGTGCTTTTTTTGTTAACATTTGTGTATCATCCCATGTGGCAGGGCATGAAGGGGGAGGCATGTTAGCCATGCCTTGTAACGTGCTTTAGAGTCTGAAGCCACCACTCACACATCCATATGTAGGAAGGTCCACACAGTATTAGCAAACACATCCAAAATGCCACATGTAGATATTAAAACAAAGGAAATGAGGAAGGGGATCCAGGGATGGCCTGAAGGGGTGTGATGTAAATTGTCCTTGAGTAGTAGAGAAATAATCAAAATAGAGCCTTAGTCAAGGGAAGGAGAATCAAATAAGAGAGGGCCTTGAAATCAGCAAAAAAGCACATTGGAGACTTCATGGGAAATGTCTACATAAAAAGTCTAATGAGAAAAATGAAGCAATCAAAGTAAATGTTTAAATGAAAAGTCCAAACATATGTCTAAAAGTGAAGGTAAGATCCAAATGGTTAAATAATTGCCCACATTGCCCAAATTAATGAGAAAGTTACTCCCCCAGACAATGTTTCGTCATTGCTGGTTTGAAGGCTAGAGTCCCTGGTCATCCTATATGTGTGATACTTGCTCCACTGAAAATTGTGTGTTGGGAGCAGGTCCATATACATTTTGCGGATTAACACGCACTTTGGACGTTTGGTATGTAGAGAAGGGAAATATACAGGGGCCCACAGAGATGGAAATAACTGATGTCCATGTGAACAGGAGGCAGAAAACCATCCGCCGCTGGTCAGTTTGTGCCTCTTGGTGGCCCCTCATTGCTGCCACCATTTCTGCAAGGAATTTTGGGATTGTGTGCTGACCAGCTAGCAGGTCCTAATGGTCTCCTGTTTCGGTAGTTGATGATTTATTGAGGGCGTAAGTTGCGTAAAACGAGAGGGCCCAGCGGTATCCAAGTTGATCCTCACGCTTAGCCACTGTTCTTCCTAACAGGCAATCTCAGTAGGAGGCGATTGACAGGGGTTGCAACTGTAGGACCTTTTTACAGAGGGCCCTCTTTCTGCCGGGGAAGCTAATGTAGATGTTTTTCCGGCCAAGCGCAGTGTGATCATCTGACTCCTCCTGGCATGTTGTGTCCAGATCTACCAGTCCCTTCCTCATTCAGTTGTGTCCTCAGCCTCTTCTTGGACTCTTCTGGCAATGTGAGCATGTTACTCTCTTTGAAGGCAGAATATTCCTGTTAGTTTCCTCTCCCACCTCCTCAGTGGTGGTGGTGGTTGAGTCAGGTGCCCATCAAGTAGCTGAGGTCCTATGTCTCATTTTCTCCTGATGGTCTCTGCCTTCTTCCTGCTGCCCACTAAAAATAAACTGTGAGATAACAAAAGACTCATGAATGGCCATGTCCACTGTTCCATGTACTAAACAGGATATAATGCCATTATTAATATAGCCACATGGGTAAAGGCTCACATTGTCACATTCCCCATTTTCCTTTGTCATGCAAGACTGTTATTCAGATATGCCCTTTTGTCCGGTGTGAGACAAAAGGCAACAAGTGAGCAGCAGTATTAGATGATGCTCTCACATTGACCCATGATGGCACAAAGTCAAGTAGGCATAGTACCAGTGCTTTATTTGAGCTGGTGGTTGCCGGTGTGGGGCACCAGCACTTATTTTAGGGGGCTGCATCAGGCATTTACTGCGAACAAAAGACACATATGGGAAAGACGGAGGAAGTGCGCATTTACCAGTACAAAGTGCCATAGGCCAAAGATTTGGACATATGTGCATGGTGGCATGGATATTGTGTGAAAGGTTCACATGATATATCAGTAACAAGCTCCTGTTTGCCAGCATATGATGCTACAGCATGCAATACATGTATTTCGCACAATATGAGTGTGTGAAGCAGCAGGAGGGCTTCTTCAGGAACTCAAAAATGCACTGATGTGTAGAACTTGCATAGTCCGCCCCATGCTGGCAGAAGACTCCATGTGAGCCAGGGATATAGGTTTTTTTTGTTTTCAAAAGACAAGACCATGTTTTGGGGATTTGTCTTTGAAAAACAACAAAATGCCCAAAGGTCTGCCATGTTGCCATGACATGGCAGACTTTGCATCATTGTTACAAGTGGCTGCTGCCGTGTTGGCAGGAAGAGTTTCCGCCAAAACCCCAGCCAGGCCGGTACATATTATTAAATATAGCCGGGAGGCTTCTCTGCCAGTGCAGACGGTGCATCTGATGCCCCAGTGACTCTGCGGCCTGCAGCCAAAACCTAAATCAGACCCTTAATGTTTTGGGACTGGAGCAATAACTCACCAGGAAAGATACATTATCTGGAAATATTGGTTTATAACTGGCTATTTCATAGATGAAAACATAAAAAACAGCTTAAAAGTGAATTTGCACTACGAGTGTGTGCATTTATTCTGCAAATTGATGCTTCGTAACTGGATAGCTTTAGAGCACACCTTATTGCAATGTTTATTTATTTTATTTTATTTATAAAGTTTTATACTGCGCGAACAAGATCCCGAAGGATATCAGAGCGCTTTACTATAGGGTGGAAGGAAGGACATAAATGCAATATCGACAACAAGAATAAGAAACGAGAAAGAATGCATAATTACAGGACAATTGAGTCACGGAGAGTAATACAATAAACATATGTGTAGCAGGCTGCGAAGGGAGGCACACTATGCTGTAAAGAAAGCAGTATCAAATGATTGCTTGTGAAGAAGGCAAACACAACGCATTGGAGCAAGTATCATTAAGCTTTATCTTTATGTGAATCATGCTTAATGTATACTTTATGGACAGTTTGCAAAATGCCCCAGACATGTTTCTAAGATTTGTGTAAGTCGGGCAGAAAACCAGATTTGAAAAGCCAATAAATGGAGATGACCATACAGGAGGGCAAGAACTAGCATTCAGATACTGAGCCTAAACCAGAGATATAGAGGCGGCTGCCATAAGCAGAGAGAGGCAGGGTGGGCGGAGTCGTGCGGTAGACCTTGCATGGATGGGAAGGGGATTACAATATTTATTTTTTAAACTTACCTCTTGCTGCCGCGTGTCTCCAGCGTCGCGCTCGCCGCCTCTCTACTTCATGGGTCCCAGCAGCGCCTGGGACCTAGACTTCCACCCCTTACTTGTGCTGTCTAAGCAGGCAAGAGAGACACCCTGCTCAGACCAGAGAGCTGGGCTGAAGAAAACCTAAGTGCGCATGTGTGTTTTGGATGGCCTGAAACAGCCGGCAAAAACACATATGCACACTTAGGGAGTGGAGTGCACATAGCACTCCTCCTACCCCCTCCCATGCCTAAGCCCCTCCCAATAGCGCTGGCTAAGAGCGGCAAATGTAAAATAAAAACGATGAAGGAGCATCATTTTATTTTACATTTGCTGGGTCTGAGCCAGTCAGTAGGGCAACGCTCCTCCGCCACTGCGGAGGAGTCGCCACTGCAGAGACAGCGTTACCCAGCAGCAGAGATTAATTTCATGTAATCCTAGTTCTCTTCCAGGTGAATACTCATCAAAGTAATAAGCATTGAATACTCCTGCCCACGTGTGGAGAACCGGGCACATATTAAATATATGTATGGAAACAAAATGAATGCACGTAGTACTTTTAACTATATATCTGCAGCCTATAACAAATGCTAAAAATGCCCAAATTACGTTGAGTTTTCAAATTAAGCTATATGAATTTGTAATGCCTTTGCCAAATTTTATATTTTTACTTATTGCAATTAAGTATTTCCTTGATTTTCTATTCATACTCCAGCACTTTTTTGAGGACACGATAGTTGATGCGAGCTTGTAAGCATCTTTTGTGCGAATCTGTTAATGCATCAAAATTCCAGGAAGACAGCTGTGTATGTATGTTTCTACGTGCAGGAGTGGGAGGCATCGACGTGCAACTCCTGCTAGGTTGATATATTTAGCCCAGATTTACTATCATTTTGCATCTTGGTTTCGCCATTTTTATGGCGCAACCAAGGCACAAAGTGCACTTCGAAATGTACAAAGCCACACAAAACACGCAGAAGCTTTCCATGGTTGGGACATGGGCATTCCCCTGCATCTACGCCTGTATTTTGATGGAAAGCCAGATTTATTAAAGTCTGTAAACCTGGGTTTATGCCAAAATGGTGCACATACATGAGGCTGGAGTACTGAGAAGATTTGTCTCCTTGTTACATTCTCTTTGCATGTGTGCTGAATTGTGCAGCACACATACAAAGAGGTTTACGCCTCTATGAATAGATTTTGTGGAGGAAAATATCCCTTCCTACATAAAAAGTACTCTGACTAAAACACAGGCCCTCTAACGTTGTGGCGCAAGGATGCATGCATTGGCTCTAGGTGCCACAAGTGTGCCAGCGCAAGGAAAGAGAAGAAGTGAGATATGTTTTAGTAAATATGGTGCATTTCTGATGCTTCTCAATCCCCTTGATGTGTGACTTGAAAGTTTAGTAGATTTTTCACCCCACATCCGATTTGCTGGTTTTTCTATTCATATGAGGCAGTTGGGAGTGCAGCATTATGTTTTATTGCACTGGTATTCGAATATCATTTTCCACACCTGTTGCGAGTACTAAAACGCGTTCTGGGTAGTACCATTGTAATATTTACATACCACTTCTTAACACTGGTGAGGTCACAAAGCACTTCGATCTGTATCAGGTTCCTGATTGACATTTCGTCGTGCATGGTTGCGAAGGAATTGATTGCAGTTTGGCCTTCATGAGATGTTTGGGGAGGTTCATGAGATTTAAACAATGTGGTGAAAGCACAGTGTGCCTTAAGTTACAGGGACTTATTTACAAGAAGCCTGCTCCACTGGAGCGTCACTTTTTTGACGCCTCGGTGGCTGGCACAGGTCTCTCATTCATATCTATGAGGCGACACAAAGCCACCCTGCGTGGCTCCGCATGGCCTCATAGATATTGAGTACGGCAAGGAAGTGTAAAGCGCTTCTTTGCCTTACTCTGCGACAAGGAGGCATTTCATGGGCGTTGCGGTGAGTGTACCCAAGCAACACCCATGGATTTTGATGCTGCCCCAGATTTGCAAAATCACGTAAACCTGGGGCATCGCCAAAACTTTACCCCTCCCCAGAGCAGGCATAACAAGGAAAAATGTTTTAATTTCTCCTTGTTTTTCCTCTTTCCATGTGTTTTGCATTGTACAGCACACAGACGAGGAATACACCTTCATGGATTGTTTTTGTACAGGAAACATGCCCCTTTCTACACAAAAGCAATCCTGCCAACAATGCAAACATCCTTGCACCGTGGTGCAAGGGTGCCTGCGTTGGTGCTATGCACCATATTGCGTGCCGGTACTAGCTGGAAGGACAGGAATGCCGCGTAAATCATAAAAACGACGTATTCCTGCTCTTTCCTGTTGATGCAGGGCAGCGCAGCAATGGGACTTGCTGTGCAGCCCTGTGTCAAAAAGTCGTAAATGAGGCGTACAGTGCTTAAGAATGGGGTGTCGAGAAGAGTGTGATTATAGATGTTATCGCTCATGCAAGTACGTCCTAGCTTCAAGAAGGACCGTATCAAATATAGACCATGCAGTTGATGCGCGTCACCTGGGTCCACTGGGGCATATGGAATCCTCACACTAGCAGCAAAAAATATCACATAGTATACATCAAACAACCCACAAGGAATTATCCATACTCACATGGCCCATCCCTTTGCCTAGATCCTATAAATCCTAAATCCTATAAATCCTGTCACCGACCAATGTATTAACATTGCTGGTGCTGGCGCTATGTTACTGCTCATGCAAGAACATATTTTTATTTTAAATTATATTGGTTTCTTCTCTCAAAAAATGTCTTTCGCTCTTGGGCTGATCTCTGAGAGCCTTCGCGTGTTGCTTTTGTCACCTGCCTCCTGTTGTCTCGGAGACTTTGATCAGCACATGCTTTCTTTTCCATTACAGAGTTTAACACCTCACGTAGTTCTGTAGGCCATGTTCACATTTCAGGAACCTATCTGGAAGTAACAACATTTTTATTTAGGGATGGAAACTCTATTTTCTTCCTCAAAGAACTCAAGGCAGACCACATTCTCTCTTTTCTTATTTTTCTCTTCCTCCCACTCCTTTGTCAAGGTCACCTACAATTTCTCCATCGTTGTATTCATTCCTCTGACATTCCTTCTTTCGATTGCTCCATTCTGTCACTTGTAAGAAAGTGTTTCCATAGGTAATACGTTACTAACCTTTCCTTTTACGTTTCCTGTCACTATCCTTCCTCCTCCCGTTCTTCCTCTGCCCATTCTATGCATCAAACACACATTCTCTCTCCCCATACCCTATCCTTCTCTACTTTTTTCAAATGTAAATATGCCCTTACAGCTTATTCTTACTCATACTCCACACCTACACAACCTATAGCTCTGCTTCATCTAGAAGTAATACTAATAAGAACTATTAAAAGTAAGCCTTGGAGAGCTTTTTCTTAGTATGCATGTCAGAGTGGACTGGGATGCTGGCTGCAGGGGCTTATCTGTGTTTTCTCATAGAAGACACCTGCTGTGAGGCCTGAGAAGAGGAGGAGCTGCAGGGTGGTGGTGATTGGACAGTGGAAGTCCTATCCCTTGAGGTGGCATGGGTGAGAAGAGCAGGCGTCCCTTGCCCTTCTGGCCTATCCAGAATTCTTCTCATGCCCCTTGTCCCTCTGGAAGTGGGCTTGTAAAGTTGTGCATGACGTTGGCAATCCTGCACTGCAACCTGCGGTTTGCCAGGCCTGAATCAGAGGCCCTGGCACGCTGCGCTACAGCCATTCCCGACAATGATGTATGCGGTGTAACATTGTAGAATGGCTTCCTGGTGCTGCAGTTTCACCTGAATAAATCACATATGTCATTCAGCAGTTGTGGCTGCTGTGGCATTTTAGTGTTGGGGCAGAGCGGGGCAAAGAATAAAAAAAGAATGCTTGCCTGCATTCTGCAGCGTGCTCTTTTGGCCTCTGCTCCTTGACTCCTGGCATGCCACAGGGCCCCATGCACCAAATCGAACGCTGCTCTCATGTTTGTATTACCCAGCATGCGAGCAGTGCCGTGATTGGTGTGCGCGCCCTAGTTAGGTGCTAGCTAAGGGACTGCGATCCTCTGCTTGTTCTCCTACCCGGTGGAAAGCACAGCTTGGGTGGAGAGATCTAAGTGTGCATAACAGTTTGGTCGGCCTTAGACGGCCGGCCAAACTGTCATGCACACTGGAAGCGGTGCCAGCACTCCTCCTCCTTCCTGCGCTGGGCCGGACTGGCCATAGCGGGCACTGGGCAATCCCCGGTGCACCACACGGGTGGGGGGCGGTTTTGGGCCCCTGGGGGCCGTTTTTGTTACAGGGCCGTTTTTGCAGCATAGCTGCAAAATCGGCCCTGTACCAAAATCGGCCGGAAACCGCCCGGCAAAGAGCTCGGCGGCACCTCCAACCCCCCAGGGTTCCCAGTCCGGCCCTGTTCCTGCGGCTGTGTCGACGGCCCTCCCTCGGCTCAGCTGCAGGAAGTAAGCGAGGAAAAATAAAGTGATAATAACCTTTGTTATTAGCATTTATTTCATTTCTCACTGCTCTATAGCAGGAGGAGCCGCCGGTGTCATTAAGGCTAGTAGAAGTTTCTGTAGTTTGACTCAAAACTGCTATATCAGAAGCCTCCATGTTACGCAGCCTTTACGTAATGTGTGTCAGGGTCTAGGTGATGGTATTAGAAAGTTCTGAAGGTAGAGCATTTCTCCTTAATGGCTCGTGCACCCAACTTCTCACCCTCCATGCCCCAGGCATCGTGCTTTGAGTAGCCTCTGAAATAAAAAGATCTATGTTCCACTCATGAAGGCACATCAGTTGTCTCCATACTAGTACCCACTTGTGATTGAGACTCAGTGGCCAAGGTTGACACTGTAGTTGCAGCGTCATAGGGAACAGCTATTGTGGGAGAAGTGGATGTGATGGGTTCAGTGGCACCAATGGTTGAGGTGGGAGTGGTAGTAAAAGAGTTTGGGACAGATGTAGACAAAGTGGTGGTTATGATGAAAACATTTGTTGACAATGCGCCAGGAGTGGTGGTTGGTAGAATGTCAGATAGTTATTTTAGTGCAATCGTTTTGGCTTCGTGTAATGCTTTTCTTCTGGTTGTGGCACGTGTTGGTGCTGGAGCATGCCTAGTGGAGAGTTTTTTTGTTTTTTTTTGTTGAAAAACCTTTATTGATGACAAATTATGGGTACACAGCTCGGTGCCTACAACCTGAACCAGGCCGGCAGCAACTCGTGTCATAAATACATTTTTATGTCTGACAAGGATCTTTTAGCTAACACAGCATGCCACCTACAACCCAACTGGGCCGGCCGCGTTATAGTCTGGCGAGAGCAATGTGAGTAAGCCTTTCATGATCATTTTAGTTGCAAATGCAGTTAAACAGAGTGTGCATGAGGTTTCAATTTCTTCTTAACTAAACCATGAACGGTATAACATCCCATTGAACATATTACCCCCCCACATTGCGTCCACCATACTTTGTATGTGGGGCGTAGGAACCTCTAGTGTGGAAGTGAGGTACATTCACAATAGTGACATAAACTGCAAATGTTAAAATAGCGATGTTCCCACACTAATTTGGCCAGGGTACATTTTCTAGGGGGTTATGCCTATATAAGTGACCATAAACTCGAACTTGGGCCTCCTACCCTAATTGTCATGCCATGTATACTACCACGGAATAGGGTGACAGTACATGTCTTGGATCAGTATACCTGATATATGCTGTATGTACTTGACTCCTGAATGTGCCTAGAGCTGTAGTATGGTGATAAAAAAAAATAACCCTGTGACAGGTCTCGCCTGTCCCTAGTGAGTGTAACTACGTCACCTCAAAAGAAGAGCAGAGCCCCTGTGGTATAAAGTTACAACAAGTCGGCTACACGTGGGGGTCCTGATCGGGGCAGGGAGGCGCAGAAGGGTCGTCTATTTCTGTCTCAACAGCGTCCCCTCCCACAGATGGCGCTTCATCGTGTATGCGATAACTAGTGGAGAGTTGTTCATCAGCCTCCTCCTCTGGCATGTCCCATGTAATGTTAAGGTGATTCTATAACATGTATAGTACATCTTGTGCTATAGGGGTGTTTAAGTATTGTACTTGTTTACAAAATGGTACACATTGAGCTGCAAACTGTCTAGTTTGGGGTTCTACATGACGTGACCACATATATGTTCTTCTCAGATAAGGCTTTACCCATCTGATAAAAAAATGAATGGATAGTGATTGGCCAAGAGATCAAGGGCCTCACACGCGTAACCAAACTCACGAAAACTAATTTTAAACATGTGACTGACACAAAGGTATATACAATACTATATGCAGCCATACACATTTCATATCCCTAAAGTAATTTGTGGTTCTGATCACATACAGTGTTGATAGAAACTATTAACCTTTAGCTACAAGCCTGCAACCACAAAAGTATGATAGCGGGCAGGACTGACTTTTAAGTAAACATGATGTTGTACTTGTAGGTGCTTTTAAATATAATATGCATGGAAACTGCCATATAATATGTCACATGTCACTAGACATTACATGATGCATGAGTGTAAATTGTGGCCTAATATGTACTAGAATACATTCATGCATGCACTCATTTATTTACGACTAAATGTTTTTTTCCTATACCTGGCTCTTCTGTTCTGAAACCTCTATGCCAGAGGTCTTCAAACTTGTTGATGCAGAGACTCCCTCCTCAAAAGTTTTTAGGTGTAAGGACCCCCTCCTGACAAAATATTCTAGAACCTGTTACTCTCCATCAATAACCATGAACGCCCTTAATTCCTGTGGCAAATCATTTTTACGGTGGGGAAATATTATTAAACAGTGTATTCTGTAAAAATTTTTAGGTTTTTCACTGCCAGGAAGCTACGTATAAAATAACTGGTAGTTTAAGTGAAAAATGCATTAAAAAAGTTGTTACTCAGTGGTAAATGCCACCTTTATTGGTTTAATGCACTTCAGAGGTCTATGTGTAACCAGGGACCCACAGAATTAATTCTTAGATGGTGCAGTGGAGAATATTGAAGGTTACAGTAAGCACTGTGAATATTTAAGTCATTATTAAAAACTTGCATTTTAGTAATACCCAGATTGTACATATTTTTTTTTTTACAAAACTGTCCCTTCAAACACCTCCTGGGGTAGTGAGCGTTATACAATTCAATTACAATTGAAAGCACACACTTCACAGCTCAATTATCCTCTGTGCACTACCACTCAAAAAGAATACATCTGTGTCATCACAAAGCTTTGAATGATTCGATCAATTAAAACTAGTACCTGCTTTCAAGCACCCTTTATTTACATTTCACATTTGCACCTAGCACACGTTCGTATTTCTTTCAGTCAAGCTGCTGCACCCTGAGACTTACCTGTCTGCGGGCTTCCGTTTCACAGCACATGACACTCCTTGAATGACACTCCAGCTGAAGCATATTAACTATTAGAATTAACGGTCCCAGGAGGGTTGTCTTTTTCCAGAAAGTAGGGGAACAGCTATTTAAATATGTTTGTGAGTGCTTTCACTGCGGAAACCATCTTCATACACGAAAGGTCGTGCAATTGCACTGTTTAAATAGAACATTTGGCAGAGTCATGCCTCAATGAGTGCAAATAATAAAAAATTAAAAGTTAATAGAAATAAATCTTACAAATAATCTTCAAACATGTGTTTGAAAGGAAGTATAAATATTCTAGCACCAGGTGTCACATGCCTTTCCAGTACAGGTTTTTAATGCACCACAATAAAAAAAAAATCGAAAATCGAAAGTATTTGTGTAGATTAGGTGAAAAAAAATAGGAAAGATGAAAAATTTCGAAATAGCAGTAGGTAAGGAAAGTTCGAAGTTGGGTGGTTCTGGCCTCTGATTCCCATCCCATTTTCCCCTTGCTGAGAAGGGCCTGCTCCAGCCCCCCCTCCAAACCCAGACCGCACCTTCCCTTGTAGACGCAGTGCATGAACAAGCCCAGCACGAGGTCAATTAAGCTATTACTGACCGCCTGAAGAGCCTGACTGCCTCCTAATGGCCGTTGTCGCCAAGACCCCTCCTCCTTCAGGAGTTGGTGAGAAGTGTGCACAATAGGATTGCTCTTTAGAGCAGCTCCCAGTGCGAGGCTCTCTCAGGCACAGCGCTCGGCTGGGGAATGCGCGCCCCCCTTCCTGTGACTCCCCGGCCCCCCTGGGAGTCGCGCCCCACAGATTGAAGACCTCTGCTCTATGCCGTCTGTGATGCCCTTTATGCTGGTGATGTTAATGATGCCATGAACTGCCTCCTTGCATACCTCTAATTTCAACACTGATGAACCTCTCCTGCTACCAGGCTTTTCTTGTGCTGTTTTGCAAGCAGCTGTCCAATACTCTTTACAAGGGCATTTAATCTCTTTTTGAAATCCTCCACTGCCTGTGGATGGATGGAAAAAGAATTCAGTTTATTTGTCATGGCCTGCCACAGTCTGGTTCTGTCCTCTGGTGGGGTACGGAACATGAGGTGTCCCCTGAAACTTTTGTCTTCTTTCAGGACCCCTTCAGTCAGCATGTGACACTACTGACAGTGAATTGAAACTTACCCTTTCACAAGTAGTAACTAAGGGCCTGATTTAGATCTTGGCAGGACTGGTCCTACCGTTGCTTTTTTGGTGGTCTTCCCGCCTGCCTTCTTGGTGGTACGCCTACCCGATTTAGATGTTGGTGAGTTGAGGGAGAAAAGACAGCTGCAGTCCCACCGCCTCTGACGAGACTTCTGCTCTTATGTTGACGGCGGCTGATCCAGAAGCAACTTTGGGAGGCAGTCCCGCCCACCTTTCCACCATCCAGATTACGATGTGCCATTCCGCTGAGCCTTTTTCTGGCGGGGTCACCGCCATGCACGAGTACGCAGAATCGTTGGAAAAGAGGTGATAACTCATCTTTTTTCTGGGTCCCACTTCTGAATCCTTCCTGTATGCCATTGTCCAGGTCCTTCCTGTTCAGATACTCCATAAATATGTAGCTCAGCAACCCCTTTGTCACCAGAATCGAAGGTAGGCTTCTGTGTCACTTGTCCTATGCAGTGTATGGTAACATTTACTTTCGCCTGGTGTAATTTAAGATGCAACAAAATGGACAGTACACATTACCTATATATACATTACATCCCATACACAATATTTACATGTTTTGTACCATATAGATACATAGTAATTACCTGTCTTTGTACCAGCAGGACCTCACTACATCATGACTCCACCACAAGGAGATTGCCAGAACAAGTTGTACATCTAAATCGGCTTGTAGTTACCCACCAGCCCAATGGCGGTGGAGTACTATCAGCTAGCAGGGAAGACCACAGCTGCGATGAGAAGCTGCCTGTGGCTGCAACATCTGAATATTGTGGTCGGGTCGCCATGAGCTTGACATAGGTTGGGACCGGAGCTGCAGTGGGATGGCATTAAGACCGCCAAGATCTAAATTAGGCCCAAAATGGTTGCATGTTGTTTTTTTGGTTTCTACTACAGGAAGTGTGTGTCAGGTTGCTAGACACCCACTGAATGATGATTTTTGACTCCTGTCTCAATTTTCTGTTTTAGTACACTGGAATGCTGCATTTCCTGTGTATCATATGATTGTAATGTTTTGGTCAAGTTTGCATGTGTGGTATTTCTGCATGCAATTGTATTGCATAGGGTTTTACCATGTGAGAAAAAATCATATGTAAATATACCAAGTGTGAATCCGCACCCAATAATTCAGATTCCACAGGACCGTGGGGGGGGGAAATGTAATCATAATTACTAGATGCGGGTTTAGCACACTCAGTAATTTAACAACTCATAATGAGGGTCCATTTTGGGAATTTCTGGCAGGGAACTATCTTGGATTGTCTCCAACCATTCTGATGACTCTTTTGTCAAAGGTAGGGGATACCTCTGATTCTATATCGAGCTGAACTCTTTTTTGAAGACACTCTCCTTTGTCCAGTTGCTTTTCCACCAGGACTACTTTTCTTGCTTCCTTTTCCTCCACCTTTAGCCTTTCTTGTCACTTGTATATGGGTGGCTTCCCGATCATTCTCTCCCTTGTTAATCTTGGGTTCTATAAAGATCTCTTTATGTTAACCTTTAAAACAAATTCACTACTTCTCTACCTCTTCATTTATATTTGTCCCCCTCTCTATTTATCTTTTTCTCTCCTGCTTCTCATCCACTGCCTACATCTCTGTTGCTACTTCCGGTCATTTCGAGTTATAATTTATTTAAAATATTGGTCCTTTACCTACCTTTCGCACAACATTATTCTTTTCTTTACAGTCATTCGCTCTCATCTGAATAGTTCCTCCTCCCACTTTGTTGGTTCAGCCTTCGCTCTAATTTTAATTGCTCTATTATATTTCTTCCACCTTCCTACAAATGCCCCCCTACCTTTTCTCTCTGTTAGATTCAATTTAATTCTTGTATTCTCAACTAATTCCTTTGCAATTCCTTTGAACTACTTTAGCATAAATTAATAGTCTCACCCCACCTTATCATTCAACTATTCAAACTCTGGGGCATATTACCAAGGGCCTGATCACCGCTTTAGCGGGAATTTTTCCCGCTAAAGCGGCGATAATTTAATCGCCCTATTACCTAGCTGTCGCTAACACCAGTTAGCGACAGCTAATAGGCGATAGCGGGCATTTAGGGGCCCACTTTGCATGTCAGCGATAATTATCGCTAATGACATGCAAAGTGGGCGTGCCAAGATGTTAGCGACTGGAAACAGTCGCTAACATCGCTATCCCCTATTACCAACTTTTGGAAATAATCGCGCTAAGCGCGATTATCTCCAAAAGCCATCGCCTGCCCAGAGCAGTTCTTAGCCATGTTATCCAATGGGAGGTGGATAACATGGCTAAGAGCATTTGCTCGGTAATGCATGAATATCGCTGACTTTACAGCGATATTCATGCATTTCGGCCGATTTTTATCGCTTAGGAGATAAACCTTGATAATATCAAGGCTCCTAAGCGATAAAAATAGGCGAAGCTCGGCGATATTATTTCGGCTGCTAACCAAGCTTAGCGATAATTATCGCTATAACTTGGTAATATGCCCCTCTGTTTGTTCCCATCTTTGCCCAGACTTTCCTTTTCCCCTTGTATATCCTCATCCTCCAAGCGCCTAATCTCATTTTGTTCGTTTTTTTATTGCTCCCTCGCAAACACTAAAATTACCATCTTCTCCATTTCTTTGCTGCCCCTACTTACACTTCTGTACGCTCTAAAAAGGCTATCTCTTTTTTTTGATTGCTAGACTTTTAAAGTTGTTTTAATTGTGTTGTTTCTCATATGTTTCTAACATTTTTAGGTCTGGTTTATGTATAGCGTTAGCTGTCTTGCCAGTGTCATTTTTCCAAAAACTAAAAACTAAACCTAAGTTGTATAAATGTACAGGGACATTTGATTGTACTGCTTAATCCACTGGTCTGTTCATGTCTGAATGTCCATCTTATCATCTTACCAGGTGTGGTAAGTGGCTGTCTGGTGTATGACTCTAGAGTTGCACACATCGACACAAAAGTAGGGCCAGAAAATGCAAAGATAACATGGACACTACATATGCTAGTTGAAATACACTGTAATGTAGCGAAGTATCGGCATTGTATGAGGTATAATATATTGAGTTTAGATTATTGTTATAGTACATTCCAGTCTACGAACATTGTACATTATATGTGTAAGAACATGCCTCTTTTTGCATGCTCTCCCCCAAGTTTTTGGACTGTTACTGCTGGCTTTTCGATTCTGAAGCTGCACCAAGGCCTGCTAAACAGACCTCATTGCAAGTGCACTGACCCTTAAAAAGAATAGGTCTGATTGGTTCAGCCACAATTGCCATAAGTTAACTTACATATAAGTCCCTAATAAATGGTACCATGGTACCTAGGGCCTGTAAGTTAAAGTGTCCCTCATTGACTGCCACACTTGTTATGCCACTACAAATGTTACAAAGCAAAGTGTGACTCCTAGCCGGCAAGGTTTCAACAGCTAACTCGAATTTGCCAATTAAAATTTTGGGAAAGCTCATATCTTCTTTTTTAATATTTCTAAATCATTGCTAAGGCAGGTGGAGTCCCATGGGAAGGTCTTCTTGCCATAGATGAGTACTTCTGCCTTGTCTGAGTTGAGCTGCAGGCAATTGGTTCACACCCAGTCTGCTAAAATGGTCATGCAGTTGGTGAAGTTGGTCCTGGTGATGGTTGTCTTGTTCATCAAGGAGAGGTTGAGGTGGGTGTCATTGGAGTAGGAGATGACAGTGATCCCTTGAGATCAGATGATGTTGGTGAGCGGTGTCATGCATATGTCGAAAACGGTGAGCTGAAGGATGATTCCTGTGAGACTTCCCATATCAATGTCTTAGTCTCTGATGTGAATGGGGGCATCCTGACCCTTTGTGTTCTTCCTGTGATGAAGGAACAGATCTATTCAAGAGCAGATCCTTATATGCCAATCTTGTACAGTCTTCTGATGAGAGTGTTATTGGAGACAGTGTCGAAGAACACAGAGATGTCGAGCAGGATGAGGGCAGCTGTTTCTCCTCGGTCCACGATGATTCAAAGTTGTCAGTGGCCATCATACGTGCTGTTTCGATGCTGTGGTTCTTTCTGAATCCTGATTGAGTATTGTCTAGAAGATGATGAAGTTCGAAGTGGGTTGGGAGTTGTTTGTTGATGGCCTTCTCAATCACTTTGGCTGGAAAGGGGAGGAGAGAGATGAGTCGGAAGTTGCTTAGTTGATTCAGCTCAGCTGTGGGTTTCTTGAGGAGAGTGTTGATTTCTGCAATATTCCATTCATCCGGGAAAGCAGCAGATGTGATAGAGCTGTTGATGATGTCAGTCAGGGTGGTGCTGACTAGTGACATTCCCAGTTTGTAGATGTAGTGGGAACATGGGTCCATTGGGGCCCCTGAGCGGATGGTCTGCATGATTGCAGCTGTGTTGATTCTGGTGAGGGATGTCCATTTGGTCATGTGGCTGTCTTGGTTGGTAGTGGGTAGGTTAGCAGCAAGTTCTCTGGGGTTGGATTGGTGTGCGAAGTTGCTGTAGATGTTTGAGATTGTCTTGGGAGGGAGTGATGTTGACGGTGGTTTAGGATGAGGTGAAATCCTTGACTATTGAGAAGATCTCCTTGCAGCTGTTGGAGTTTTCTTTGATACAGTCCACTAGTTTTTTTACTTTTTGTCCCCTATTTGCTAGTGATAGCGTCTGAGTTGAGCCTTATAGGTAGTTCTGCAGGTGGTGTTGTGGCTGGCTCTCTATTTCCTTTCTTGCTGGTTGCTGTGTTGTTTTGTGTGTGATAGGGCTTCTGTATACCAGCTGGTCTGCTTGTTTGATCAACTATGGATGTTGGATTTGATGGGTGCTAGGGAGTCTGCGTAGTTCTAGATCCAGTCGTTGTTTTCCTTGCCAAGTTTGTTTGTTGGCCTAGGTTGATCTGTGCTGAGGGTGCTGAGCCAGTCTGCTTCTGTGATTTTGCCCTTTTCCATCTGCACAGCAGCCGACCTTCTTTTAAAAATACAGGGACTGGTGGTTAGCAATCAAAGCCATTGTACCAGAGTTTACAGTGAGTGAGACTCAGTAAATGTGACTCACTCACAGCAAAGATTCAAAAACTGGATGTTCCAAAAGCAAACAACCTACTGGCTAAATAGGTCAAAATCCCATTCTTCACAATCAATATTAAATATATCACCTATTATCTGAGTTATTCTGCTTTTAATTGATCATCATTTGGCAGATAATAGAATAAAGGCATGGGAATTTAACCTTTTTTGCCCAGGGCCACAAATATGATTAGGGAGGTAGCCCTTGTTACAGGTCCTGGATTCACAGGCAACATTTTAGTGGTCTATTCCCTTCTTTACTCAGATAGCCTGTCAACATTTATGCTACCTTTATGCACTTTTGTGGCTGTAATAACTCTTCAGTGAGCACCTCTGACAAAAATGTATTTCTAATAATGTAGCCCTTTTTAGTGGCGTGTCATTTCTCTCAAAGCCTTCACTGAACTCAGGGAAGAACTTATTTCTGTTTTGTTTTTTATCGTTGTAGAGATTTGTTTGTCTGAATGCTAAGAGATAATAACTTTTTCTGCTGACTGACTTGTTCAGCTACAAAGGGGTGCATTCTGCTTCATAGCTGTTGCAGCAGCATCTCTGTGTATGTGATGCCTAGTAATGACTGGTTGCTGCGAGGTGAGTGGCTTCCTGACAATTTTACATTAATTATGTGTGGCAGGCAGACATAGCAGATAAAGATGTTTAATACTGGATGGAGCTGTGCTGGTTACCTGTAGCAGTGCTGCTTTGTGGATGGTCTAGATGGGCTACTATAAAGGAGCCTTTGATGTGAATTGACAGTCACACATAAGGAAAGCTTATGAGAGGACCAGTGCTTAATTTGAACCAGTGGTTGCAGGTGGGGCCCACCGGCACTCATTTTTCATTTGATCAAGAGGAATGAGAATTAAAGAGGCATAAGGTGGTATCAAATCTAAGCAGCATTGGCATTCGGCTCCTGACCCTGGATAGTGCCGGCTCCAGGCTTCTGAACAAAAGTTTGGGCACCAGCACTTTTACAAGTTAAGCAATGGAGAGTACAGATAGAAGCTGTTGAGAAATCTTTTTTTTTTTGGGAAAGTTTTTTATGAGAAAGAGATTTTTCCTCAAAATACTGACTGTGATAAGAGAAGCCTAGTAAAAAAAATGGCGTGTTGCTAGGAATATTTGGGTATCAGTTTAGACCAAATTGGGAAAAGACCACAGTCTTCCTTTACCAAGCTCCCGCCATCCATCCCTACACTAGCAATTAGAATATAGGGGTCGTGCCCAAAGTTTCACCAATTGGATAGGAGAATCCTTGCCTTCACCTCCATCAGTAGCCCGTGAAGCCCATGCTGTGTTGGAATGGGGTATAATAATATAATAATAAAAACCTTGAATTTGTAAAGAGCACAGCTACCTCCAAAGTGGTTTCCGGCACTGGGGGCCCTCGGGAAGATTAAGTAAGCTATTGCCCAGAGTCATATGGTGCTGGGCACACCTGCCGCTGGGGCCAGGGATCAAACCGTGAACCTCGTGGTCCAGAGTCAGGCACCCCGGCCGCTGCCCCACACCTCTTCCACGTATCCAGTCACAATCTGATTCCAACATGGGACAGGGATGAGACAGAATGGTCAGCCAGGTCCTCCATGCACCGGAAAGCAATCATTCTGGGATGACCTGGCAGTTCGAGCTGGACAGTTCCCATGGGGAGCAGGGCAAAGACTGATTTGCATATGGCTGGGCTCAAACTGGAATGGCATGGTGAGCAGAAAATTGATGGACTTAGGCCCAGATCTCTGTACTGGGGGTGAATGTTTGTCAATGTTCAACATTTCATCCATCATCAGGAACTTTTCTACATATATAAGGAGCTTACTTTACTTAACAGAACACTGGCTCCGGACACCTACTCCAAGGAGGTCTGCGAGGCTCTCGCGGACTACTTTGTGAAGAAGGTTGAGACTATATATTTGTCTTTTCCGACGGGGGCCGGTGAGGTAAAATCAGGACGAGCTGGGAGAATGAGGCTGATGGAGGATAAGTTCCTAAACCAGTTTGTGGTCCCTGTCCAACCGGAACTGATGAAAATAGTACTGAGTATTCAGTCAGACTCCCCAACGGATGCTGCTCCGCCTAAGATCTTTAGGAACCATCTGGAACTCGTTATAAATCATATAAGACGTTTGGCAGAGCTATCCTTTCAAGCAAGCTATGTGCCATGTGGTTGGAAAATAGCTCAGGTAATTCCGATAAAAAAAAGGCCAATCTGAACTTGTCCCACTTGGACACTTTTTGCCCTATTTCTCTCCTACCTTTTTGTGCTAAAGTGGTGGAGAAAATAGTCAATGCCCAGATAGTGAAATATATGGATGAATGCCAACTTCTCCACCCCTCACAATCAGGCTTTAGAGCCAACCATTCCACGGAATCGGCTCTGCTCTTTTCTACAGAGCTGCTTCGAAGAAAAGTAGATGAAGGTCGGATGGCTGCCTTGCTGTTGCTGGACCTTAGTGCGGCATTTGATACCGTCTCGCATCCTTTACTGCTCGCCCGTCTAAGGGAGGCAGGGGTTGTGGGGCCGGCTCATGACTGGCTGTGCTCGTTCCTTGCGGATAGAAGGTTTCAAGTCTACTGTCCCCCCTTTAAATCTGAATCTCGGTCCCTAAAGCAGGGGGTTCCGCAGGGCTCTATTCTGAGCCCTACTTTATTCAATCTCTACATGGAACCCCTTGCGAAGATTGTGGAGACCTATGGGGTTGAGATTGTGTCCTACGCTGATGACACTCAACTGGTGGTGACCCTATCTCAACTCCCGGAAGAGGCGGCGGCTAACTTCTCTGCCTGTCTAGCGGAATTAGCAGGCTGGATGAACAATAACTGTCTACGCCTCAATGGGAGCAGAACAGAGCTTCTAGTGATGGGGAAAACACCATCAATTTGGTCTTCAGCTTGGTGGCCACCTGAACTAGGTCCCACTCCCAATCCCTCCGAGCAGGTGAAGAACCTGGGTGTACGATTGGATGCTAATCTCTCCTTTGAACATCATATTAGAGGGGTTGCAGGCAAATGCTACGGCATTCTGAAAAGTCTTCGCAAAACTTTGGACCTACTCCCCGTTACTGGGAGGAAAACGTTAATACACACCCTAGTCACCTCCCATCTGGACTATGGGAACTCCCTGTATATCGGTTTGAGTAAGAAAGGACTGCATGGTTGGCATTGAATCTCCCCCGGAAGTCATCTGGGAGCCGTGCCTTAGCCACCTTGCATTGGCTTCCCATCCGGGAACGTATTTTGTTTAAAACTATGTGTATGGCTCAGCG
Source organism: Lissotriton helveticus (assembly GCF_964261635.1). Taxonomy (NCBI): domain Eukaryota; kingdom Metazoa; phylum Chordata; class Amphibia; order Caudata; family Salamandridae; genus Lissotriton; species Lissotriton helveticus. The sequence continues at coordinate 1,009,276,188 of NC_136072.1, read as the reverse complement.
AATTGCGCAGGGAAAGGGACCTATATACTTACAAAATATGCTGACCATGTATCGTCCTAAGCGGCTACTGAGATCCCTAGGAAGTATGCAATTCCAGGTTCCAAGTATTTACAAAGCACGGATGGGCGGCCGCTCATTTAGATATTTACCCAGTAAGCAATGGAACACACTTCCTATTGAGCTCCGGATGGAACCGTCTGAGGTGAGGTTCCGTCAGAAATTAAAGACTTACCTATTTCCCAAGTAGTAGGTCCGATGTCCGGTTGGCCCCCACTTCTGCCTCCAGCCTGACAGTTGTTGAAACTCTTTTATGGTCTGTATCTGCAGCGCGGGGACACACTGATTTAAGTGTAACCAGGCGCTTTATAAACTCTATTATTATTATTATTATTATTATCTTTTTGTGCTGTTATAGATGCCGTAAGTGGGAAGGGTATGCCCAGACGTGGGTAATGCTCAGAATGCCATTGGATTCAAGCTAGCCTGGCTGATGAGGGGTGATACCCCAAAACCGGGCCTAGGATGTTTGCTTGTGGTTCAGGGAGGAACTGGCCTGGCAGTGCAGACTGGACTGTTCCCCTGGGGAGCAGAGCAAAGACTGATTTGCAGATGGCTGGGTCTAAACTGGTGTGGCATGGTGAGCAAAAATAAATGATAGATTTAGGCCCCGATCTTTGTACTGGGGGGGAATGTTTGACAATGTTCAACATTCCATCCATCATCTTTTTGTGTTGCTATTGTCGCCCTAAGCGGGAAGGGTATGCCCAGATGTGGGTCCTTTGCTCACTATGACATTGGATTCAAGCTAGCTTGGCTGATGAGGGGTGATACCCCAAAACTGGTCCCAGGATGCTTGTTCCCGGTCCAGGGAGGACCTGGCATGGCAGTTCTGATTGGCCTGACAGATGGGGAGCAGGATCAGGACTGGTTTGTATATGGTTGGGTCCAAACTGGAATTGCATGGTGAGCAAAAAAACAATAGTCTTAGGCCCAGATCTATGTACTGGGGGTAAATGTTTGACAATGTTCAACATTCCATCCATCATTTATTTATTTATTTATAACTTTTTGTATTGTTGTAATCTTTTCCCATACTGAAGATTTATGAAATCCTCCTAGAGTAGTTTGTTCTCTTCCGAATATTATCATGGAATCATCAAAGAGCAATCCAGCCCCATTCTGACGTCATCAAGCAATCATCATGAAGTAACTCATCCCCATTCTGAAGTCATTGAGGCATGACTGTGGAGTAATCCATCCCCATCCTGAAATCATCATTGAATTGTAATTGAGTAATCCACCCCTATCTTGAAGGCATCATGGAATCATCATTGAGTAATCCATCTTCATCCTGCAGTCATAATGGAATCATCATTGAGTAATCCACCCCCTTTCGGAAGTCATTATGGGTTCCTCATGGAATAATCAACCCATCCTGAAGCCATCATGAAATTGCCATGGAGTGATCCCCCCATTGTGCAGTGATAATGGGATCATCATGGAGTTATCCATCTCCATCCTGAAGTCGCTAGGGGATCTTGATGGAGTAATCATCCCCATCCTGAAGTCATCATGGAATCATCATTGAGTAATCCACCCCTATGTTGCAGTCTTCATGGGATCATTGTGGAGTATTCCATCCCAATCCTGAAGTCGTTATGGCATTATCGTGGAGTCACCCCTATTTTGAAGTCATCAGGGGTGCAATCCAACGTTATCCTGATGTTTCCATGCAGTCATCATGCAGTAATCCATCCTCATGCAAACGTTTCCATGCAACCCACCTCCAGTATGAACTTTTCGTAGGATCATATGCCGCGACGCATACTCATTCCACTAAGGTTTGCGTGGAAACTTTGCACACTAATGCACCACGATCCTCGAGACACCGTGGTATCTTCATGCAGTAATCTGCTATCATCTGAATATTTTCATGGAATCTGAGTGGAATAATCCACCCCCAATGCTGAAGGTTTCATAAAATGCTTGGCAGCAAACTACCATAAAGTGTAATATTTCATCGAATCCACCTCCATCCTGACGTTGTAAAATATTCTCACACATATTCCATCAAATTAAGCAGAGCCCCACCCTGGGCTCTGAACCAAATATCACAACCACCAGCATGCAGGCTGGCCACGGGAGTACAGGCAGGCACTCTTTAACTGAAGGGTTAAGCACCCCCAGCGTGCCCAATATATACACGTGTTTTCCCAACCTGCTATTTTGATGCCATTTAAACATGCGGGGTGGCATGGCAAGGCCCTCTGGGTTCTGGGCAGGTTTCTTTGCTCCTCTTGTACTTTGTAATTTCGGTTTGGAGAAATGTGAGCTGCCCCAGCCTTCTGGCGGAGCTGGCCACTTTGGAATCCAACTTTATCTACAGCTTGCAATTTAACAAGAAAGCCGGGCCCATTTTTTTTTTTGCAATTTATTCCTTTGGATTAGGGTTTTGCTCTGCCAGCAAATGAAATACCAAATATACTGCCTGTAGAACGCCAGGGGAAACCTCGCTAAATGCAGTTGTTTGAAGCTGTAAACTACAAGGCGCGATTGTTTCGCTTCCCACATGTACTGTTAAACTCCTTGCAGTTTCAACAAGTTCCAAACTGGAAAAGCAATCGTGGAAATTGACAGGGCAGAGGGGCTTTTTCCAAAAGCATATCATGTGAAGGGGGAAAAACATCCATTTATACGAGAATAAACATTCCAACGATTCTAAGATCAAGTCTTTGGTTGTTTTTACAATGAGCCGATCGAAAAATGGCTTTTCAGGCTGGGAAAGCCGATGGGGAAGATAATCTTCTGGGGACTGCTTCTAAATTATTTTTGCAGTGTTGGTGTTTTCAGTGACCCTCGGGCTCAGTTATGTTGTGATGGATGTCGTTATGAGGAATGATGGGGTGATTTGCAGCTTTACTGAGTCCTCTGGGAGCTTGCGAGGTCCTGCTCTGGAATGTTTCATTCTCATTGCAGAAGTATTTTTCTAAGTATCTATCATTGTAATCCCACTGCAACTTCCTCGGTAGAAAACAGTGGAGCTCTGATACTTGCATGAAGGTTTTGTAACATTGATGTGCTGTATCATTGCTTGAGGTGTTTTACAGTGAGTGGTGGTGTTAATAGTACAACCTGTCATTCCGGTGCTCAACATGCCACCTCAGTTTGGACCCACCCATATGCAAATCAGTCGTGACCCTGCTTCCTATGCGAACCGTCCAGACAGAACTGCCAAGCCAGGTCCTCCATGGACCGGGACACAAGCAACCCAGGACCAGTTCTGCCTTAGTTAAGGGCTTATCAGCCTGGTACAGCTTGATTCCAGTGACAAAGTGAGTATGGGACTCACGTGTGGGCATACCCGTCCCCCTTAGGGTGGTGCTTGAAACAGTCAACAGGTGATGGGCTTGCAATTGGTCTATCCACTGGCATTTGCTATGGGAAGCATCCCAGCCCATTGTTCTTTTGCTCACCACGCCACCTCAGTTTGGACCCAGCCATATGCAAATCAGTTGTGACCCTGCTTCCCATGCGAACCGTCCAGACAGAACTGCCAAGCCAGGTCCTCCATGGACCGGGACACAAGCAACCCAGGACCAGTTCTGCCCTAGTTAAGGGCTCATCAGCCTGGTACAGCTTGATTCCAGTGACAAAGTGAGTATGGGATTCACGTGTGGGCATACCTGTCCCCCTTATGGTGGTGCTTGAAACAGTCAACAGGTGATGGGAGTAAGGCTTGCAATTGGTCTATCCACTGGCAATTGCTATGGGTAGCATCCCAGCCAATCGTTCTTTTGCTCACTACGCTACCTCAGTTTGGACCCAGCCATATGCAAATCAGTCTTGACCCTACTCCCCATGGCAACAGTCCAGCCCAACCTGCCCAGCCAGGTCCTCCCTGAACCAGAACACAAGCAACCCAGGACCGGTTTTGCCCTAGTTAAGGGCTCATCAGCCAGGTGCAGCTTGAGTCCAGTGACACAGTAGGCATGGGACTCATGTGTGGGCATACCAATGCCACTTAGGGTGGTGCATGAAACCTACAACAGGTGATGGGAGGAATGCTTGTAATTTGTCCAACACAACTACTAAGCTTCACACTCCTACAAGTGTGACCGCTTAGACTATTCTAGGCCACCTAAAGCTATAAGAATGGTCTGGGTTGCAGGCATTATTCATTTTTGAAAGAAGATTAAATTATCAAACACTGTTGTTGTGCACACATAAAAATTAGCCAATCAGCTCAACTATATGTCGGACTGCCCTAAGTGCGGTGTTACATGCTGGAGTCAGAAAACACTGGCAAATTAAGTACTGGCTCTGGCCCACTTGTTAGTTTACATTTCTGTAAAGGAGCACTGTGAGATTTGAGCTCTGCTATTGTCCATGGCAGTGTTGATGCCATTATGTCTTCTCCAAGTACACATATGAGACTTTCAGGAGAGGTTAACTAGGGTGAATGATATTCTGTTGGGCTCTTTGTGTTTTGCTTCTCCAGTTGAAATTGCTTATGTTGAATGGCATGGCTTATTCAAGGAAATGACAATCCATGTGACCCTTTGGGCACTACCATAGAATAGCACTAAATTACTTATGCAATAGGTGGCCATGTTGTCGTGGGAGAAGGACAACAAAAGTACTTTTTCCTACGTCTACAAAAACGGAGAGATTAATAGTGCCTCCACTCTCAAATTGGAGATAGTTTGGATGTGTTGTAAAAGGAGTTCACCAAATTTCAGAAAAATGAAGCAACTGGTGCCATTTATTAAGAATAAAAAGGTGCCCATCCACAGATTTGGTTCGGGGTTTAGAAGAGGATGTAATTTAGCAAGTGAATGAAAATAATGACTGAGTTGACTATGAGTATTTTCATACCCTTCCCTTCCAAAATGTTTTTCAACCACGACCAGCGGTCTTGCCATCGACAATTTTCTTCAATAGTATGTAAGTCTTTGACAATCTCATGCATGATTCTATCTGTTCATGGATACCTATTGTGGTTATAAACGCAAGAGCATTATTTGTTACTTTGGCGTCTCGACAGATTTCATAGGTTGACAGACCCATTCCATAACTTGAGAATCAAGATGGCAAACAATCATGCAATCTCCGAAATCTCTCTCTTCTCACACCCTCGCAAGCCAAGATGTCAGCAATCTAAAGGAATCAGAATCATAGGCATGCCCCATAAGAGTCACTGGGAAGATGGTCTCACAGCCAGGATGAAGAGAGGTTCAAGTTCAGCTCCTACTGGTTCAGACAAATGTAAATCAGGAATATCTAGAGACAGTGGAGGGAGTGAGGGAAGAATCGTGAGTCTGGCCATGACAATCTCATGTGAATTCAGTTTAGTCGTTTGACTAAGGATGCCTCAGGTCGACATTAGTGCTTGGATTAGGTTGTCTTGCTAATTAAGCCCTCTCTCTTCACATATCATAATCATTTTATCCTTCAATGTTATATTGAACTTCTCCACCTTCCCTTAGGATTTAAAGCGATACACGCGTGGAACGGTTGTTTAATACCAAAAGCTTTGCACAGTTACGGAAATACAGACGTCAGCAATCTTGTGAGGGTTTCTTAGCCTGTGGAAAAACTCATGTAATAGACTTTTGCCACAGTGAAGACATCCGTGCAGGCACAAGGCTAGAATTCTATCAAACCAAAATACATGTAAACTAATAGAATACCATTGACATCTGATAAAATCGGAACATTTAGATGAAATCAGTTTGAATGTGCAGACATGATCACCAAGGGCTGGGGTGGGCAACTGGGGTAGTTTGGCGCCTTTTTTTTTCTTTTACAGCTTGACAAATGGTACACAAATGAAACTACTGTTGAACATAGGGGCGGAATTAAGGTGCAAATCAGTGTAAGTCTGTGGCACCTATCATATCATTTCAGCTGATGCGTTAGATACCATACAACATCAGGCCAAATTGAGTACCACTATTTTGGACCATCCATTTTATCATTTTTGTCGTGTCACAATACACTCTTATATTCCTGACATCTGTACCTCAACCCAACCACCCTATTATCTTCAGGTTCTTACTCCTGTAAATCAGCACCATCTACACAGAGGGTATATGTCAGACTCTCAGTTCCTGTGTAGTTATGTCTTGCTCTGTCTCGGCCTTCTTACTCTCTGGATAAAATAAGTATAGTGCCACCAAAGGACACAAGAGGAAAGGGATTGGGAAAAGAAAGACATTCTATATTGCGCTCGCAACTAGACCTGGCATGAATTCTAGTCTTGAACTGCAAAAAAAAAATCTCTTGTACTGTAAGACAAACAAGGCAATGTTAAGTTAGTAATATACTTAATATATTGTCTCAGAAATTATGGGATAATAACATATCTTATTAACTAAGCAATATTCTGCAGTAACAGGTGCTTTGTATAACTATAAATGTGTATACGGTAGGGGGCGTGGCCGAGAAGGCCATCATGGCGGAAGCTTAATCCCCGAGCTCCGCCGAGGAACAAACTAATCTTGACCTTGGATCATGATATCCCCTTGGCAGGTCATTTGGGACAGACTAAGACTTGGAACTGGTTGATGAACCATTTCTACTGGCCCCATATGCCTGTGAAGGTAAATAAGTTTTGCAGCTCCTGTGTTACCTGTCAGGCAAGTGGCAAGGCAGGGGGCAAGACAAAGGCTCCCTTGATACCACTGCTAGTGGTTGGGACTCACTTTGAAAGGGTAGGGTGCGTATTGGTGGTCCCCTAGACCCACCTACTGCATCAGGCAATAGGTATAACTTGGTGGAAGTGGCCCATGCCACAAGGTACCCTGCGGCAATACCCCTGTCCTGAGAGCAATACCCCTCAAAACTGTTGCCGCTCCTGCAGTGGCTAGGGCCTTACTTGGTGTGTTGCCCAGAGTGGGTTTCCCAAAGAGGTTGTTTTAGATAGGGGCACAAACTTCCTGTCCAGTTATCTGAAAGCGATGTGGGATGAATGTGGTATTAACTACACGTTCACCACCCATATGGTTGAGTAGCTGTGCGCCATATCAAATGCAATCATTTCATTACATCACCCCCAGAACTAATGTTCTGGTGGAGAGGTTCAACAAGACACAGAAGGGCATGATTAATGGGCTGACTGACAATCTCAGGAGGAGATGGGATGTTCTCCTCCCATGCCTACTATTTACCTACAGGGAGGTCCCACAAAAAGGATTTGGTTTCAGTCCCTTTGAGCTATTGTTTGAGAACACCATAAGGGGACCATTGTGCCTGCTGAGAGAGTCTTTGGAGAAGCCTCTCAAGGAAGCAAATGACAATGTGCTGAACTATGTGCTAGACCTGAGATCTCGAATGGCAGAGTACATGTACAAGGCAAGCAGAAAACTAGAGGCCAGCCAGGAGTTCATGAAGCACTGGTATGATCAGAAGGCTGCAATGCCCGAGTATACTCCAGGACAATTGGTGTGGGTGTTGGAGCCTGATGTTCCTAGGGCCCTCCATGACATATGGAGCGGGCCCTATCTAGTCATTGAAAAGAAGGGTTGGGATACCTACCTGGTCGACCCTAACACCTCCAGAAACACTCATAGGGTCTTGCATGTAAATAGATTGAAACCCCATCATTTCAAGGCAGACATGACCATGTTACTGATCACAGATGAGGGAGTGGAGGAAGAGACTGAGTCAGTGCCAGACTTCCACTCCAACAATGTGTAAGATGGGTCAGTGGAGGGAATTGTGCTCTCTCTCAAACTGGCAATGCAGCAGCACAGAGACTGTAAGCAAGTGCTGGAGCAGTTTGCTGCCCTGTTCACTTGATCCCTGGTATCACTGAGTGGTGTGAGCACCACATTGCCACTTTTCAAAAATAAACTGTACAGGCTGTCTGACCATATCACAGCTAGCATCAAGGCTGAGGTGGTTAAGATACTAGGGTTGGGGGTAATTGCTCCTTCTGACAGTCCATCACCAGCCCAGTGGTACTGGTGCCTAAACCTAATCTCCAGTGGGGGAAAGAAGGAGTTAAGGTTCTGTGTGGACTACAGAGGTCTTACTGCAGTCACTATGACTGATGCTCACCCCATTTTATTTGTTTGATCTGTTTATTAAAGTTTTGTACATGACTAGAAAACAATATACCATCATAGAAATGATCATATAGAGCCAGTAGGTAGTTAGCCAGGATACATTTGGAACCCAACATCTCATCAGTATGGAAACATCACTATTATCAGCTACATCTAGTAACTCTAAATGGCATTTTCCATCAATCACTTAACTGCATCCCACCTGCAGCATGGCTATTAAATCTTGTTGCAATACAGTACAATTCTACTATGCATGCAAATATCAATTGTCTATGTACAACTTAAATGGCTTCACACCACCATAATGCCTCAATCTGTTTATGCAATCAAACAGTCTTAATAATAACTTTTAACGTAAAAACACCATCAAGGGGACTGGGGGGGATTTTTTAGGAAGAGGAGCAGGAGCCTTATGAAGGAAGGTAATACAACATGGATCTCAGTTGCAATGAGACGTTACCTTGTCAACAATCATATAGTTGCACTTCATGTCTGCGTGGAGAAACCTATATAACAGTTCGGGTTATATGGGACATTCTTCACAAACCTTAATTTATCAACAACAAGGGTCCCCAAATAAGTCAGCAGGGACCTCGGGGAACATACTTTGTACATGCAACAACAGTCCCAAACATACAATCAATACGATAAGAATAAATATAGACAGAATCAATCTATATTGCGAGTGACATGTCCAGCCGGACAGTGGTCTTCAAAATTTACTCAATATACAAGTCATTAAAACAAGGAATACCTTCCACAGTTCAACCAGTGTGGTACACAAGCCTGTGCCCAGCACTAACAGAACGGGTAGAGAGGGTGAATATACAGAGCGAAGAAGGGCTATTAAGGCAAAAGGACGTTTCTGTCATAAATACAATTGTACAGAATTTTCAAACATAGCACCATTACATCACATTGTAATTGCGTTTAGTATATAGGTGCTAAATTGGTCGACGGCGTTTCGGCCCCCCTAGTAAATCACGGGGACCATCATCAGGACAATTCAGTGAAAGCCTTAGCAAGAATTTAGCCTCTAATTGCCTAGAAAGGGAGGAAGGAAATACATACTTTTAAATACAGAACCTTCAAGCGTTAAACGACAACAAGTGACTTTTAGTGGATTGTGAAGCACTACACTCCAAATCTGGTGATGTTCAGAATACGTGCAAGAACGGGGTGGCGCCGTTGAGCATGCCGGCATTAGGTGTCCAGTTGCGTAAAATTACATGCACGATCAATTACGGCTCAGGTGAATAAAAATGGTACCGCATGGTGGAAAGAACAGACATACTGGTTTATGGAGTCGCCAAAACGTTAATAACCGTTCATGATCAATTGTGACTTGTGGCATCGAATTGCGGCCAGGTTGGTGTAAACAAGTGACTCAGCGGGAAGGCACGAGCGGGCACGCTAGTTTTAAAATTTAACAGACATACATTCCCATGCATGATCAGTGGTGGAACTAAAGTGCGGTCAGGTGGATGAGATCCGATCGAGCAAAAAAGCACGCTAGTATCAACAATCAACAGACATAAATTCCCATGCATTTTAAGTAGTGAGAGCGGCACTCAATTGCGGTCAGATGGATGAAGCCGATCGAGCCAAGGACACACTAGTTCCAACAGTCAACAGAATTAGTTTCCGTGCATGATACGTGGTGAAAGCGGCACTAAATTGCGTTCAGGTGGGTGAATCGAACGAGCCAGCGAGGTGGTACGGGCGGGCATGCTAGTTCCTTGAGTCACATCAGTTAAATACATTAAGGAGCCTGTGGGACAAGGTTTGTGCCAGAAGGGTCCAGCTTACCAATAAACCCGATCGTGTCGGGCAGTTAGGAAGGTAGTGAAGAATATTCGGCAGTGGAAACGCTCTAAACGGGGAATAAAATACCACAATTAGGGGCGTGAGTGAGGAGGGAGATATTTACAGCAGTCTCCAGAGAGAAGACTCTAATCCTTACCACAATCGAGCACGATAATCCGCGGATCGTGATAATGTCCGTCGGGGCCTGGGGAACCTAAAAGGAAACCCACAATGTCAGCGTATAGGCTGAGGGCATTGAGAGAGGAGCATTGAGTGAGGAGGGTACAGGCGGGGTAATCTTACCGGGTGAGTCAGTCGGCGTGTGTCTTTCCAGGCATGCTCGGTGTCGAGAGCGACGTCTTAATATAGAAGGTGCAGATAGGCCGGAACATTATGACGAGCAATGGCATAGAAATAAACAGAGGGCAATCCTCGGCGGCCATATTGAGAGAGCGTAAGTGGTAGAAGTGAATATACAAAGTGTGACCATGTGACCATGTGACGATAAGGGACATAGAAACAAAGGTAGGAGTTGCTCGCCGGCAATCTTAGGAGAGTGTTTACGCTCGAAAAGGAGTATCTAGGTGAATTGCAAGTGACAATTTAAAACAACCAGTATACAGAGAGTTACATAAAATGACAGAACTGATTCAGTGCCCGAACTAAATTAGAGGAGCCCATTCATCCTGCAGATTGAGTCCCGAATTAAAACTGTCAGTTTTCAAAATCCATTTGAGTTCTTCGCGGTTTAGTAAGCGAGTAAGGTCACCACCCCTGGGTGGAACGATGACCTGAGTGACCACCGTCCAACGAAGGTCATTTTCAGTGTGCCCCTTGTCCAAAAAATGTTCAACAAGTGGAGCGTTGGGAGTCTTGCAGCGGATACGGCTCCGGTGTTGGGAAATCCTGAGCTTGATTTTTTGCTTTGTCTGGCCCACATATATCAAGTTGCAAGGACAAAAAATAGCATAAATGTTGTTACAGCTATTGCAGTTGGTGAACGTTTTCAAAACATTTCTTACATCTTTATATACAAATTCCTTGCCATCTAATGAGTAGTCGCATACAACACAGGTACCACATTTCGAATGGCCTCGGAGGGGTGGTAGTTGCCAGTGATCTTGAAGTGTGATATTTTTTGCTGAAGGTAATGCGGCCCTTACCAGTTGGTCTTTGAGATTTTTATTCTTCCTAAATGCAAAGAGGGGAGTATCCCAATTCAGTGGACCTGAGTTCAGTATGTGCCAGTTCTTTTTTATGCACTGTTTGACACGATGTGAGATTGGAGAGAATGTGGTTACACATACCAATTTGTCAGAAGGTTGTTTAGGTTTTGGCTCGAGGAGTGTTTCACGGGGGCAGTACCAGGCCCTTTTCATAGAGTTTTTTACAAGACGCCTCGGATAGCCTCTCGCTCTAAGTTTCTCAAAAAGAATATTTGCCTCACAGAAGTAATCTTCCTTTTTGAAGCAATTTCTCCTGAGTCTGAGGAATTGTGAGTATGGCAAGCTATCCCTCAGGGCCCTGGGGTGACAGCTGTCATAGCTCAGAAGGGTATTTCTCTCCGTAGGTTTGCGAAATGATGAGGTGTACAAAGTGCCATTTTGATGTTGGATATTAAGGTCTAGAAATGAAATGTTCTGCTTATTGTGGGTTAGGGTAAATGTAAGGCCATTGCAATTACTGTTAAGCCAATGCAGGAGTCCAAGGAGCTCATCTACTGAACCACCCCAGATCAGAAAAATATCGTCTATGTAGCGCTTCCATGCCCGCAACCCTTGATGGAATGGGTTGCTGGGGGGCAAGATGGTGTTAGTCTCTAGCCAGTCCATATAGAGGATCGCCAGGGTTGGGGCAAAAATAGCGCCCATGGATGTACCCCGCACTTGCTGATAGTATTGCGAGTCATACATGAAAAAGTTTTGGGTGAGACAAATTTCTAAAAGTTGTACAATGAACAGGGTGGGTACCCTATGGGGTCTCGATCGGGTGTTAAGTATGTTCTCCATGACAAGTAAGGAGTCTCTCTGGGGTATGTTAGTGTAAAGGGACTCCACGTCAAGTGTGCATAGAGTCTCATTACCGGGATCGTATGGGTGGTTTTCGATGATATTAATCATATGCATACTGTCTCTGATGTAGAATTGAGTTACTGGCACAAAGTCCTTGAGAAAGTAATTGACGTAGTGACCCAGTGGTTCCAGAACTGACCCACAGCCAGACACTATCGGTCTACCTGGTGGGTTTTCAAGTCTTTTGTGGATTTTGGGCAATGTATAAATGACCGGGATTCTGGGGTTGGTGATATTGAGGAAGTTGTATTCATGTTTGCTAATGATGCCATCAGACAACGCTTCGGTTGTAAGGAGTCTGATCAGAGTCTGTATTTCTTTGGTTGGGTTGCAGGGAAGTCTACAATAGTGGTCGGTGTTTGAGACTTGACGTTGCAACTCCTCTTTGTAATTGCAGATATCCTGTAGTACAATTCCGCCGCCCTTATCGGCTGGCTTAATGATCAGCTCATTCTTGTTTTTCAAGGTGGTGATGGCAATTTTCTCTTCAAGCGAAATATTAAATGGTATGAAGAGATGTGATTTTTCAATGGCCGCAATTTCTTTAAGGATAACTTTCTCAAAAGTGATAATCTCCCTAGGGATCATGTTGGAGGTGGGTGAGAAAGTGGAAGGGGGTCTAAAGGGTGTAACAACAGTTTTGGGCTCAGAAGGATTGAGCTCAAAGTAAGAACGTAGTCTCAGTTTACGAAAAAAGGCCATCAGCTCGGACTGGAGGTCCAGGAAATTGGGGTATGTGGTCGGGACAAATGATAATCCTTTCAGCAGAAGGGATGATTCTTGTGACGAAAGATTATGTCCAGAAATATTGAAGATAGGAATGAGGTCAGAGGCAGAGTCAAGGTTTACCATTGGTAGAATTTGTGTCTGGTCTGGCGTTCCCCCGGAGGGTTGTGCCATCTCTGTTGTTGTTTTACCCTTCCTCTCTTTGGAGGTTCGGAATTGCCTCTGGCTAAAAAATTTGTCTGATTACGTGCCTGACCACTTTGACCCTCCCCAGGATCAGAACTATCAGAGGATTCTGCTGAGGAATCTGTGAAGCCTACTACCGTATTTCTTCTATTGAAACGTCCCCACGGTCTGGGGGTTTGTTGATGAGGGTTGAAGTTGCGGTTTGCGTAGAAATCTTTCTGCAGATAGGGGTAGGTACGTTCAAGTGAGAAGAGTTTAATGTCTTTCTTCACTTTATTAGATTTTTTGTTTTGCTCAATACGATGGAATTCCACCACAGTTTTATCAATTTTCTCTAACAAGGACTTTGCGTCAGCAATTGTCTTATCTTCAAGGATCTGTTTTTCAAGATCCTTAATAATATCATCCAGTTTTTTAAGTTCCTCAACAGCGGTTTCTATCCCAAGCACTAGCCAGTGCCTGGAGCAAGTAGTGCCAATACTACTGAACCCAGTAATGTATTTGGGATTGTCAGTAAATACCCCAGGGATATTTCTCACTTGTAAACCCAAGGGAATGGTATTAGACTTCAAGTATTGGGTCAACATTAGCGTCATTAATTCTAATCGGGCATGTTTTTTCTTTTGTTTTTCAAGATCCACCGAGAGGCTGGTGTTGCCAGTTACAGTAGGTTCGTCTTGAACATCAAATAAGGAGGGGCCTGCACAGATTTTATTGATGTATTCAATTGAGTAAAGAGGGGCTGAATCAGACATTACAAAAGACGGACAGTGAAGGAAGCCAAGGTGTACACAGCTGTTTGTACCAGGGTGGGGGGGCGAGAGACCACTCGGGAGAAGTGGAAGTAAGGCAAAGGCCCTTGCAATCAACCAATTGCGCAAAGTTCAATTTATCAACAACAAGGGGCCCCAAATAAGTCAGCAGGGACCTCGGGGAACATTCTTTGTACATGCTACAACAGTCCCAAACATACAATCAATACGATAAGAATAAATATAGACAGAATCAATCTATATTGCGAGTGACATGTCCAGCCGGACAGTGGTCTTCAAAGTTTACTCAATATACAAGTCATTAAAACAAGGAATACCTTCCACAGTTCAACCAGTGTGGTACACAAGCCTGTGCCCAGCACTAACAGAACGGGTAGAGAGGGTGAATATACAGAGCGAAGAAGGGCTATTAAGGCAAAAGGACGTTTCTGTCATAAATACAATTGTACAGAATTTTCAAACATAGCACCATTACATCACATTGTAATCATGTTTAGTATATAGGTGCTAAATTGGTCGACGGCGTTTCGGCCCCCCTAGTAAATCACGGGGACCATCATCAGGACAATTCAGTGAAAGCCTTAGCAAGAATTTAGCCTCTAATTGCCTAGAAAGGGAGGAAGGAAATACATACTTTTAAATACAGAACCTTCAAGCGTTAAACGACAACAAGTGACTTTTAGTGGATTGTGAAGCACAACACTCCAAATCTGGTGATGTTCAGAATACGTGCAAGAACGGGGTGGCGCCGTTGAGCATGCCGGCATCAGGTGTCCAGTTGCGTAAAATTACATGCACGATCAATTACGGCTCAGGTGAATAAAAATGGTACCGCATGGTGGAAAGAACAAACATACTGGTTTATGGAGTCGCCAAAACGTTAATAACCGTTCATGATCAATTGTGACTTGTGGCATCGAATTGCGGCCAGGTTGGTGTAAACAAGTGACTCAGCGGGAAGGCACGAGCGGGCACGCTAGTTTTAAAATTTAACAGACATACATTCCCATGCATGATCAGTGGTGGAACTAAAGTGCGGTCAGGTGGATGAGATCCGATCGAGCAAAAAAGCACGCTAGTATCAACAATCAACAGACATCAATTCCCATGCATTTTAAGTAGTGAGAGCGGCACTCAATTGCGGTCAGATGGATGAAGCCGATCGAGCCAAGGGCACACTCGTTCCAACAGTCAACAGAATTAGTTTCCGTGCATGATACGTGGTGAAAGCAGCACTAAATTACGTTCAGGTGGGTGAATCGAACGAGCCAGCGAGGTGGTACGGGCGGGCATGCTAGTTCCTTGAGTCACATCAGTTAAATACATTAAGGAGCCTGTGGGACAAGGTTTGTGCCAGAAGGGTCCAGCTTACCAATAATCCCGATCGTGTCGGGCAGTTAGGAAGGTAGTGAAGAATATTCGGCAGTGGAAACGCTCTAAACGGGGAATAAAATACCACAATTAGAGGCGTGAGTGAGGAGGGAGATATTTACAGCAGTCTCCAGAGAGAAGACTCTAATCCTTACCACAATCGAGCGCGATAATCCGCGGATCGTGATAATGTCCGTCGGGGCCTGGGGAACCTAAAAGGAAACCCACAATGTCAGCGTATAGGCTGAGGGCATTGAGAGAGGAGCATTGAGTGAGGAGGGTACAGGCGGGGTAATCTTACCGGGTGAGTCAGTCGGCGTGTGTCTTTCCAGGCATGCTCGGTGTCGAGAGCGACGTCTTAATATAGAAGGTGCAGATAGGCCGGAACATTATGACGAGCAATGGCATAGAAATAAACAGAGGGCAATCCTCGGCGGCCATATTGAGAGAGCGTAAGTGGTAGAAGTGAATATACAAAGTGTGACCATGTGACCATGTGACGATAAGGGACATAGAAACAAAGGTAGGAGTTGCTCGCCGGCAATCTTAGGAGAGTGTTTACGCTCGAAAAGGAGTATCTAGGTGAATTGCAAGTGACAATTTAAAACAACCAGTATACAGAGAGTTACATAAAATGACAGAACTGATTCAGTGCCCGAACTAAATTAGAGGAGCCCATTCATCCTGCAGATTGAGTCCCGAATTAAAACTGTCAGTTTTCAAAATCCATTTGAGTTCTTCGCGGTTTAGTAAGCGAGTAAGGTCACCACCCCTGGGTGGAACGATGACCTGAGTGACCACCGTCCAACGAAGGTCATTTTCAGTGTGCCCCTTGTCCAAAAAATGTTCAACAAGTGGAGCGTTGGGAGTCTTGCAGCGGATACGGCTCCGGTGTTGGGAAATCCTGAGCTTGATTTTTTGCTTTGTCTGGCCCACATATATCAAGTTGCAAGGACAAAAAATAGCATAAATGTTGTTACAGCTATTGCAGTTGGTGAACGTTTTCAAAACATTTCTTACATCTTTATATACAAATTCCTTGCCATCTAATGAGTAGTCGCATACAACACAGGTACCACATTTCGAATGGCCTCGGAGGGGTGGTAGTTGCCAGTGATCTTGAAGTGTGATATTTTTTGCTGAAGGTAATGCGGCCCTTACCAGTTGGTCTTTGAGATTTTTATTCTTCCTAAATGCAAAGAGGGGAGTATCCCAATTCAGTGGACCTGAGTTCAGTATGTGCCAGTTCTTTTTTATGCACTGTTTGACACGATGTGAGATTGGAGAGAATGTGGTTACACATACCAATTTGTCAGAAGGTTGTTTAGGTTTTGGCTCGAGGAGTGTTTCACGGGGGCAGTACCAGGCCCTTTTCATAGAGTTTTTTACAAGACGCCTCGGATAGCCTCTCGCTCTAAGTTTCTCAAAAAGAATATTTGCCTCACAGAAGTAATCTTCCTTTTTGAAGCAATTTCTCCTGAGTCTGAGGAATTGTGAGTATGGCAAGCTATCCCTCAGGGCCCTGGGGTGACAGCTGTCATAGCTCAGAAGGGTATTTCTCTCCGTAGGTTTGCGAAATGATGAGGTGTACAAAGTGCCATTTTGATGTTGGATATTAAGGTCTAGAAATGAAATGTTCTGCTTATTGTGGGTTAGGGTAAATGTAAGGCCATTGCAATTACTGTTAAGCCAATGCAGGAGTCCAAGGAGCTCATCTACTGAACCACCCCAGATCAGAAAAATATCGTCTATGTAGCGCTTCCATGCCCGCAACCCTTGATGGAATGGGTTGCTGGGGGGCAAGATGGTGTTAGTCTCTAGCCAGTCCATATAGAGGATCGCCAGGGTTGGGGCAAAAATAGCGCCCATGGATGTACCCCGCACTTGCTGATAGTATTGCGAGTCATACATGAAAAAGTTTTGGGTGAGACAAATTTCTAAAAGTTGTACAATGAACAGGGTGGGTACCCTATGGGGTCTCGATCGGGTGTTAAGTATGTTCTCCATGACAAGTAAGGAGTCTCTCTGGGGTATGTTAGTGTAAAGGGACTCCACGTCAAGTGTGCATAGAGTCTCATTACCGGGATCGTATGGGTGGTTTTCGATGATATTAATCATATGCATACTGTCTCTGATGTAGAATTGAGTTACTGGCACAAAGTCCTTGAGAAAGTAATTGACGTAGTGACCCAGTGGTTCCAGAACTGACCCACAGCCAGACACTATCGGTCTACCTGGTGGGTTTTCAAGTCTTTTGTGGATTTTGGGCAATGTATAAATGACCGGGATTCTGGGGTTGGTGATATTGAGGAAGTTGTATTCATGTTTGCTAATGATGCCATCAGACAACGCTTCGGTTGTAAGGAGTCTGATCAGAGTCTGTATTTCTTTGGTTGGGTTGCAGGGAAGTCTACAATAGTGGTCGGTGTTTGAGACTTGACGTTGCAACTCCTCTTTGTAATTGCAGATATCCTGTAGTACAATTCCGCCGCCCTTATCGGCTGGCTTAATGATCAGCTCATTCTTGTTTTTCAAGGTGGTGATGGCAATTTTCTCTTCAAGCGAAATATTAAATGGTATGAAGAGATGTGATTTTTCAATGGCCGCAATTTCTTTAAGGATAACTTTCTCAAAAGTGATAATCTCCCTAGGGATCATGTTGGAGGTGGGTGAGAAATAGGAAGGGGGTCTAAAGGGTGTAACAACAGTTTTGGGCTCAGAAGGATTGAGCTCAAAGTAAGAACGTAGTCTCAGTTTACGAAAAAAGGCCATCAGCTCGGACTGGAGGTCCAGGAAATTGGGGTATGTGGTCGGGACAAATGATAATCCTTTCAGCAGAAGGGATGATTCTTGTGACGAAAGATTATGTCCAGAAATATTGAAGATAGGAATGAGGTCAGAGGCAGAGTCAAGGTTTACCATTGGTAGAATTTGTGTCTGGTCTGGCGTTCCCCCGGAGGGTTGTGCCATCTCTGTTGTTGTTTTACCCTTCCTCTCTTTGGAGGTTCGGAATTGCCTCTGGCTAAAAAATGTGTCTGATTACGT
Organism: Lissotriton helveticus; assembly: GCF_964261635.1. Classification (NCBI taxonomy): domain Eukaryota; kingdom Metazoa; phylum Chordata; class Amphibia; order Caudata; family Salamandridae; genus Lissotriton; species Lissotriton helveticus. The sequence goes on along the minus strand of NC_136072.1, from coordinate 1,009,258,140 downwards.
GCCTGACCACTTTGACCCTCCCCAGGATCAGAACTATCAGAGGATTCTGCTGAGGAATCTGTGAAGCCTACTACCGTATTTCTTCTATTGAAACGTCCCCACGGTCTGGGGGTTTGTTGATGAGGGTTGAAGTTGCGGTTTGCGTAGAAATCTTTCTGCAGATAGGGGTAGGTACGTTCAAGTGAGAAGAGTTTAATGTCTTTCTTCACTTTATTAGATTTTTTGTTTTGCTCAATACGATGGAATTCCACCACAGTTTTATCAATTTTCTCTAACAAGGACTTTGCGTCAGCAATTGTCTTATCTTCAAGGATCTGTTTTTCAAGATCCTTAATAATATCATCCAGTTTTTTAAGTTCCTCAACAGCGGTTTCTATCCCAAGCACTAGCCAGTGCCTGGAGCAAGTAGTGCCAATACTACTGAACCCAGTAATGTATTTGGGATTGTCAGTAAATACCCCAGGGATATTTCTCACTTGTAAACCCAAGGGAATGGTATTAGACTTCAAGTATTGGGTCAACATTAGCGTCATTAATTCTAATCGGGCATGTTTTTTCTTTTGTTTTTCAAGATCCACCGAGAGGCTGGTGTTGCCAGTTACAGTAGGTTCGTCTTGAACATCAAATAAGGAGGGGCCTGCACAGATTTTATTGATGTATTCAATTGAGTAAAGAGGGGCTGAATCAGACATTACAAAAGACGGACAGTGAAGGAAGCCAAGGTGTACACAGCTGTTTGTACCAGGGTGGGGGGGCGAGAGACCACTCGGGAGAAGTGGAAGTAAGGCAAAGCCCCTTGCAATCAACCAATTGCGCAAAGTTCAATTTATCAACAACAAGGGGCCCCAAATAAGTCAGCAGGGACCTCGGGGAACATTCTTTGTACATGCTACAACAGTCCCAAACATACAATCAATACGATAAGAATAAATATAGACAGAATCAATCTATATTGCGAGTGACATGTCCAGCCGGACAGTGGTCTTCAAAGTTTACTCAATATACAAGTCATTAAAACAAGGAATACCTTCCACAGTTCAACCAGTGTGGTACACAAGCCTGTGCCCAGCACTAACAGAACGGGTAGAGAGGGTGAATATACAGAGCGAAGAAGGGCTATTAAGGCAAAAGGACGTTTCTGTCATAAATACAATTGTACAGAATTTTCAAACATAGCACCATTACATCACATTGTAATCATGTTTAGTATATAGGTGCTAAATTGGTCGACGGCGTTTCGGCCCCCCTAGTAAATCACGGGGACCATCATCAGGACAATTCAGTGAAAGCCTTAGCAAGAATTTAGCCTCTAATTGCCTAGAAAGGGAGGAAGGAAATACATACTTTTAAATACAGAACCTTCAAGCGTTAAACGACAACAAGTGACTTTTAGTGGATTGTGAAGCACAACACTCCAAATCTGGTGATGTTCAGAATACGTGCAAGAACGGGGTGGCGCCGTTGAGCATGCCGGCATCAGGTGTCCAGTTGCGTAAAATTACATGCACGATCAATTACGGCTCAGGTGAATAAAAATGGTACCGCATGGTGGAAAGAACAAACATACTGGTTTATGGAGTCACCAAAACGTTAATAACCGTTCATGATCAATTGTGACTTGTGGCATCGAATTGCGGCCAGGTTGGTGTAAACAAGTGACTCAGCGGGAAGGCACGAGCGGGCACGCTAGTTTTAAAATTTAACAGACATACATTCCCATGCATGATCAGTGGTGGAACTAAAGTGCGGTCAGGTGGATGAGATCCGATCGAGCAAAAAAGCACGCTAGTATCAACAATCAACAGACATCAATTCCCATGCATTTTAAGTAGTGAGAGCGGCACTCAATTGCGGTCAGATGGATGAAGCCGATCGAGCCAAGGGCACACTCGTTCCAACAGTCAACAGAATTAGTTTCCGTGCATGATACGTGGTGAAAGCAGCACTAAATTACGTTCAGGTGGGTGAATCGAACGAGCCAGCGAGGTGGTACGGGCGGGCATGCTAGTTCCTTGAGTCACATCAGTTAAATACATTAAGGAGCCTGTGGGACAAGGTTTGTGCCAGAAGGGTCCAGCTTACCAATAATCCCGATCGTGTCGGGCAGTTAGGAAGGTAGTGAAGAATATTCGGCAGTGGAAACGCTCTAAACGGGGAATAAAATACCACAATTAGAGGCGTGAGTGAGGAGGGAGATATTTACAGCAGTCTCCAGAGAGAAGACTCTAATCCTTACCACAATCGAGCGCGATAATCCGCGGATCGTGATAATGTCCGTCGGGGCCTGGGGAACCTAAAAGGAAACCCACAATGTCAGCGTATAGGCTGAGGGCATTGGGAGAGGAGCATTGAGTGAGGAGGGTACAGGCGGGGTAATCTTACCGGGTGAGTCAGTCGGCGTGTGTCTTTCCAGGCATGCTCGGTGTCGAGAGCGACGTCTTAATATAGAAGGTGCAGATAGGCCGGAACATTATGATGAGCAATGGCATAGAAATAAACAGAGGGCAATCCTCGGCGGCCATATTGAGAGAGCGTAAGTGGTAGAAGTGAATACACAAAGTGTGACCATGTGACCATGTGACGATAAGGGACATAGAAACAAAGGTAGGAGTTGCTCGCCGGCCATCTTAGGAGAGTGTTTACGCTCGAAAAGGAGTATCTAGGTGAATTGCAAGTGACAATTTAAAACAACCAGTATACAGAGAGTTACATAAAATGACAGAACTGATTCAGTGCCCGAACTAAATTAGAGCAGTCCATTCATCCAGCAGATTGAGTCCCGAATTAAAACTGTCAGTTTTCAAAATCCATTTGAGTTCTTCGCGGTTTAGTAAGCGAGTAAGGTCACCACCCCTGGGTGGAACGATGACCTGAGTGACCACCGTCCAACGAAGGTCATTTTCAGTGTGCCCCTTGTCCAAAAAATGTTCAACAAGTGGAGCGTTGGGAGTCTTGCAGCGGATACGGCTCCGGTGTTGGGAAATCCTGAGCTTGATTTTTTGCTTTGTCTGGCCCACATATATCAAGTTGCAAGGACAAAAAATAGCATAAATGATGTTACAGCTATTGCAGTTGGTGAACGTTTTCAAAACATTTCTTACATCTTTATATACAAATTCCTTGCCATCTAATGAGTAGTCGCATACAACACAGGTACCACATTTCGAATGGCCTCGGAGGGGTGGTAGTTGCCAGTGATCTTGAAGTGTGATATTTTTTGCTGAAGGTAATGCGGCCCTTACCAGTTGGTCTTTGAGATTTTTATTCTTCCTAAATGCAAAGAGGGGAGTATCCCAATTCAGTGGACCTGAGTTCAGTATGTGCCAGTTCTTTTTTATGCACTGTTTGACACGATTTGAGATTGGAGAGAATGTGGTTACACATACCAATTTGTCAGAAGGTTGTTTAGGTTTTGGCTCGAGGAGTGTTTCACGGGGGCAGTACCAGGCCCTTTTCATAGAGTTTTTTACAAGACGCCTCGGATAGCCTCTCGCTCTAAGTTTCTCAAAAAGAATATTTGCCTCACAGAAGTAATCTTCCTTTTTGAAGCAATTTCTCCTGAGTCTGAGGAATTGTGAGTATGGCAAGCTATCCCTCAGGGCCCTGGGGTGACAGCTGTCATAGCTCAGAAGGGTATTTCTCTCCGTAGGTTTGCGAAATAATGAGGTGTACAAAGTGCCATTTTGATGTTGGATATTAAGGTCTAGAAATGAAATTTTCTGCTTATTGTGGGTTAGGGTAAATGTAAGGCCATTGCAATTACTGTTAAGCCAATGCAGGAGTCCAAGGAGCTCATCTACTGAACCACCCCAGATCAGAAAAATATCGTCTATGTAGCGCTTCCATGCCCGCAACCCTTGATGGAATGGGTTGCTGGGGGGCAAGATGGTGTTAGTCTCTAGCCAGTCCATACAGAGGATCGCCAGGGTTGGGGCAAAAATAGCGCCCATGGATGTACCCCGCACTTGCTGATAGTATTGCGAGTCATACATGAAGGAGAAAATTGCCATCACCACCTTGAAAAACAAGAATGAGCTGATCATTAAGCCAGCCGATAAGGGCGGCAAAATGGTACTACAGGATATCTGCAATTACAAAAAGGAGTTGCAACGTCAAGTCTCAAACACCGACCACTATTGTAGACTTCCCTGCAACCCAACCAAAGAAATACAGACTCTGATCAGACTCCTTACAACCGAAGCGTTGTCTGATGGCATCATTAGCAAACATGAATACAACTTCCTCAATATCACCAACCCCAGAATCCCGGTCATTTATACATTGCCCAAAATCCACAAAAGACTTGAAAACCCACCAGGTAGACCGATAGTGTCTGGCTGTGGGTCAGTTCTGGAACCACTGGGTCACTACGTCAATTACTTTCTCAAGGACTTTGTGCCAGTAACTCAATGCTACATCAGAGACTGTATGCATATGATTAATATCATCGAAAACCACCCATACGATCCCGGTAATGAGACTCTATGCACACTTGACGTGGAGTCTCTTTACACTAACATACCCCAGAGAGACTCCTTACTTGCCATGGAGAACATACTTAACACCCGATCGAGACCCCATAGGGTACCCACCCTGTTCATTGTACAACTTTTAGAAATTTGTCTCACCCAAAACTTTTTCATGTATGACTCGCAATACTATCAGCAAGTGCGGGGTACATCCATGGGCGCTATTTTTGCCCCAACCCTGGCGATCCTCTATATGGACTGGCTAGAGACTAACACCATCTTGCCCCCCAGCAACCCATTCCATCAAGGGTTGCGGGCATGGAAGCGCTACATAGACGATATTTTTCTGATCTGGGGTGGTTCAGTAGATGAGCTCCTTGGACTCCTGCATTGGCTTAACAGTAATTGCAATGGCCTTACATTTACCCTAACCCACAATAAGCAGAAAATTTCATTTCTAGACCTTAATATCCAACATCAAAATGGCACTTTGTACACCTCATTATTTCGCAAACCTACGGAGAGAAATACCCTTCTGAGCTATGACAGCTGTCACCCCAGGGCCCTGAGGGATAGCTTGCCATACTCACAATTCCTCAGACTCAGGAGAAATTGCTTCAAAAAGGAAGATTACTTCTGTGAGGCAAATATTCTTTTTGAGAAACTTAGAGCGAGAGGCTATCCGAGGCGTCTTGTAAAAAACTCCATGAAAAGGGCCTGGTACTGCCCCCGTGAAACACTCCTCGAGCCAAAACCTAAACAACCTTCTGACAAATTGGTATGTGTAACCACATTCTCTCCAATCTCAAATCGTGTCAAACAGTGCATAAAAAAGAACTGGCACATACTGAACTCAGGTCCACTGAATTGGGATACTCCCCTCTTTGCATTTAGGAAGAATAAAAATCTCAAAGACCAACTGGTAAGGGCCGCATTACCGTCAGCAAAAAATATCACACTTCAAGATCACTGGCAACTACCACCCCTCCGAGGCCATTCGAAATGTGGTACCTGTGTTGTATGCGACTACTCATTAGATGGCAAGGAATTTGTATATAAAGATGTAAGAAATTTTTTGAAAACGTTCACCAACTGCAATAGCTGTAACACCATTTATGCTATTTTTTGTCCTTGCAACTTGATATATGTGGGCCAGACAAAGCAAAAAATCAAGCTCAGGATTTCCCAACACCGGAGCCGTATCCGCTGCAAGACTCCCAACGCTCCACTTGTTGAACATTTTTTGGACAAGGGGCACACTGAAAATGATCTTCGTTGGACGGTGGTCACTCAGGTCATCGTTCCACCCAGGGGTGGTGACCTTACTCGCTTACTAAACCGCGAAGAACTCAAATGGATTTTGAAAACTGACAGTTTTAATTCGGGACTCAATCTGCAGGATGAATGGACTGCTCTAATTTAGTTCGGGCACTGAATCAGTTCTGTCATTTTATGTAACTCTCTGTATACTGGTTGTTTTAAATTGTCACTTGCAATTCACCTAGATACTCCTTTTCGAGCGTAAACACTCTCCTAAGATGGCCGGCGAGCAACTCCGACCTTTGTTTCTATGTCCCCTATTGTCACATGGTCACATGGTCACACTTTGTATATTCACTTCTACCACTTACGCTCTCTCAATATGGCCGCCGAGGATTGACCTCTGTTTATTTCTATGCCATTGCTCGTCATAATGTTCCGGCCTATCTGCACCTTCTATATTAAGACGTCGCTCTCGACACCGAGCATGCCTGGAAAGACACACGCCGACTGACTCACCCGGTAAGATTACCCCGCCTGTACCCTCCTCACTCAATGCTCCTCTCTCAATGCCCTCAGCCTATACGCTGACATTGTGGGTTTCCTTTTAGGTTCCCCAGGCCCCGACGGACATTATCACGATCCGCGGATTATCGTGCTCGATTGTGGTAAGGATTAGAGTCTTCTCTCTGGAGACTGCTGTAAATAACTCCCTCCTCACTCACGCCCCTAATTGTGGTATTTTATTCCCCGTTTAGAGCGTTTCCACTGCCGAATATTCTTCACTACCTTCCTAACTGCCCGACACGATCAGGTTTATTGGTAAGCTCTACCCTTCTGGCACAAACCTTGTCCCACAGGCTCCTTAATGTATTTAACTGATGTGACTCAAGGAACTAGCATGCCCGCCCGTCCCACCTCGCTGGCTCGATCGGCTTCATCCATCTGACCGCAATTGAGTGCCGCTCTCACTACTTAAAATGCATGGGAATTTATGTCTTTTGATTGGTGATACTAGCGTGCTTTTTTGCTCGATCGGATCTCATCCACCTGACCGCACTTTAGTTCCACCACTGATCATGCATGGGAATGTATGTCTGTTAAATTTTAAAACTAGCGTGCCCGCTCGTGCCTTCCCGCTGAGTCTCTTGTTTACACCAACCTGGCCGCAATTCGATGCCACAAGTCACAATTGATCATGAACGGTTATTAACGTTTTGGCGACTCCATAAACCAGTATGTCTGTTCTTTCCACCATGCGGTACCATTTTTATTCACCTGAGCCGTAATTGATCGTACATGTAATTTTACGCAACTGGACACCTGATGCCAGCATGCTCAACGGCGCCACCCCGTTCTTGCACGTATTCTGAACATCACCAGATTTGGAGTGTAGTGCTTCACAATCCACTAAAAGTCACTTGTTGTCGTTTAACGCTTGAAGGTTCTGTATTTAAAAGTATGTATTTCCTTCCTCCCTTTCTAGGCAATTAGAGGCTAAATTCTTGCTAAGGCTTTCACTGAATTGTCCTGATGATGGTCCCCGTGATTTACTAGGGGGGCCGAAACGCCGTCGACCAATTTAGCACCTATATACTAAACGTGATTACAATGTGATGTAATGGTGCTATGTTTGAAAATTCTGTACAATTGTATTTGTGACAGAAACGTCCTTTTGCCTTAATAGCCCTTCTTCGCTCTGTATATTCACCCTCTCTACCCGTTCTGTTAGTGCTGGGCACAGGCTTGTGTACCACACTGGTTGAACTGTGGAAGGTATTCCTTGTTTTAATGACTTGTATATTGAGTAAACTTTGAAGACCACTGTCCGGCTGGACATGTCACTCGCAATATAGATTGATTCTGTCTATATTTATTCTTATCGTATTGATTGTATGTTTGGGACAGTTGTTGCATGTACAAAACAAATTCTTCACAAACCAGCATACATCTCGGGCCACAGTTCAACACATGTATTACACAATATCAATCCGGAAGAGAAATATCCGGAGGGTCATCTGGCACCAGCAGCCCCTGAAGCATACACAGCATTACATTCCACTCAGTAGAAATGGGGAATTGACGAAGCCCCAGCATCCTCAGGTACTAAGAAGACCGCCTCCGCCTTAACCCAATTCAGCATTGAGAGAAACCAAGCCTTCTTCCGCTTTCCACCGACGTGTAGTAAGCCGTTTGGCCACAACTAGACCCAAATCCAAAAATCTAGAGGATGCTTTGTGTTTTTTGCTTCTTGGCAATACGCCTGTGATACATGCCTCCCACATCTGTGGTACCTCCCTATCAGTGCTAGTGGCTAACGCACCAATCACCTCGTCCCAATGCGAATGCAGATCGGGGCAGGACCAGAGCATATGTAAAAGAACTGCATCTATCAATTTGCAACTCGGACAATGCACTTCCTGTCTATGAAAATACTTATTTTCTTGTCTGCGGAGAGATATGCCCTGTGGACAATGTAGAATTGGATCAGTCTAAAGTGAGCTTTTCTAGGGATCTGTTTAGGGCTCTCTAAGACTTCGGACCACTCCATCTCTGAATAAGGCCCCCCGATCTGCCTCCCACTTAGCTCACACAGGCATTAAGTCCACCAGAGTGTGCTCTTGGATCGACTCCGTAAACCACTTCACTAGGTAACGTCCCTTACCGATTACGTGCACATATTGCATAAGGAGATGTGTTGGAGGCTCCTGCGCAATGTCGCCCCACCAGCGCCTCATCATGGTCGTCCAGGAGGCATATGTTGAGAAACGGCCGTAATGCACCCTCTCCTCTAAGTCCCCCAAGGTAGTTAAACCTGCTCCCGCGCAATCAGCAAGGTTCGAACTCATCCTCTCACTTTCGGCATACCCAGCAAGGGCACAATGGGTGCGTATGGTGCAACGTGCCTAGTAAGGCACAGTGCCCTGCGAAAGCACATCTGCGCAATCTGGACCAATAAAGGAAGTGGTTCATTCAATCTGTTATGGGGTGGAATAAAAAAAGGCTCCTGTCCAGAGAGGATGGGTGCCACATTCCGCCAAATCTGACAGATGTAATTCCTCCACCCATTTTGCCACCCATAGTTTTTGAGAAGACAAGAAATAGTGCTCTAAGTTTTGTAAAGTCAGCCCTCCCCTTGACCATGGTAGGTATAGCTTCGCCAGAGCTTCCCTGCACCGCGAATTGTTCCTAATAAAATTCCTGACAATCCCCTCTAGGGAGCAAAAGAAGGACACAGGTAGGTAAAGCGGGAGATTGGACAAATAATAAAGGAGATGCAGTAGCATGACCATTTTGATTTACTCCACCCTTCCTATCACCGAGAGGTTGAGCATCTTCCAGAACTCAATTTGGGACTTGAGCCCTGTAACTGCCCTGGTGATGATACCGTCCATATGATCCAGATCGTTGTGATAAATACGTATGCCCAGATACCTGAACACCACTAGCTACCAATGCACTACTGCCCCGCCCACCTCCCAACATGGATCTCCCGTTCCAGGAGTAAATGTGTATAAGCAAGACTTACCCCAGTGCACACCCAGCTGAGACAGAGACACAAAGGCCTCAACGTGTCAGGGATGACTCGTGGGATCGCTAAAATATCCTTCACACACAGCAAAATATGATCCGCATAAAGCAAAAACGCATTAATGCTATCTCCAAGACGTATCGCCCCATTCCGGCGCCAAGCTCCGCAGCGCCATCGCTAGTGGTTCTATCACCAGGGCAAAAATCAGTGGGGAGAGGGGACACCCCTGGTGAGTCCCTCTTTCTATTGATAGAGTCAGAGAAGAGAGTCCCCAGTCGCATCTGGACCATAGGAGCCCCGTACAGGAATTTAATAGGACTTAAAAGATGAATGGTCCAAACTCAAATCGATGGAAGACCGCAAACATGAAGGGCCATTCAACCATGTTGAAAGCTTTAACCAAGTCCAACACAATGCAACTAGCTGAGGGCCATTCCACCGGATCACCAAGAATAGTCGCCGTATGTTGAATGACGTACTACGGGCCGGCACAAATCCATTTTGGTTGTGATTGACCAATTGCGGGATCAAAGGTGCTAATCTATTTGACAGGATGCCCGCTAGGATCTTATAATCCCCATACAGGAGCGCCAAGGGCGGTATTCATCCGTGGAAGTGGGGTCCCTACCCGGTTTGGGAAGGGTGACCAGTGTAGCTTCCGTCTTTGAGGCAGTGAGGGTGAGGGTTTCAAGTGCTTCTGTGTATACTTCGAGTAGGTGCGGGCTCAAAAGGTCAGCATATAACTTGTAAAATTCATGGGGCAGTCCGTCTGGACCTGGAAACTTCCCAGATGGCAGGGCACTCATCGTGCCCCTAACTTTATCTAACATAAGCGGGGCATCCAACTCCACCCGCTGTTCCTGCAACAGGGTCGTGAAAGGGTGTCCGTCTAGGAACTCCTGTATCGCCCCCTCTGGGGCCTTATGAACAGACCTATAAACACGTGTAAAATGCATGGACAGCTCACCGTGTATTTCTAACTGCGTATCTTTAAGTCTCCCATCTGAAGATCGGAGCGCAGTGATCCGCTCAGCCGACTGCTCCTGTTTGATTAACCAGACGAGAAGGGGCTCCAGCCGATCTGCCTTGGCATGCACAGACGCGGAGTGCGCCGCAAAATTAAGACACCGCTGCTGCTCGAGCAGTTCCACATGCTTCTTGCACGCCTCTTCTAGGGAAGCCATTTCTTCAGCATCGACCACCGCTCTGGACTCCAACAACAGTAGCCGTCTCTCTATATCAATCAAGTCAGATGTCACCTGTTGTTGCAGTCCACAGGCCAATCCCAGGCACTTCCCTCGCAATGTGACCTTCATGGGATCCCACTCCACTAACATGGAGGAGGCTGTCCCTGTGTTGAGCGCGAAATATTCCCCTACAGCCTCTCCAATTGCCTCCCGGAAGACCGAATCCTCAAGCATTGTTGGTTGCAGCCTCCATGTAGGAACCCCAGGGATCCCGTCTTCTCAGGCCAGTGCAACACAATGAGGGTTGTGATCTGAGTGCTTGCGCCCCCAGTACTCTGATCTGGAAACATATGGAAGTAAGGAGGGGGACCCTAAGACTCTATTGAGATGGAGGTGCAAGTTATTAGGTACCGAGATAAAAGAGTACACCCTATCCCCTGGGTTATGATGCCTCCAGATATCAACCAAACCCCATCAATTTGCCCAATATATTCAGTATCATAGAATTAGTTGTGGTGGCCATACTCCTAAGTGGGGGAAAGGATCTATCAATCCCCACATTTAGGACGCTGTTAAAGTCCCCCCTAGTAACCACTGTACCTCGCTCCACTTCCCCAACGCAAGGGACAGCTGGGCAAAGAACTGACCCTGATCCACATTCGGGGCATAGACATTTCACAAGTACATACCTGCCCTCCCTATCAGTAAGGACCTCATCCATGTTAATAGGCGTCCCAGGAATATCCAAATAAGGACCCTCCTAGCAAACAGGGAGTAATCCGTGGAGTATATTTTACCCCTCCATCTATGTTGCAACCTGGTACTTTCTCCCATATTTAAGTGTGTCTCCTGCAAGAGTGCTATGCGTACATTATGACGTTTAAGATAGGAATATACAGCATACCTGCGGGAAGGCATTCGGAGAACCTGTACATTCCAGGTGAGTATCACATGACCCATTTCAAAGCTAAGGTGAATAAGCAAGAAGTAATATCCTGACCCTCCCGAGTCCCGTAGCAGTCGGACATGCACATCAACTACTCTAATACCCCTCGAGAGACTCCTGCAGGAAAGGGGAAACGGAATAAACCAACCAGGGAAAGAGAAAACCTTATAAGGGCAACCCCTATAACATTGGGGTGTCATCCAAACACAAGATACAGTAGCACAGCCACATGTCCTACTGGCCCCAAATAGTTGGAAGTAACTGAGGCTTGTGTAACCATGTAGGGCGTACCATCATGAACCTCCCCCCAAATCATCTAATGACACATCGCCATAAGGTATATCTTAGAATGACCCCCCCAGAAGCACTCCCAGCACATCATCCCAGTCCCTTCCTACCTCTATATACCTAATAAACAGTAGTAATATCATCCACAACAATTCATTAACAATGTCCATTAATAAATGTCCATTTCAGCCATGTTTCATACAATACCATGCACAGTCTGAGGTGTAACGTCTGGCATTCTCAACGAGACCTTATCTGATGAGTACGCTATTGAGGAGTCCCCAGGCCTGATGACTGGAGGGAAGCATCTACTTTATCCTCCAGTACTGCTGTGTCTGCCATTTGTTCCGCTATGCGGACCACCCCCTGCCGCTCCCTTCGGATCTGGTCTGGGTAAGGTGCCGCTGATGACCCAGGGAATCTTCTCCCTGGTCGCGTCCGTCTGGATCTTCTACCGCCTGCCTCCCCAGACCATGTCGCAGTTGTCCCGGTGGGTCGCGGGCCAGAGTATTGCCCCAACGTCTCCAACCAGTACCACGCATCCTGGGGCGTGTCGAAAAACCTAGACTTCCCTTCGAAGACTACCCGGTGTCTAGCCAAGAACAGTAACCAATAGGAGATGTCGAGCTGCCAAAGTTGACGCTTGACAGGCAAGACGGACCACTGCTGGTGTAGAACTTTCATTGTATAGTCCGGGAAAAATAGTACCTTGGCGATCTCATATTGGACTTAGTTCAGTTTCCTCGTCTCCCGGAGGATCACATCTTGATCCCTGAAGTGTAACAGTTTGAAGATGAGCGGGCGTGCCCTGTCACCTGGGGCTGACTTCCTGCCCGGTACGGGATGCGCCCATTCTATGGTGAAGAATGAGAAAAATTCTGCATGCAGAAGGAGGATCTTCAGCCATCGTTTCTAGGAAGGCGACCTCGTCTTGCCCTTCCGCACCTTTCGGCAGCCCAAACAGCTGGACATTATTTTTCTGGGAGCAGCCTTCCGCATTCTCAACCCGCTCCTCAAGGTACCTGATTTGAACCTTATGGGCATTTTGCTGCTTTTCTTGGAATTCCATGGCTGGTTTCAATTCAGCTACCTCCTGCTCAACAGCAGTGACCAGGTCTTTCAGATTACGGTGGTCGGTGTGCAGCAGGTTAAGATCTAGGGCCACTTTGTCTAACTTTGCTTCCATTAACGCACAAGAGCGTTCAATTGCTTGTAGGATAGCCTCTAGGCAGACATCCAGGGCCCTCTGCTCCACTGCCTATTGTGGGGGATCCGCTTCACTGGTGCCTGCAGTTTGTGAGGAGGCCCTCGAACCATGGCCCCTGGTGACCCCATGCTCCACCACACGTCCGACCTCACCCAAAGTACCAGGTTGGTGTGCCTATTCAAGCACGAGGATCAACTCAAACATGTAATGCTTGGAGGTACAGTCCATATTTATCCCCACCATTGTTGTATCACCGGCTCACAGACGCACGGCCCTCTCCGCACCCACTGCAGAAGTGCGTCATAACTTCAGTTGGCTACGTACTCGGGCCAACTACCGCAAAGGTCTGCAGCTGTGGACCAACCCCACATTTGTCATCACACTCTACTAGCCGTGCACCGTATGTCTCCCACTGGCCACAGGCCGAGTGCTACCCGGATCCTGCCTCAAGGGGGTCCTCACTTTGCCTCTCGCCCACCGCCAGCATGCTTCTCACCAGGCCATAGCTGTGAGGCTTTTGCTATCCCCGCCGCTCACCTCCTTAACAGCAGCCAGTGGTAGCCGCACTTCGCTCCACAGTCACAGAGGCACCAGAGCCCTAAGTGCGCCACATCTGTGTTCCAGCATGTTAGGCTTGCAGTCGGCCATGTTCTCTGCTAGGACCACACCCCACGTCAGCCCGTTCTGTGAGTGCACCCCTGGTCAGTGGCAGTACTCCATACCTCTACGTACCGGCACCACCTGACGTCCTCTTCCAGTCTGGTCACTGGTCGCCGTCCATATCCGGCCCTGGGCAGATGCTTCCTTTCTTCTTCCAGCCTATCCTAGGCCCGCGGGGCTCCACCTCAGCAGTTTTGGCCTCTGTTCAGCCTGCTGGTGACACCGCACCACCACCGCTGTTTCTCGTGCGGGAAAGCCGAGCCCGTCCTAGCTGCTGCCAACGCCTGCAGTACCCTTCAGGGCCTCGTGATCCACATTCTTTACTGCTCTCTGCATCTTGGGGCCATCCCCCTCATTCGTCGACTCACACCCTGTTTCCACTAGGGCACAACTTATGCGGGAGACAGGACCCAGGAGCTGGGGCCTAGTCTCAGGCACCTCGCCTGAACAATTGCGGCTGCAGCGATCCGACTGCTCTCCGACATTCTGCTGCAAATGGCCAAGAACTCGCCCTTGAGGCCCAGCTCCAGCCTCTGCTAGTTTACTTGGGAGAATGGTATTGATAAAGCCAACAATAAGCCATTATTGAATTTATCATAAAACGTCCAGAAAAGAAGTTATAAGATTTTCTTGTCTGGAATCCAAACTTCAGCCTTCGTGAAGTCTTCCTAATTGGTCAAAGTGTACATGATTACCCAGCCTGCTTTAATAAAGTGATGTATCTCATCAAGGGAGAGACTATCTTCTGGAGAGGGCTCTGCTGAACAGGAATGCCAGAGCAGGGGGGAGGGGTCGGAAAGCATGAGGGTTCAAAGGAGGAACAGGACAGCCAGGGCATGCTAGATCTGCCTACCCCCATCTCCTCTGACCCAGCCAGATAGGAGGCATAATGAAAGAATCTGCAGATGTTAGGGGTCGAGAGATATGAAAATGAGCCACACTGAGTGTTGGTTTAGTTAGCTCTTTATGCTCTGCTAAGATTTCAGCCACTATTAATGTTGGAGGAATAGTGCTTTCTGGGTCAAGATTATGCCTCACTTTGGAAGAAGTGCTCATTCTTTGGAGTGTTACCTTGCACCTCATTGGACAGGAGTGCTCCCTTGCTTGACCCCAGAGACGATAGAATAAATATGTGAGAGGTGTAGAGCCTCTCCGATCTGCTGCTTGAAACTAAGAGAAGAAGAAGGGCTGCCATGCTGGACAGTTGATTTGAACCACCAGGCCCTGCATTCTGACTGACAGCCCCTGCTGCACATTTTGGAATATCCCTTGCTTCCAAAGGATTAAAGAGTGGACTCCCTGCAAGCTACAGGTTAACAGAGCTAACCTGCATCAACTCTACCAAGAGGCTCTTGCCTGCAGTGTATCCAGTTGACTTTTAAGAGTTTTGGCTAAGTGCATTGTGCGATTTGTGGTGTCAAAATTCCAAGGACCATCTTGGAGCTTCCAGACCCTTGGATTGTGTTTTGGTCCCTTTGGACCCTCAAAAAGGACTTCAGAAAGAAGTTCCAGAAGTTTGTAGCAACTTTTAAAAAAAGCTCCATAAGGTGACCGACTCAACCACGAGGACCAAGCATGCCACCTTCAACCTCAACCCGGTCTGGATTCCATATTTGTCCCACTGAAGAGCTCTGGAGGTACGACTTACAGAGTTTTACCGGTAGCTCCCTGAAAGTCAAGCTGGTGAACCCTCACCGAATTCGGACTGGTGAAAAGCATTAAGGGACCTCGGCAGAAAAAGCTCCAGAAATGTTTCTAAGTCCAAAGGTAAAATGTTGACCGGGGCCTCCCACTCAGTGTAGCCATTCAGTGCTCCATCGCGGTCAGCCTGAAATTTGTACTTAGTCCCAGTCAAACGCGACCAGATATCCCAGGGTGGCGCTATAGTTTTCTAAGTGCTAGAAAGTGTTTTATCTTTGAAAATTCATATCTCCGTTTCCCTGTATTGGATTTTTGTCTTTTTGGTGTCATTGTAAAGATAACAATATTCCCTATTGTTTATAAATTGGTGTTGGGTTTTTATTGAGTGTGGTGTCTTACTTATTTACTGAATTGGAGTTTTTAAATGCTTTACATACCTGTCACCTAAGTTAAGCCTGCCTGCTCGCAGCCATGCTACCAAGGGTTCAGCATGGGAATAATTTATTGAGACCTAGACTGGACCCTAGACTGGGTTGGTGGCCTTATTGCCAGTGTTAGGTCCCTACTTACCACTTATAATAACCCACATTCCAACATGTTTCAACTTGGTGTAGAGTAGGGCAAGTAACAGGTAACTTTGAGGTATGAAACAAAGCAATTCACTGTCAGTGCCAAAATGCAGAAGTGATCAATTGACAAGCACCACCCAGATACGGATTAAACATCTAAAGGCAGCATTCTAATACTCAGGAAATAGCCAAAACATAATCACAGGAGTAATCCAGAGTATGACCCAATACAGGACACCAATAGTACCTAGGACATAAATTATTATTTATTGGTGTTAAATCGATTTAAGGAGGAGCAGAGGAATTGGATCAGAGAGTTAGGGCAGAAGGGTGCTGGAGTGTCAATTTACCTGAGGTGGTCATTTATCTGAACATTTCATCCCTCAGTTAATCCACTTTATCTCAGTTGTGCCCTTTGTATGCCAGTTGATGCAATCAGAACGACTTTTTAGGTTTCACCTGCACAGCAACATCTCTTGTGTTCAATATATCTTAAAAGGTGGCTCTTATCAGTTCCCATCGCTGAATTACTGTGTTAATTTGCTTTTGTGTGGATTTTTTGTTTTGTTAACTTCCCCAGGCTTCACAATGTTACGATACTTCTACTAAAGCTGTTCACACTGTTTAAGCCCCATTGAAAAGGCAGACAGCTTCTAACAGTATTATGGAATGCTTGTAACACTTTAACACACTTTCTTCAACTTATATTGTACAACTACTCAGCAAGCTACAACTTACAACAAAAAAACTGCTTGTTATTAATCACATAGGTGAAACCTAATGCATTTACCAATGCTTGTTATTACTTAGCTGTGTAAAGCAAATGCTATAGTATTAGAAAGTTTGTGGCACTTCTTATTCATATCTTAGTACCTTTCTTTGCACTTTGTAGGCATTATCGGATTGACTTTTTCAACTTATTCTAATTGGTCATTATGATCAAATTCTGAATATTGTGGTAAACTTGCGTTAAAGGGAAAGTTAATATACAAGATCTATGCTATGTTTCATACTAAATGTTAAAAATGGGGGTTTCTAGTTGGCAGAGGTAGGTACCGTTGTCCAAATAGGAACCCTTCTTCCTAGTCAGGATAAGGGAGTTACGTTCCTAAAATAACCCCTGCTCACCCCCTTCGTAGCTTGGCACGAGCAGTCAGGCTTATCTTAGAGGCAGTGTGTAAAGCAATTGCACATAACCATCAGTAATACAGTGTAAGCACTACAAAACAACACCACACCAGTTTAGAAAAATATTCAATATCTTTATATACTTAAGACAAGACCAAAAATTATAAAAAATCCACAATACAGTACTTAAAAATCTTCAGTTAAAAAATGACCTTGAAAAACAGTTCCTGGAAGTCGAAAGCTCCCTCTGGGGCTATCACAGTGTCGTGAATATATAAATACAAAGCGTTCTGGCTGACCATGACGTCGGAGGCCAGCTACAGTGTTGGGAAGACCCGCAAAACAGTACCTTTTAGAAATGCAGGGCGTCTTTGACTTCTCGTTGAGCTTCCAAAAGCACGGCATCAGTTCCGGAGGTCGGTGCAGGAGTAGTCGGGCCCTCGAAGTAGCACGAATTGCAGATCGAGCTCCTCGCAATTAAACTCAGGAGCCCTGGCGTCGGCAGGTGTCGGGTGCTGCAGTGCGAAGTGCAGCGGTGCGGTGTGCGATGCCCTGAGGTCGCGGTGCGAGCTGTGGCTCTGTGGTGGCCTCAGATGGCGTCATCTGTGAGACCAGGGTCGCGGCGTGAAGTGATGCGGTGCTCCTCGCGGTGCTGGCAGGTCACGGTGTAGGCAGTGGCGTCGTCGTTGCTGAAGCGCTGTCGTCGGCTGAGTCGGCGGAGTCTATGGCACCGGCGTCGGTAGTCCAAGGCTGCGGTGACTAGACCAGCTGGAGCGATGGCTCTTCCCCAGCCCTGTCATCCAAAACCCAGACAGTCAATCCACAACCTAGCAAAGGCCTAATGGATGGCTGAGCAAGAAAATACCTACTTTCCAAAAGTGGTATTTTCAAACCCAGAATGTAAAAATCACCTCCACTAAAAGATACATCTTTAGATTCTGAGTTCAGGCATACTAAACTTAATTTACTACCTAGTTCCCAGGGCCAGTTATGTTTATAAGATGTTATAAACAAACTCCCTATTCTGTTCTATGGGAATAGGTAACCTCGCAATAGTAAAAAACGAAACTGGCAGTAATTCACTATCAGGGCATGCCACACCCACCATAGTATGTCCTATATTTCACATACACTGCACCCTGCCTACAGGGGTACCTTGGGCCTACCTTAGGGGTGACTGACATGTAAGAAAAGGGAAGGTTAGAGCCTGGCAAGTGGGTGCACTTGCCAAGCCAACATGGCAGTACCAGACTGCACACAGGCTCTGCAATGGCAGGCCAGAGTTACATTTACGGATTGTTTACGTGGGTGGCACAATCCAGTGCTGCGGCCCACTAACAGCATTTGATTTACAGGCCCTGGCACACTCAGTGCACTTTACTAGGGACTGACACATAAATCAAATAGGTCAATCAGGGAAACACCAATCCATAACACATTTTACCACAGAAGCACTTGCACTTTACCACTGATCAGCACTGAGAAAAGTTAGCAGAGACACTAAGCCAACAAAAACAGAGTCAAAAACTCAGGGGAAACACGCCAAAAGATGCCAAGTCTAACACTAAACATGAAGCCACAAGTGCAGTTATGTTGCAGACAACAGGGTCATCATTTGAATGGTGCAGCAGGTGCAGTAGCACTGGCCCAAAAGTTGTCAGAACTCCTCTAAACACAAACAAAATGCTATATTTGACCAGTAAACAGCCAGTCACAATTGCAGTGACCTTGCAGTTAACAGGGACTTGATTTGTACGATGCAGCAAGTGCAGTGGCACACGGGGCCAAAATCTCTAGGGACCCCACTAAACCCAGATTATTACTAAAATGTAAAACAAACAGGCAGTCACAAGTTCAGTTACCTTACAGGGTCATGATTTCAATGGTGCAGCAGGTGCAGTGACACCAGGACCAAAAGCTCTAGGCACCCCACTAAACACCTACAATTGCTATATTTTACTACTAAACAGGCAGTCACAGGTGCAGTTACCTTGCAGACATTAGGATCATGATTTCAATGGTGCAGCATGTGCAGTGGCACCAGGCCCAACAGTTGTCAGAACTCCTGTAAACACCTCATATTGCTTATTTAACTACTAAATAAGCAGTCACAAGTGCAGCTACCTTGCAATCACTAGGGCTATGATTTCAATGTTGCAGCAGGTGCAGTGACGCCGGGTCCTAAACTCTAGGAACCTCCTCTAAACACATACTATTGCTATTACATCAATTATTTCTATTAGTCGCCTCTTTTCTTTCATATTTCAAAATGTTTCTATTACTTACCTGCACTATACCACTAGTAGCAGCACAATGTATTGCCTTTTTGTACATAAACTAGTGATAACCGCTTAACATACTTTCTGGAACTTATATTGTACAACTGCCCTGAAAGCTACAACTTACAACAAATAAACAGTTTATTGTTAATCACAAAGGCGAAACCTAATTCATTTACCATTGCTTGTTATTTTATGAAACCAATGTAGGTAATAACGTTTTGCTATGTTTACATTTAAATGTCTGTAATTCCCTTGTTCAGTTTCCCTATGGTTTGAAATGGGCAATGTCATTTTATTGACCTCATCCCTTCTGAAGGAAAGACTTATGGCTCCCTTCTGTGCTACAAAAGTTGTGAGAATAGCAGAAATAAGGTGTACACATGGTCACTAATTAAACATGATTGTGCAGCAGAGGAGTTTTCTACATAAATAGGAACTTGCCGTTGTCACCACATAAGCCACCATTGCTGCATACATTGCACATTTTATAAAACAATGTTTCTAGCACAAATGATCAGAGATTATTCGTACTACTGCACACGAGGAACACCAGCCTCTAGGTGTTGATTGCGGTAATTAGCCATTTAAAAATTAAAGAGGTTCCCATGTAGTGTAAACATCCTCATTCGATGGTGCTGAAGAAAGGCGTTCGTCTGAAGCCAGAAAAAATTAGCCAATACTCCACAGAGTAATGTATACTATGTGGCTAGAATAATTCCTTCCTTGTCATGATTTTTTACTCCATTATTAGCACAAATTAATGTTCAAATCACAGTCACAGTTTCTGAGCTGCAGCGATTTCAACAGGGCACCTCAAAAATGTTGGAATTTCTTTTCAGATTCCATACTAGAATCGAAATGTGCCTAGCATCGTAACGGTAAGTTTCAATTCTATTAAGGACACAGAGACGAGGATTATGCTTTTCTTTCTCCGCTTTAATTAATATACAAAACTCACAGCAACCCGAAAAGCAATAAACAATATTATTTCCACCAAAACTTTATGAAAAAATATTCAAATTCGATAGAAAACAAACAAAGTTTTAAACTCAGACAACAAATCCCATAAATCCATAGAAGTTAAAAGACAGTAAGTCCTTCCACAGTATCCATGACGTCCAGATAGCACCTCCATCTTAGCTGTCCCCCCTCTTTCTTCACGCGAGTCATGCCACTTGATTACTGGTCCTGCTTCGAACCCTCGTTCCCTAAAACAAATGGAGACACTGTAAGATTTCTCACAGACCAAACGTCCAAGTATGGCATTAGCATATCATGATCAACAAAACACACAACAATACATGCAATCCAAGATATATTACACCAAGAAAATGAAATATGTTACTTACATACACACAGGTGGGTTCACACGAAAAGTGCTCCAGAAGGGATAATCCTCACCTCCGTGTCCTTAATAGAATTGAAACTTACTGTTACGATGCTAGGCAAATTTTGATTCAATGTCAGGACCGGAGGCTCCAATTATGCTAGTTCAATGCTTACTTACCACCAACTGTGCAACGTCCACAACCGGTTTGAAATAAAAATGCTTAAAGGTCGAATCCGAAGACCAATCTGCAGCGCGCATAAGGTCTTCCAAGCGGGCCCCCTGAGAGAAAGCTTTAGATGCCATTGCACCCCTGGTTGAGTGAGCTCCGAACTGCTTTGTGTCAATGCCCGCTTCCTGCATGACCCACCGCACCCACCTGGCTATTGTGGGTAAGGAGACTGCTTTATGCAGCTTTCTTAAGGCAATAAGAAGCTGCAATTCGCCCAGAAGGCGGAATTCTTGAGTTATATCCTCATATGCCTAGAGACAATTCACTCACTAGAAGAGGGCAACCCAATAATCCCCAAGGAACTGGGTAACATAAGTTTAATAGAAAAATGAGCCTTGAGGAATTATTTCATATTATTACTCATTTTATATCAAGTCATATATATGTACATTGATTGAAAGGAAAATAAGAAACGTGGTATCTTTTGTTAGGCTTTATATCACACCTGGAACAAATATATGTCACGAATTGTTACAAAAATTAATACAAAGACTAGGCAACAAAAAACACTACTATAGTCAATACATCTTTTAGTAGTGCATTATACCGTTGGTACAATATATATTAAACATATATATACATAAAGTGCTCCTGAAACATCAGTCAGCTAATCCATCAATTCTTTTTACAGATCCTGTTGTTGGTGATTGTAAACCAAACGGTATATAGGCGTCGACGTTTTGGTCTTTATCGTACACTTCTCACCAAGACCATCCTCAGGACTATATGTTGCACAAGATATTGAACAGATATAAATCTCCCAAGTCTTCCAGATCGAATTCAGGCTTCTCACTAAAGACCAATCAAATTCAGACGTACTCCTCCACAGTGTTGTCTGGGTAGTACGGTTCAAACGGGTATAAGTCCGCTATATAATAGACGTAGACGCTGACTGAGAAAGACGAGGGAGGTTTTCCGTCGTGAGCGGAGCATACGAATAAGACGGTATGCACATGAAATTATATAGCGGACTTATACCCGTTTGAACCGTACTACCCTGACAACATTGTGGAGGAGTACGTCTGAATTTGATTGGTCTTTATTGAGAAGCCTGAATTCGATCTGGAAGACTTGGGAGATTTATATCTGTTCAATATCTTGTGCAACATATAGTCCTGAGGATGTTCTTGGTGAGAATTGTACGATAAAGACCGAAACGTCGACGCCTATATACCGTTTGGTTTACAATCACCAACAACAGGATCTGTAAAAAGAATTGATGGATTAGCTGACTGATGTTTCAGGAGCACTTTATGTATATATATGTTTAATACATATTGTACCAACGGTATAATGCACTACTAAAAGATGTATTGAATATAGTAGTGTTTTTTGTTGCCTAGTCTTTGTATTAATTTTTGTAACAATTCGTGACATATATTTGTTCCAGGTGTGATATAAAGCCTAACAAAAGATACCACGTTTCTTATGTTCCTTTCAATCAATGTACATATATATGACTTGATATAAAATGAGTAATAATATGAAATAATTCCTCAAGGCGCATTTTTCTATTAAACTAGAGACAATTCACAACACATAACTTAGGGACATCCGAAAAAGCTGGGTATGAAATAGTCCTAGATAAGGACTTAGTACGGCGGCCCACCGTAAACGTCACCACGTCGGGGGAGAAAACCCTTGCTGATATGTCCAATGGCCGAACATCAGAAACCCTCCGACAGGAGACCAGTCACAGGAGAATGGCCAGCTTGGCTGAAATTTCTTTCAAAGATATACTGATTGGACTGCCAAGAGAGAAAAAGATTCAAGACAAGATTAATGTCCCACAGAACAGAATAGCGCGGTTCAGGGGGCAACGAAAGATGAATACCCCACAGCAGCCTACAGACGAAAGGGTGCTCCCCAACTGGGGCTCCCGCCACCGGGCAATGAGCTGCTGAAATTGCAGAACGCACTGCGTTAGTAGAGCAGTACGCCAGACCGTCTGTCGCCAATTTAAATTTAAGATGGGAACAATAGCTGCGACCATGGGATCCAAATTACTTGAAGACACCAATGCATCCACTTAGTCCAGGCGGAGCAATAACGTTTGGATGTACTGTTTGCCCAGGCCTTGGACAAAAGGACTTCAGCCGGTCTCGAAAAACCTGGGAGCGACCAACGCTGCCTGAAAACCGCCATGCCATGAGGCAGAGAGAGCCCTGGGAGACTGGGTGATGTTGCTGTTCGTCCGGATCCAGAAGGAGATGAGGAAACCGGGGGAGTAGGATTGGAGAATTCCAGGAAAGTTCCAGAAGAACTGGAAACCAAACTTTTGACCTCCAATACGGCGTCACCATTACCATGTGGATCCGAGCCACCGCTCGCACTATCATGGAGAATGGGGGAAAGGCATAACCCTTCTCCAGACTCCACTCCTGAAGGAAAGCATCCATGGCCTCCGCAAGAGGATCGGGCCTCCAGCTGAAAAAACACGGGAGCTGATGATCCAGTTGACACGGAAAAAAGATCCACTGAAAAAAGACCCCAAAGTTCTGTCAACCACTTGAACACCTGAATGTCCAGTTTCCATTGGCTGGAATCGCTCAGATGCCTGGAGTGCCAATCCGCCACCTGATTGGCTTGACCCGGCAGATACTCTGCTGTCACGGAAATGTGATGAGCCAGGCAATAATCCCAAAACACTTTCGCCAGATGTGCCAGTGCTCGAGAGCGAGGACCTCCCAGGTGGTTGACGTAATGGACCGCGGAGACATTGTCCATCTTCAAGAGGACACACAAGCGTACTCTGTCCCTTGTCCAGGAATGAACAGTGAAGGATCCCACTAGGAGTTCCATGCAATTGATGTGTAAAGCCTGTTCGTCTAATGACCATGCGCCGCTGGTGGAGAACTCCCTGCAGCGGGTGCCCTACCCCGACCTGCTGGCGTCGGATTCTATGACTAGGCCCGGAACTGACCCGAAGATGGCCCTGCTGTTCCAGGCTTCCATGTGAGTAAGCCACCAAAACATTTACTCTTTCACCTCCGCTAAGAGGGGAACCATCTGGTCGTACGATAGGCCTCTCCTGAGGTGAGGTGCTTTAAAGCGCTGCAGAGCTCGATAGTGAAGGGGCCCCGGTAAGATTGCCTGGATGGACGATGATAGAAGGCCCACCACCCGGGCAATCTACTGGAGTCCTGGAGATGGCTGCCTCAACTTGTGTCGAATCTTGGCCATCTTCCGAGACGGCAGGCTTAAAGAACACTGAACTGAGTCCGGGACGAACCCGAGAAACACCATACTCTGAGCGGGGCTGAGAATTGACTTGTCCTCGTTGATGACGAAGCCCAAACCCTGCAAGAGAGAAACCTCCTGCTGCACCTGACTGACCAACTTCTTGGGGCATTGAACCATGAGCAGGTGGTCGTCCAGATACACAATCATATGTATGCCCTGGCCTCGGAGGAACTCCACCGCGGGGTGGAGCACCTCCGTGAAACACCAGGGTGCAGAAGAAAGCCCCAACGGAAGGGTGGTAAAGTCGTAAATTTGATCCTTCCACCAAAACTGTAGGAACCAGTGATGTGGTGGATGGATGGGAACCACCAGGTAGGCATCCTTGAGGTCCAGGCAGACCATCCAATCGGCTGGAAGTAGGACATTCAGTAGATTAATCCCTTCCATTTTGAAATGTCGGTAAACTAACCATCCATTGAAGTCCTTGAGGTTGATTACCGGATGCCGCTCCCCACCAGGTTTGTCCACCAAAAGTATATTGCTGAGGAACCCGATGTGATGCAGAGCTGAATGACAAATTGCTCCTTTGCGGAGCAGTTCAGATACCTCTTCGTCGACCAGCTTTGCATCAGCAACGGAGAAGGTAATAGGATGAGGGTAGCCTTGTTGGCGGGGAAGGTTGTAAAACTCCATGTGAAACCCCCGGACTGTCTGAAAGACCCAAGCATCCGTTGTGATAACTGCCCAAGCACCACAGAAGGCCACTAGCCGACCTCCAAAAGGAACCTGCGTCGCAGGCAAGACACTTACCGTTGAAACCACCACCGGCGGCATTGTTCTTGAAACCTCCACGACCTCGGAATCGTTGTCCTCCGGTGGGGTAAAAATGCCATATGTAGTATACCATCGAATTATACTGTCCCCTTCCGGAGCCTTGTCCCCTGCCGGAATGTTGCTGGCCACCACGGCTGGTCGAGCAGCTCCTGCCACGACCGGCCCCTTGGGCAAAAACGGGGCGGAAGACCCTCTTAATATTGGACTGGGCCTTGTCCAGAGAGGTAAATGTAGCCACGAATTTGCCCAATTCCTTTATGAACGGCTCTCCAAAGAGGCCCCCCTGAGCCACTGCTCCTGCCTCCGAAGGGCTAGATCGCCCAGTTTCGGAGCGACGGCGTTCCATCGAAAGGGCACAATTTCCATTGCCCAAAAAGATTAGGGCCAGCTGAGCCCAATTTAAGAGCACCTCGAGGGAAATGGTGAAAACTGTCACCTTAGCCTCCTTCGCCATATCTAATATCTTTGTGAGGGGGCCTATCGCATTCAACAGCTTATCCTGAGAGGAGCGCCAGGAACGATCAATGCCCTTAATGTACTTTGCTAGAAAAGTGGCCATCTTAGAGTCCAGCTCCAGGGTGAAGGCCACTTTATCCTCTAAAGTGGGCCTCGGCCCGTACGCATCCCCGAGCTCCCTTCTCTAGGGGCTTGCGGAGATGGCCTGCCATGAACTTAGCCGCCTTGTCCCCAGGTACCCAAGATGCCAACCGGGAATGAATTATTTAATCTGGGTCCAACGTGCCCGAGCTATCCTGCGGTGAAAGTACTGGACGGGTGCCACAACTGTGAAGACTCCCCATCATCGTCCGAATCTCCTGGTGAGCTACCATTAGGCGACGGCGAACCCGGCGCAGGAGACTGCACAGACACCTTGGCAGGGGGTGGCGCAGGGGGTGGAACAACCCCTTTAGCCAGAAAAGCACTTTTCAGGTGCTTAAACTCACCTTTGTACACCCCCTGCACCTCATCAGGGCCACCCTCCAAACAAGGCATATTATGGGGCAAAGGCTCCTCCCCAGGGGACGGAGTACTAGCAGGGACTGGGGGCACCAAGTGGGTTTGTGCCAATTTCACACACTCCTGCACTATGGGGTCTGAAAGACGCTGCTCCATGGGCCCTACCACCTGATTCACGCACCTATGAATAGAGATGTCGACCGCCTCAAAAAAATCATTATCATAAGGGAGGTATTCCTGGTCCTCCTCTTCCACGTAAATGTCGTCCATGGAGACAAAAAAATACAATAGCAAGAACTGTCAGGCCAAAAAACGGGAGTCAGACCCTCATTGCACCCAGAGGCGGTAGCTCCCCGCCTAACTCAATGCCAAAGGCAAGCCTGGGGGTCCCAGAGGCAATCTGGGCAGACCAAAGGACTGCAAACAAATTAGCGCGGACTAAATACCGCTATCGCGGTTGCACACGCCTCAGACGCGCGTAAGCCCTCAACAAACCTAACTGGGCTTCTACCACCACCCAGCGCATCAGAAACTGACCAGAGTGCACAGAGCGCCTGAAGGCGTAAACGCGGCAGAACCACACTACGGACCCCCGCCGTGGCGTGAAAAGTGAAACAAGCAGGGGGCAAGACTAACCAACGGTCTAGCTCCCGCAGCGCGGTTTCTCAACTGAGGAGATGCGCCGCGGGACCAGCGAGACGCGAGAGCTCCCCCTAGCAGGCTCAAAGAACACCGCACAAGCAAAGGGAAAAACGGTTGCCTAAGGAGCACAAACGCTCCCGCAGCCACAGGGAATCTGAAAAGAAATCAGTCAATGATAACACAAGCCCCCTACGAGGCGAATAAGCAGCCCTCTAGGGCCACAATGCGCTAAACTAACACCACAACATCAGAGAGAAATAAAAAAACAACTTAACTGGCTGCGAAACAGCGAAGAAAGAGGGGGACAGCTAAGATGGATGTGCTATCTGGACGTCATGGACACTGTGGAAGGACTTACTGTCTAGCAACGCCAATGGCTTTATGGGATTTGTAGTCTGAGTTTAAGATTTTGTTAGTTTTCTATTGAATTTGAATATTTTTTCATAAAGTTATGGTGGAAAAAATATTGTTTATTGCTTTTCGGGCTGCTGTGTGTTTTGTATATTAATTAAAGCGGAGAAAGAAAAGCATAGTCGGAGCCTCCGGACCTTCCTGACATAGAATCCAAAGTACTGAGACACTACATGATGACACTACATGATAAATATAAACTGTAAAATATTATACTGTAGAGCTATAATGAACGATAGATGGTACCACACAATTATTGGTTAATTTTCCATTCCGTGCCACATAATTTAGGCAGCCCTTACACATAGCTCGATCCTTCGGCGAAGCAAAATCCTGGTGTTCCACGATACATTTCATCCATTCTGTCCTCAATTCAACCATTGCTCTTCGAGCACACATTCTGGAAATGTATGTAGAGAATTAGGCAGTGCCCATGTTATATATAGATATTAGAAGCATGAAAGGTAAGGGGCTACCTAGCACAATATAGTTCTTCATTTAATATTTGTTTTGCAACTGCAGAATATATAATTTGGCTATTTTCTCAATAACAAAAAGTTTTAGCACACATAACAATGATTTTTTGGTTTCGGTTCTGTCCAAAGAAATACATTTTCGGAATTCTGTAGTTGTATGTCAGTATTTATTGCTGATGGAGCAAGGATTCGCATATTACGCGACTTGCTTGAATTCATGAACCTCGAGTAATATGTAACAAAGTAATCCAACCTGTTTGTCTTACAAATTTCCCTTTATTTTTGACATTTGGGTGTCCTAGCGAGGCTTGCCTATGTGTTTACTAAAACTTAATAACGTTTGTCACTAAAAATGGCCGCTGCTTGGCGGGTTTTCTTCTGCGCATGCGTTAGTCACACTCACGTGACGTGACGTATTTGCAGTTCTGGTGGGAACCTTTGCGCCTCCGCAATTGCATTAATATGGCCGCTTGGTATCCTCACATGGTGAAGCTTGCACTGATGTTTTCGTGTTATAGTTTAATTGCACTAAACCTTAATGCAAATAGTTTATATAAAGTAAGGGGTATAGAGTAGCTATTCATGGTATACAGTGTAATCATTTATTTCTGTGTTTTAATTTGTTTTCGCTTACTTTTCATGTGTCGCAACTCATGGGCCTGGGAGGGAAGAAAACCCCATCTTGAAAATCTCTACTGCGCATGTCACCCCGGCAGAGGGAAGACAACCTTGAACAGTGGAACTCAGCCAGCTGGCAGCCACAGTCAAGATGCTCCTGAGAAAGTGACCTGCGACCCAGCAGGATGGAGCTGAACTGTACTGCAAAAGTTACATTTGTATAAGTTTCATTGTATTCTGTGGAGTATCTCATGGGAACCTCAAATTCAAATAGGCGGTTCCAGAGTATGTAAATGTGAGCTTGTAGAAATGAAATATGATTGGTGTGTTGACCTATCCTACTTGGGGACCAATCGAAATTAGGGATTCTGACACTTGCAACATTTGGGGGGGTGGTACACTGACCCGAAAACAGTATAACTAGCCTAGGTTTAGTTAGAGAATGTGTCCGACTTGTCCGAATATCTGACCTGTCACTGACCCAACGCACTCAATAGGTGACTTGATACAGAGGGCTACGGAGCACTCTGTCCGAAATTTCCATAGACTCAAGGGTTTTGTTGAGAAACCTTAAGTGCTGGCGGAGCACTTTGCTGGGGAAATCGATAACCCAATCGGGGTTCTGGCCGATAGCTGCAGAGAGGGTGGAGCGCAGGCGTTTCTTCCAAACTGCGGGTGCTGGTCTTGCCTTGGTGGTCCTGTCCTGATCCTAATCTGGGTTTCCTGTCCTGTCCTGGGGTGTCCATTCTGCACCTGCTGTCCTGCTGATGACGGGTTTCCTTTGGGGTCCCTCCTGTTCTTAACTGACCTGTGGCCAGGGTTGGTCTTCACACCATTCTAGGTAAATATAGTGCTGAAACTCTATACTGCACCTTTCTGTTTTTCTGTCTTTTGCTTTAATAAAGTCATACTCTTGCGAAAATTTATTTTCCATGCTTTCTGCATCTCTGAATGAACAAGTCATACATAAATTTGTCTAGCATGTTCCATTTTCTTACCCATCCTTAGTAAATTCCTTTTTCAGTTCATGATACATAGATGTTCCTTGTCCTTACTCATTGTTTAGTCGATTCAAGAAATTGCACCGATTTATTAGTATGGTCTATTTGTATTTTATCTATAGTTCCTCTTTATGGGGAAATATTTCACTGTGAAATTCTAGTATGCTCTTTATTCTCCCCGTCTTTTAGTCTCTCCATACTAAGTTTAAATTCTGAAACTGCTGCCTAGCATGTTCCTTGTTCTTACCTCCCTTTAGATTCCCAAATGGTTGGTTTTGTTTACTTCCTTTATGGATACGTGCTCTTTGTAATTCTGGTTATCGATTGATTGCTCGTTGTAAATCTCTTGTTTTCGGAGCTTGATGAATCTTAGATAAAGGTTTTCAAAACTTCCTGAGTTTGTGGTTATTATAGTACAAATAGAATATATAAAGTATAAGTATTTGGTGTCTGCCTTTCTTTCACAGCTAGCTCCCTGATTCATCGTGGTCATTAGGTACCCGTAACGGTGGATTGGTAAGTCAGGTACAAGAGAAATATATAGGAAGGAACTGGGTTACTGATAGTAGAGTGTAAGGTCACCTGGTTAATGTAGATGATAAATTGAAGTTTATGGGCCCGATACGTATATGGTAAATTTGGTTGGTCTGGTGACCTGCGCGCTCTATCAGTATTTTTCTGGTAGCCAGAGGATGGTTAGGGACTAGTTAAAGAAATGGTTAGGGACTAGTTAAAGAAATGGTTTTAGGGACTAGTTAAAATTTAGGCAGGATTAGTTAAGATAGCTAGGTAGGTCGGATGCTGCTAAAAAGTTATTGCTGCTAATTGTGAAAATTTGGCTGCTAAACGCATTTGCAAATGTTTTATTGCTTTGAAAATTATGAAATGTTTTAAATTGTTTTTCTTGCTGTTATATTGATAAATGTACTAACCCACTCGTTAGTAATTGTTATATGTTTGTTTGGAATCCCCTGGGAATTGAATAACGGGTGGTGAGGAGAATCCACGCCGTACTGAGGTCACTGGCTAGAGGAAAATTGGTGCAGGTTAGACAGAACTGGAAGCACTAATTAGGGTTTTCTGAAAGTAGGTTTGAATAAATGATAGCAAAGAGTTCGCTGGCAAAACTTCTATTGTGATATAACCCAGCAAGGGTCACACGGAAGGAGTAGCAGGTTCGTCGGAGCTTAGGTGACAGCAAAAGGGTTCGCTGGTGAAACTTTAGACTTAGTATATATCCCGAAAAGAAGTGGATGAGTCAAAGAAGTAGTAGGTTCTCTAATGCTTGAGTGAAGGGTAGGCAGAAGAGATCTATCCGTAGCGTATGAAAAGTAAATGGAAGTAGTTTACTTGCAGTGAAACAAATCTTTTCTTTCTAGACACTCGAGTACAGTGGCGAATGTTTCTACGTTGTTAATTAAATACAGCACTTGCACTTTAAGAAAGAAATAAAAGTTTCCGTTACCTTGTGAAGGAGGGAGTCAGTTGCGGAGCTGCTCTGACATCACTCTGTGCCCCGCTGGTATTGGTCGAAACCGCGGGTGTGTAGCGGAGCTGGAATTGTTAAGGAGGGGTGAGTGCCGAAGCGTGAGAACCTGTCTCGCGAAAGGCCGCGCACCCATTGGTCGAAATTATTTGAAATCGTGCATTTGATTCGTTGCACGAAAATGAAAGCCGCATTTGGATTTGGAGTGATTTTGTAAACAAAGTCGCTTGTAGGAAGTTATATGTGGCATACGTATAGGCCAGTGACTAGACCTGATCCAAGACATTTAGGGTTTGAAAACGATCAGTGGAAAGGGCATAACACCAGCATTATGTACAGAAATAAGAGAAAACTGTCTCTTGTAAATAAAGTGAAGAATTACTTCAAAAAGGACAAACCTATCAAAACCAGAGAAGGTGTTGTCATTCCGCCACCTAATACTCCCGCATCTTTCATGATGTTTGATAAAGGGTACCACTCGTGTGTATGGTTGGAGAATTGGGCGGAGTACACAAAGGATGACGGAATTTTGGCTTTTCCGTTAGAAGGTACATTTAATGGCAGAATCCTTTTTAATTTGAGAACGCGAATGAATGATTTACATCCCAGACCTAGATTGACACAGTACGAAGCTTTAGACGAATGGGAGATAGAGGCTTTTGAAAGAGATAAGCCCCGAATGGATAAAGGGTTAACCAAATGGTATCCGAAATTGAAGCAAGAGAACCGAGATAAAAAGATGAAACAGTGGAGACAGAATATGATTGTAGAACGAATGTATCCAATGATGGCAATGGGTGGTCCTGTGGGAGAGAAAAAGACAGAAAAAACCAAGCATTGGGTGTCCAGTGGGGATTCAGATGACGATTTATTGGATGACATGTTTATGAAAAATCCACCTCCTTATAATGAAGGACCCAGATCCTCTAGTGTAGAGGATACTTCCCAACGACCCCCGTGTCAGGAAGGGAATAGATCTGTAAACGCAAGAGACAGTTGTCAAATACCTTCCTATAATGAGGGCCTAGGACCCATAGGTGCCAGAGACACCTGTCTAAGACCACCATTTAGTGGAGAATCAAGATATTCAGGTGAAAGAGACTTTTGTCCAAGACCTCCTTATGAGGAAGGACCAAGATCCTTAAACACAGGAAGCCTGTTCCCAAAACCTAATTATGGTGAAGGACCAAGTATGACGCATCCAACTGCCCCAACATTGAGTCTGCAGATAGTACCTGAAATAAGCCTGGAAAGAATGCTGCAGGAAAGAGAGCGAGAGGCTCTAGCCAAACAAAGAACCTAAATAATCCAGAAAATCTCCCAGTTAAATACAAGCCCCGAATCCTTGACAATCCCAGTAACTATTGGACCAGTTGTTCCTTTGTATGGGGATAGACAAGGGAGTCCAAAAGCCCCAATTATGACCCCAACTGTATTGCAGCCAAGAAAAGACCCCTTAATTGTAGATGATCAGACGAGTGAATGTGAATCTGAAGCTTCTTTAATGGATTTGCCGATTAGGAACTCAGGAAGGAGTTTGCAGAAGAGACATAATCCTTTCAATACGAGAGAGATTCAAATGGAATCGACTTCAGGTACCAAGAGTGTCACATTGGTGACTCCTGAAGAGATTGAGAGATGGAGTCGAGAATTAGAGAGACAAACTCCTCAGACAAAACCATTAGATATTTACAAATTGAGAATCGAAATGGAAGAACTGACGGCCGGAAATGTGGGGTTAGACAGATTAAATACCTATTCCGAGGAAGAGCTGCTGTTTATCTGCAAGAGTCTTACCCGTAATACCAGAGTGCTCCATGAGAAATTAACAGACACTGCAGCTAGAATGGGAATAGATATTTCGAAATCAAAGCCATTACAAAAACCCTCTAGAGCTGAGTTCTCAGACAAAGATCTGGAAAATATGAATGTGTCAGGGAAAAAGGTGCAGATCAAAGAATTGTTGACCGTGTTGCAAAAATGGGGAGACGTAGAAAAATGGAAAGCCAGGTGAGCAAAGAAAAAGGAAGAGGTTATATCCAAACAGACGACTTCTGAGTTTGTTTTAAGGGAAGCTGACAAGCCAGAACAGTTATACCCCATTCGAGAAGTACC
Organism: Lissotriton helveticus; assembly: GCF_964261635.1. Lineage (NCBI taxonomy): Eukaryota > Metazoa > Chordata > Amphibia > Caudata > Salamandridae > Lissotriton > Lissotriton helveticus. The sequence goes on along the minus strand of NC_136072.1, from coordinate 1,009,225,689 downwards.
TGGTGGGAAGTATGTGCACGTTCCATGGTCCAGACAGGATATTGTGTCCTTTACTAATGACTTTCCAAAGCTACGAGAGAAACCAGTGGATTGGTACAGGCAGGTAGAAAGGTTTGTGAAAGTACAAAAATGCCTGTGGAAAGATCTGGATGGGTTTTTCGATATAGTTGTTCCCGTAGATTTGTGGACAGAATGTAAAATTGCCGTTGGTTGGCCTAGTGAGGAATACCCGAGGGACTCTAATACGGGAGCGCCTTCTGATGAGGTAATGAAAAAATACGACCAGGTAATATTACACCTGAAAGGAAAGGTGCCTGCGAAAGAAACTGATTGGACCAGAAAAGATAGAACTACACAGGAAAGAGATGAGACTGTACATTCCTTTTATGAAAGATTGCTACAGGTGTTTAAAACATATAGTGGCATAGATAACATCGAGATGAAGGATATGACCCACTTCATTTACAGGTTTGTAAACGGTTTAAGACCTGAAATTTGTCAATGGATCAAAGACAATAAAATCTGTTGGCAGTCTAAGAAAATGGATGAAGTCTTGCGATACGCAAAGTATTGTGAAGACGAAATGGCTGATAAGCGAAAGGCTTTGAAAGAAAAAGTTATGTAGGCACAAGTCAAACTAGCTGAACAACAAGAAAAACAATTGGGTAAAATGAATAGTAATTCCCAAAATAAAGGTTCTGGGGGTGGAGGGAAGCCCAGAGTAAAAATGAGTAGAGAAGAAGCCAAAAAGAAGTTCCCCTGTCACGGGTGCGGACAGATAGGGCACTGGAGAGACGAGTGTCCATACGCACAAGAAAATAACCCCCAAAACCCTGATTTAAATCCACAGACGCAGAATGAAAAACCAAGAAAGAACCCGCAACAGGTAAAAGCGAGTCAGTTGCCTCGTGCACCTAGACCGAATTTTAAGGGAAAGACACCGCAAGGTGAAGACATAGAAATTTGGGGAGGAAAGGAGGATAGAAATGCAGCAACTTCGCAATTTCTGTTGAATGACACTTTCCTCTGTGATGAACCTTACTGACGGGGCCTGAGGGGGGAGGACGAGGAGTGTGTACTTGGCGCCTCCTTGCCGGTAGACCAGTCAGGGCCATACATTGAAGGAAAGGTTGAAGGCAATGATGTCACCTTTCTGTTGGACACTGGAGCTACCCGGTCTACTGTAAGAACAGCAGACGTTCCAAACCTACCCCTCTCGGGAGAAGCAATCCAAGAAGTAGGTGTATCTAATCAATTAATTAGTACCCCAGTTACTGAACCCATGGAGATTACAATAGGGAATTTCAAAGAAATGCATAGATTTGTTGTCTGTGATACCAGTCCTGTAAACTTATTAGGACGTGATTTGTTGTGTAAAATGAACTGCACTATCTTTTGCACACCAAAAAGCGTCGAAATTCAAACCACAGACGAAGATGGAATATACAAATTAATGTTAATCAGACCTGACTCAGAAATTAAACGACTGACAATACAAGACTTACCTGAAGAACTCCAACAGACGGTGAAACCAGAAGTATGGGATTTTACTGGAAAAGATGTAGGACTAATGGCAAATGTAGACCCAATTAAAATAGCCATAAAAGAAGATGCAGTTTACCCCAATACTAAGCCGTACAAAATGAGTGCAGAAGTGAGAGCAGGAGTGGCCATTGAAATAAAAAGATTGCTAGAAGCCAACATCATACAAGAGGTGATGAGTAGCCCATGTAACTCACCCATAATTGGAATCAAGAAACCTAGTGGCAAATACAGGGTAGTACAGGACCTGAGAAAGGTAAACAAAATTGTTGTCCCTTGCTGTCCTATTGTTCCGAACCCTGCAGTGATCCTGTATCAAATTCCCTGGGATGCTGAGTGGTTCACCGTGATTGACCTATGTCACGCATTCTTTTCGATCCCATTGCATTCAGACAGCAAATCTCTTTTCTCATTTGCATTCGACAGTCACGTGTTCGTTTGGAATCGCGTCCCCCAGGGATACACAGAAAGCCCCTCAATCTTTAATCAGATACTGAAAAAGTGCCTTGAATCCCTAGTCTTACCTGGAAATTCAGTTTTGGTGCAATATATAGACGACCTCTTGGTGGCGTCTAAAAGTCAGAAAGACTGTGTTGTTGATACTATTGCCTTGCTGAACCATTTAGGTGAAGGAGGACACAAAGTATCACCTGACAAATTACAGTTCTGTACCAATTCAGTAAAATATCTGGGGCACCAGATAGAGAAAGGTATCAGGAAAGTTACTTCAGAAAGAATTAGGATAATTCGAAACATGCAGTTACCTAATACTCAGAAAGAAGTCTGAATGTTCCTTGGAGTTGGAGGATATTGCAGGCATTGGATTGTGGGATTTGCAGTCCTAGCAAAACCATTGATAAAAATGACAAAGAAAGGAGCAAAAGACCCAGTGGAATGGGATGAGGAAAGCCTGACAGCATTCACTAAATTACGAGAATGTCTATGTACAGCTCCAGCATTGGGAATGCCTGATTATTCGAAAGAATTTGCACTGTTTTGTGATACGAGAGATAATTGTGCATTGTCAGTCTTAACTCAGGAGCATGGTTTAACTAGACGTCCAGTAGCATATTTCTCTGCTACTCTGGATCCAGTGGCTGCTGGATTACCTGGATGTCTGAAAGCAGTAGCTGCAACTTGCATGAGTCTTGAACAGAGTGAATCCATTGTTATGGGACATCATGTAACTGTGTATGTTCCACATGCAGTTGTAATCTTACTGACCAGAACTAAGACCCAGTATCTCACACCTAGTCGGCTGACTAGGTATGAGAGGATTCTTGTAGGTGCTGCAAATGTAGTCATTACTCGGTGTAACATATTGAATCCAGCAACATTGTTACCTGAGTCACTGATTGCAGAAGCAAAGGGAGAGGTCGAGCATGACTGCATTGACCTAACTGAGTTTAGTACCAAACAACGTCCAGATATCAAAGAGATGCCCCTACCTGTAGAAGATTATGAGTTGTTTGTGGATGGCTCATGTCTGAGACATGAAACTGCAGGCCTAAGTGCTGCTTATGCTGTAGTCATGACATCACGCACTATAGAAGCATCCTGTTTATTTGGAGTAAAGTCTGCACAAGTAGCTGAATTGGTTGCATTGACAAGAGCCTGCAAAATTGGGAAAAATAAAAGAGTAACCGTATATACTGACAGTCAGTATGGTTACGGGGTTGTGTATGACTTCGGCCAATTGTGGCTGCAAAGAGAGTTTCTGACTTCTTCAGGTACTCCTATCAGAAATGGAAAAGTGGTACAGGAATTACTGGACGCAATCCAGTTACCAAAAGAATTGGCAGTGGTCAAATGTGCTGCTCACAAATCTGGCGAAGACAATGTGACAGTTGGTAATAAATATGCTGACCAAGTAGCCCAACATTGTGCCAGGCATCGAATGTCTGTCAATATCAAATTGGGGGGATATGGAAACAGCTGCCAACTTATGGTGTTTGAGGATGTGCCTACCTGGGAAGAATTGAAAGATTTACAGAATGCAGTGACACCAAAGGAAAAGGAACAATGGAGAAAATGTGGTTGTCGCCAGAGAGGCGAGGATGGTGTCATTGTTGGCCCTGATGGTATGCCTGTGTTGCCTGACAGCCTGCTTGCTTCTGTGGCCAGATTGATACATGGAGATACACACATTGGTAGGGATGCCATGATTCGTGTTTTTCAACAGACATGGTACAGCTCGAAGTTCAGGAAAGTAGCAGAGTCTCTCTGCCAGAGGTGCTTGACATGTCAACAGTTCAACGCTGGGAAGAAAACAGTAGTTGAGATGGGAAAAATTGGGAAGGCAGGAGGTCCTTTTGTAAGATTACAAATCGACTTTATTCAGTTTCCCATTTGTAAAGGAATGAGATATGTTCTTGTCATTGTCTGCCTATTTTCAAAATGTGTAGAAGCTTACCCAGCCAAGAAGAATGATGCCATCACTGTAGCCAAGTCGTTACTACGGGAACTAATACCTAGGTATGGGGTTCCGGTCACAATTGAATCAGATAGAGGTGGGCATTTCCAGAATGAAATAATTGACCAGCTCTGTATAGCCTTCAAGATTACACAAAAGCTGCACTGTGCATATCGTCCAGAGGCTTCTGGAGTGGTGGAACAAGTAAATGGCACTATCAAGTCGAGATTAGGGAAAATGTGTGAATCTACTGGCATGAACTGGATAGAGGCTTTACCTCTTGTTCTGATGGGGATCCGAAGTATTCCAGACCGAAATACAGGCCTGAGTCCCCATGAGATCCTAATGGAAGAGTGATGAGACAAGCATGGGTACCAGGACACAAACTGATAAGCATTTCTGATGATTTGGTACTTGAGTACTGCAAGCAACTGGGTGACCAAGTGCGTTCTATCTCTCGCCAGATTGGGGAAGACGCCGTCGCCAGTCCAGCAACTCCAGTCCATAAATTGATTCCAGGCGATTGGGTGGTACTTAAGAAGCACACTCGATCGAGTTGCCTTGCACCGAAGTGGGGAAAGCCAAGACAGGTGATCCTAGTGACCACGACAGCGGTGAAGTGTGACGGTGTGCCGAAGTGGATCCATGCCAGCCACACCAAGAAGGTGATCGAAGACAAGAAAACTGACGCTGAAGGTTGTCCAGCTGAGGGGTCTCCAGACGTTGGTCCTGAAGTAGCTGATGACGAACAACCGAGCACCAGTCGAGATGAGTGGATACCCATAATCGACCTAACAGATGATCCCATAAGAACAAGAGGTCAAACCTACTCAGACAGAGAGTGGAATAGTGAGGAAGAGACAGGAATAGGAGAAGACAATCAGATTATTGAAATCCATGTAAAATCTGAAGAAGAAGAAGATCAGATAGGGACAGAACAGGTGATCGACACACCTCCAAGAACTCCTGAGATTGAAAAGGGACAGACAGAAACAAGGGCGAAAGTTCAAGCGGAAGAAAATCAAAGGTTCGAAGTGCTTGAACAGGATCAGATAGAAATAGACGAATGTGTTCAGGATACTGAAATTGAAACGCCTAAAAGTCAAACCCAGTATACACCTGAACAAGGCCAGCTTAGCAACCAGGCAGAAGAAACCGAAATAAGACCTGGACCTAGTCAGACAGAAAGGGAAGAAGAAGACATTGAAGCAGAAGTGCCACAACAAAACGAAAACAAAAGAGCATTAGAAGAAAGCACAACAACAGTGCCAGCTAAAAGACTCAAGAAAAAGAAAAATACAGAACCAAGGTACATCAAAAGACTGAGACTGAGACTGAAAACAGTAGAAGAAAAGCTTGAGCAAAGGAAACAAGCTCTACGTAAAACAGAGCTACCTGGAGAAAGCACTAAGCGAAGAAGTGCCCGAATAAAAAGACTGAACGAAAAGTATCAGGATCCTGAATGGACTTTCCTGGTGTTGGAGGAATTTGAGGATCTTGATATAAGTGACGAAAGTGACAAAGAGCTGACTACTGATCTGTCTGCCGAAGAAGACGAACCAACCTGAAGTTGCCCAGTGTAAGCTACCTGTGCAAAGTTACAAAGAGGGGTTGAGAAAAGCTTCTTTTGAGCAGAAATGTCTGATTCAAATGTGAATGGAAGACCTAGACATAATTGCTGTAAAACATGCTGTAAAGTATGTATTTGTAGTGTAGCCTTAGTGTTAATATTATGGATAGGACTAACCATTACTATCCCTTATATGATGAGCAGAAGTACTAATACTGACACCACAGAGACTGTGACGAAAAATGCAGAAGAAGTGACATCACAAAGTGTAGAAGGACATGAGAAAGCACTTAGCATTAGACAAACTAAACCGGACTTAGAAGCATCAGATGAGGAAGGACTACATTATCACGGAATCAAGAACCAGACTCATTTAAACGTATTCGCTAACCTTTTAGTGCATTATGTAGAGAGCATGGAAATAGAGGACTGTTATGTTTGCATGAAGCTACCTACTTCTGTAGCTGAGGGAGTAACCTACCATCACTTGCCACTAACATATGGAACTTCTTGTAGCATTTTAGCTAGTTTATTTTACAAAAGAGGACTGTTACAGTACTATTACTCTAACTCAGACGTGATATTTTCTGAACTTCCCATACGTGGAAATCTGAACCCTGTACATACAAAAAGTGACGTGACACGTTATATGGGAGAATATTTCCTGACTATAGGTACCATAGATTTAGGTGAAGCACATAGAGATAACTTGACCTGTTCATTACATGAACAAGAGAAAATGTTTCTAAACATGACAGAGAAAAGAAGAGAAAGTTTCCAAAGAAAGGCGAATGATAAAAGGCAGAAAACTCCTAAGTGGGCTGAAAACATGGGAAGCACCTCAAATGGTGGGGTTAGTCCTGCTTTGTTGCTGGATTTCGAGAGAAAAGGGAAGCTTTGTCTTCACCGAGAAAAGACTAGTTATTATAATAACATTTTCATTGGTTCCAGTCAATGTGAACACAATTACAAGGTAATTGGAGGTTGGGGTTTCAAAAATGGGTCAGAACCTGTGTTTCCCGGGATCTATTACATATGTGGAAACAAGGCTTATTTCAAATTGCCTGATCACTGGTATGGAAGCTGCTATTTTGGCATTGTCTTCCTGAAAATATACCATGTGAATGAAATTGCTGGAAGCAATGAAAACACTAACAGTTTAGTGCGTGGTAAAAGAGAAAGTGTAGGTGAAATAATGGGTAGTATTTTTAGTGCATTGATACCTGCAGTGGGAGTGGTTCTGAACACACACAGAATTTGCAAATTGTCAACTATAGTGGACCGGTTGTCTACTGACACTGCTAGTGGATTTCTGATGGTCAATACCGAAATGGTTGCGATCAGATCTATGGTTTTACAGAACAGGCTTGCTCTTGACACCTTATTAGCAAAAGAGGGCGGAGTCTGCCGAATGCTGAAAGCGCAACATTGTTGCACTTACATACCGGATAAAAGTGTGCAAATCAAAAGGTATGTAAGGAACATTACAAATTTGGAAAAGGAACTCAATCCACTGGAGGTTGATAGTGCCTGGAAGAGACTCACTGATGGTCTCTCCTCTGTAGGTCATTGGTTTTCTAATTTAGGTAAAGGTTTGTTGTACAAGGTACTGATGCCAATTGCAGTACTAGGTTTTGTCCTATTTCTCATATTTGTCTGTTGCAAATGTCGCAAACACCAAAAGAAGTATACTGTGAACAAAAGAGGCGTGAAACGGAGTGTGGATGAACTTGAATTGGAGGAGCTGAATAATCAGATTTATAAAAGGGTGAAGAATTCACACCCTAACAAAGACATGAAAGAGAAATTGAATCGAATGTTAGAAGAAATTGAAATGAACAAAGTGTGAGAGAAAGTTGGCATCTGATTCCATTAGTTTTGTGATGATAGTAAATATCATCAAAGAGGGGATTGATGGAGCAAGGATTCGCATATTAGGCGACTTGCTTGAATTCATGAACCTCGAGTAATATGTAACAAAGTAATCCAACCTGTTTGTCTTACTAATTTCCCTTTATTTTTGACATTTGGGTGTCCTAGCGAGGCTTGCCTATGTGTTTACTAAAACTTAATAACGTTTGTCACTAAAAATGGCCGCTGCTTGGCGGGTTTTCTTCTGCGCATGCGTTAATCACACTCACGTGACGTGACGTATTTGCAGTTCTGGTGGGAACCTTTGCGCCTCCGCAATTGCATTAATATGGCCGCTTGGTATCCTCACATGGTGAAGCTTGCACTGATGTTTTCGTGTTATAGTTTAATTGCACTAAACCTTAATGCAAATAGTTTATATAAAGTAAGGGGTATAGAGTAGCTATTCATGGTATACAGTGTAATCATTTATTTCTGTGTTTTAATTTGTTTTCGGTTACTTTTCATGTGTCGCAACTCATGGGCCTGGGAGGGAAGAAAACCCCATCTTGAAAATCTCTACTGCGCATGTCACCCCGGCAGAGGGAAGACAACCTTGAACAGTGGAACTCAGCCAGCTGGCAGCCACAGTCAAGATGCTCCTGAGAAAGTGACCTGCGACCCAGCAGGATGGAGCTGAACTGTACTGCAAAAGTTACATTTGTATAAGTTTCATTGTATTCTGTGGAGTATCTCATGGGAACACCAAATTCAAATAGGCGGTTCCAGAGTATGTAAATGTGAGCTTTTAGAAATGAAATATGATTGGTGTGTTGACCTATCCTACTTGGGGACCAATCGAAATTGGGGATTCTGACACTTGCAACATTTGGGGGGTGGTACACTGACCCGAAAACAGTATAACTAGCCTAAGTTTAGTTAGAGAATTTGTCCGACTTGTCCGAATAGCTGACTTGTCACTGACCCAACGCACTCAATAGGTGACTTGATACAGAGGGCTGCGGAGCACTGTGTCCGAAATTTCCATAGACTCAAGGGTTTTGTTGAGAAACCTTAAGTGCTGGCGGAGCACTTTGCTGGGGAAATCGATAACCCAATCCGGGTTCTGGCCGATAGCTGCAGAGAGGGTGGAGCGCAGGCGTTTCTTCCAAACTGCGGGTGCTGGTCTTGCCTTGGTGGTCCTGTCCTGATCCTAATCTGGGTTTCCTGTCCTGTCCTGGGGTGTCCATTCTGCACCTGCTGTCCTGCTGATGACGGGTTTCCTTTGGGGTCCCTCCTGTTCTTAACTGACCTGTGGCCAGGGTTGGTCTTCACACCATTCTAGGTAAATATAGTGCTGAAACTCTATACTGCACCTTTTTGTTTTTCTGTCCTTTGCTTTAATAAAGTCATACTCTTGCGAAAATTGATTTTACATGCTTTCTGCATCTCTGAATGAACAAGTCATACATAAATTTGTCTAGCATGTTCCATTTTCTTACCCATCCTTAGTAAATTCCTTTTTCAGTTCATGATACATAGATGTTCCTTGTCCTTACTCATTGTTTAGTCGATTCAAGAAATTGCACCGATTTATTAGTATGGTCTGTTTGCATTTTATCTATAGTTCCTCTTTATGGGGAAATATTTCACTGTGAAATTCTAGTATGCTCTTTATTCTCCCCGTCTTTTAGTCTCTCCATACTAAGTTTAAATTCTGAAACTGCTGCCTAGCATGTTCTTTGTTCTTACTTCCCTTTAGATTCCCAAATGGTTGGTTTTGTTTACTTCCTTTATGGATACGTGCTCTTTGTAATTCTGGTTATCGATTGCTTGCTCGTTGTAAATCTCTTGTTTTTGGAGCTTGATGAATCTTAGATAAAGGTTTTCAAAACTTCCTGAGTTTGTGGTTATTATAGTACAAATAGAATATATAAAGTATAAGTATTTGGTGTCTGCCTTTCTTTCACAGCTAGCTCCCTGATTCATCGTGGTCATTAGGTACCCGTAACGGTGGATTGGTAAGTCGGGTACAAGAGAAATATATAGGAAGGAACTGGGTTACTGATAGTAGAGTGTAAGGTCACCTGGTTAATGTATATGATAAATTGAAGTTTATGGGCGCGATACTTATATGGTAAATTTGGTTGGTCGGGTGACCTGCGCGCTCTATCATTGCTTCCTAACTTTATCCTTGTACACCACTTATTGTTTCGCATAAACTATGTGTTTCAATTATTTGGATCAAACCCTGTTAACCTTTTGCCTATAGAATGAATAGTATCAAGGACGTGTACATTTGTGTACCGCAGACTGTATTAAATACTGGTACCACATGAGCTAATCGACAAAATAAAAATAATTTTATTGTGCTGGTACACTATTTTTTTTCAGGTCTCATGTTTTGAATACTATGATAAGGGCTTACCCAGAGGGAAAATCTTAGCACCCCTTTACCAGTCTGTAATTGGAGAAACTGGGCAACATTAGGATCGACCCTAACACCAGAGCCCCGTTATACCGATTGCAGTTATTGAATTGACTCTTATCTTTTACTTCTGAATTTGTTGTAGCTGTTTTGACAAGTGACACAATCATAAAGTCAACTGTGGCCAACACGCCATCTTACTCTGGGCATATTTCCAATTCAAAAGGACTTCCATCATGGCTGACACGCAAGTTAGCAGGCTCATCAAACACCGTCAAAGACAGACAGGCTCTGAAAGCATTCTCACTTTAGAAAATTACGTTTTTTAAATCGGTGAGCTACTTAGCAACAGACCTGTAGAGGATTCTTGTGGTGTGCGTTTTGCTAAGAATTATTTTGGCTTTTAGAAACTCTTGGCCTTAGTCGCCATCTTTCTGTTCTTATTTTCTTGTCAGTTTTTTCTGTCTGGCTCTGTCTTTGTAGCCACACATCTGCCACTTTGTTTTTGTAGCTGCTGCAGGCTGATGTAAGGTTCTTCCTCCCTGTTCAGTCGAATCGTTTTATTACCTTGGTTTCTTAGCAGAGTCCTTTGCAGCGCCTGAAAGTATGAGCCACTTATGATGCTTCCAGATGACTATTTCAGGATGACAAGGCTTTTAAATGATCCCTTGGCAGCGACGGCCGTGGAAAACAACTAAATCTGAGAAAAGTTCTACATAGACAAAATGTCTGCAAAACCATTCAACTGGAGAGGATCCAAGATCCAGCTCAACAGCCATTGGCTCTATAAACAGAATCGTGTAATTGGAGCTTCTCCTCTGGTCAGTGACAGGATGGGCTGGCACCAGCCTTGGAATTATTATCCCCTGCCTGAAGCTTGGCGTCCATGTTAAAGAGCCAGAGTGGTCCAGTACTGAGAGTAAAGCCTGAAGATATAATGTAAAATGTGACTTTCTTTCCTGATGTCTAATTGTCTGTATATCTATGAGTTTGGGGTAATTGCAATCTTTTGGGTTTGGGGGAGGAGTGTAATTCTAGCAAAGAAAGCATGAGTGGGAAGAGCTCTGCCAAGTTATCTCTACAGGGGAGGAAATTCCACCAGTGGATTCTCCTTCGGATTTAGCACTTCCACCAGAAATTGGAGGATTTTCCATTAGCATCATGCCCTTAATTGCTGGATGGTCTTTATGTCAGCGCGTACCGGTGTTGAAATGTTATTCCTGCTCATGGTGGATGGACCTGTAAAATGAACAGCAGAACCTTAAAACGTAGTCAACTCAGAACAGAGAAACACAGAGAAATTCAACAGGTGACAAAAAGAGAATTGAGAGTCTGGACACGATCAATCTCGGCCAGCCCAAGAGCAGGACTCGGATGGCTATTTGGGGGCAAATTTGTAGGATAATTCACCTGGTGAGAAATCACTGATATCCACAACATATAATAACATTACATCCCATCATATCACATAATACTATTGACCATCCACACCTTCCCTATCCATGCTGCTTTAAGAACACTAATGGCTTGTCTTCTCCTGCCCTCAAACAGTCATGAGGGAGAAGGACACAATGGGGGCTTATTATCAAGGAAACACGATAAATATCACGTTTCCTGCTGTGCGCGATTTTGTTTAACCCCGCGTATCGCAGGATTCAATCGCCGAGAGATGGTGTTATTAACAACGCATATCTCCACGGCAATAATAAATCCTGCGATAGCGGCGAATTCCACTGGAAAACCAGCGTAAAAAACGCAGTGATAAGCCCATCATTGTTGATAGGTAGATGTTGCCTCAGCCGTACAATCCACCTGCCATTATAAGTATGGCTAAGTCTGTTTCAAACCAGGCGTTACAAACCTGCGATAACCGCGGTTAGCGCGGTTTATTTTATCACATCGCGGGTTTGCTCGGGTCTTGCTAATATTGCGATGCCGTATCAGCGTGGATTTCCATGGAGTAATGGAAGGGAACACCTACTTTGCATGTCATTCGCGATACTCATCGCTGACATGCAAAGTGGAGTGAAAAGGGCTGCTCACTCAAGGAAACACACGTTAGCGTGCCCTTGATAATTGAGCGTAAAAACAATTGCCGCTTTTTGGCCAAAAACGGCTGCTAAAGCGGTGGAATTCGGCTTGATAATATGCCCTACTGTTCTTATTGTTTTGAGAGGCCACCAAAATGTTTTGCTGCAGCAAAATAATACTATGAGTTATAGTATCACACCCTGAAGTACTCTTAACATTTAATGTGTTTCTCTTCACAAAGGATTTTGAAAACGCTACTTTGTAGCCAATGTATTTAGAAAATGATGCTGTAAAATTAGTAGTCGCTGCAGTCAAAAAAATTGGATTACCACACTCTTTTTCTCAAACCGAAAAGTGTCACCCATGGGAATTCTAACCCAAGTGGCCACCCAAGCAGAATGTATATTGAAATTTCGGCAACAGAAAGATCTTTTTATCAATGTATTGTGGCCAAAATATTGAGGACCAAAGAACAAGGTTAATGCATAGAATTAAGTATAGATTTAGTATTCTTGACTCCACATCTATGTACCTTAAAGTTATATATATCATCACGGTACATATACGTGGAGTTGAGTAAAGTAAACCTATACTTACCTATACAAACTTACCTACATGACATTATGGTTCCGAATATTTTGTCCACAATATTATAGTAGAATGGCATTCTGGAGTCACGCACCCAAACACACAGAACATACGCTAAAGCCATCACGCATGCACAGAAACGCATATCCTACAATCACATAAGTACTCACAGATGCACATTCAGTCACAAACTGACTCATACTCAGAAAGTCACATTTATCTTTATATGTGTGCGCTTGCACACACATGCACACGCACTCACACACTTTCACTCACACCACTTCTCACTCTAACACTTAGATGACTGAGATTATATATATTTTAATGATATTTAGTGTTTCCATGAGTTAGAAGAGAGTGGTGGAGGATCATGAAACAGTGATTCTCCCACAGAACTGCACTGCTTTGACCCAGTTCAGTAGGTGAATCATTGTTTTGTGATCCCTCCACTCATCAGTGAGAGGAATGTAGAACCTTCCAAACTGGGATGAGCTTTCAACACAGTTCAGAAAGAGAATTCCTATTAGAACATTGGTATGTTGACCATTGAAGACAATGGAGTAGCTCCGGGTTTATAATGGCTGGTGTAAGCTGGAAGATCCACCATTCCAATGTTTATCTTCACACTTCTCCCTTTTTATTTTAGAACATTCTACCCTTTGTGGGTGGAATGTTCTAAGAGCCTTATATAGCTTCTGCCTTGGGCTGTACCGGTTTTTAAAGGCCCTCTCCCTCGTTATAGGCCTTCGCCTTCAATTTCGGCCTATAACTTGGGTTCATACCTTTAACAACCAGTATAGCCCTCGGAAACAGACTATAGACCTATAATGCAGCATTCACCTCTTAAAATGTGTTTTGATGAGGTAGCTAGGTTTGGGTTTGCCTGAGCAGGCTCTAGACATATGATGGCAGTTCATTGGCCTTTGATGGCAGCAGTCAGGGAGTACATCTGTATAAATTTCCTGTGTGTGTGGGCATACCGTAGCTAAATATTGGTATTTATTACCAATTCTTGGGGAAATGATGGCCACACCTGAGCACATCCCAGCATTTATTGATCATATGATGGACATGTATGAGAATGAGTAGTCATATGGTTTTAACTGGACACCTTATGTCAATATGATAACTCTCCTTGGGTATTTGATGGTGATACATGATTAGAAACTGAAACAGCTGGCACTTCTTGGTCATCATATATGGGAAAATGTTGACAATTCTTTGGCATATCTTGTCAGAGATGGGCGTCAAGGCATTATGATATATGTACTTAGCTGTACCCATGCCTTTCCTAGGCATATAATAGCAATACTAGGACATGCACCAACAGATGGGGGCCGAGGATTCCACAGTATTTTAATATTCCAGGAGCATAGTAGAACATTTTAGTTATGATGTTTCAAGTCCTTGGCATATAATGACCTTACTTGGTTATCTAATAGCACTTTTTGTTCAGAAATATTTTTTTTTAGATGGGCATAAGCTGGCATACATTGGCAGTGTCTAAGCACCTGACAAGCTTTATTACATATAGTATGGCACTTCATGGGCATAAAATTGTAGCATTTATATGAAGTTACAGTACCTTGGCACAAGCACGGTTTGTAATGGCTACACCAGTCCTTATCTTGACAATTCTTGGGTATATGAGGTATATTTGCAAAAATGGATGCTTCTTTGTCATATGATAGATATACTTCGTCATATGGTGCTGTTGTTGGCCATGCTGTGATAGTGTTAGAGCATAACATGTGTATTTGGAAAGCACACGTTCACCCGTAGGCATTTACATGCTGAATAACAGATGTTTATTGTTACCCAACTCAATAGTACTCATTTTATCGACCTCAAATGGATGAAAGGCTGAGTGTACCCGCTGGGATTCGAACGTGTAAGGTGAGGTCAAACACAGGCCCATGCAGTGGGCGCATTAGTCCACTGAGCCACAAGACCCTGCTCACACACATGAATGCAGAATCTAGACACATGATGGCTGAAACTGGCTACATAATTGCAGAACCTGCCGGTAAAACTGTGCCTTGGCGACAATGGCTGAACCTAGGAATTTAATGACCAGTATATAATAACACTATGTGGGCATCCATACATACAACAAACATGGGCCAAGATTTATCATACTTTCACTCAGCGCAATGCAGCAAGCCACCTTTCTGTGACGCGCTGTGTGAAAGGTAAAGGACAGGATTGCAGCATGTGTAACATTAGTTGGCACATTTCTGTCCTTTCCTTGTGCTGGTGCACAATTTGCTGCCTTGCCCCAATGCAGGCACCCTTCCATCAGTGTGCCTGCGTTGTAGGCAGGATTGTTTTGTATATAGGAAGGGATAGCTTCCTGCACAAAAACAATTTCAGAGGCATTTTCCTCTTTCTATGTGAGCTGCAGAATGCAGCAAATGTAAAAAGAGTTAACAAGCATTTACAATGCAATAGGTCTCACAATCGCGAGATTTTGAGCTATTAGCCTTGTAAATGGCAACGACTTTTATAATATTAAAAGATATTGTCATTTCCAATAGCAATAGGTCATACTTTGCCAAAAGCGAGACCTATTGTATTGCAGAGTGCAGTGTCTGTTAAGCGGGCGCTGCGCTCACCAATATAGTAAAAAAAAAAAAGAATGTGCTGTCCCTGAAGTGGGTGCCGCGCTCACCAGTAAAGTTTAAAAAAAAGAAAAAGAGAAACAGCGCGGCATCCCTGAAGTGGGTGCCGCGCTCAACAGTAACGTTTAAAAAAAGAATTTAAACTGAGTGCGGTGTCCCTAAAGCAGGCGCCGCCCTCAGCATGCAAGATTATTAAAAAAACTAAAAAATAAAGATAAAAGAAAGCGCGATGACCCTGAAGCGGATGCCGCGTTCTTCTTAAAAGTAATTTTTTTTAAAAAGTGTTGTCATTGTACTGTAGAGGTAGGGGGCAGGCACTTTTAAAATGAGTGCGCCATAGTGCTCAATACCAAAGCGGCCACCATTGTCATGTGTGGGCGTGCTGCAAATACAACAAAAAGCAGCCGCCATTATCTCCATTAGTCAGCAATAAACTAAATAGTGCTCACCTACTTATAACGTACACCGTGTAAAAAGCCAAGTAAAAGGGCCAGTCACATTGGGAGGTTACAAACGAAGACAATACAGTACTAAGGAGGGATTAACAAGCCTATTTATGAACCAGAAGCCAAAACAGTTAAAAACGAGGAGAAATACAGATATATCTCCTCTTTAACCTCCCCTGGGGAGGCAGAGCATTTTGACGCATTCCTAGGTCTACCACCAATAGTAAATAAGGTAATGCTCCAAAATCCATGGGTGGAAGCGTGGGAACACCCACGCTCCACCTGTTGAACGCCTCCCTGGGGCAGAGTAACTCAAGGCAGCGATTTGTGCTGTGTTACAGTACTCCAGATTTATCAAACTATGCAGGGCCACGTAAGGTGGTATTGCATGGCTCAATAATTATGACTTTAGTGTTGAGTTTCCCTTGTGTTCCCTTGCATGGTGCAATGGCGAAGCAATACTATGGTACATCTGGCCCATGCATCTTAAGCTGCAAGGGGCTTCCAATGGGTGGCACTGCGGGTGGAGCTGGCAGTGCCAACTGTGACACCGTGTAGCAGCCTCCTAAATTGTGAAATTAAGCACTACTGTGCAGCTTTCTGCTATACTCCATGTTCATTGTATGTTAAGGTAACCAGCAGTTTCATAATGTATGACTCCTGCATAAAGTCAATTTAAAGAAAGTACATTGTGTTGCTAAAAGTTTTGAATTGCATATTTTTTGCTGGTGTGTCATGTTTCCCTGCAGTATTATCTGTGCGCATCACCACGGTAAAAAGTTTTTTTTATTTTTTTTATTTTTTTAAAGAGGTGCTTCTATATGCTTACACAGCCATCTCCCAAATTTAGTGCAATGACTCACCAAGTCTGGGCAGGCCTTCCAGTTGTTTCAATTAGAGACTGGAATGCAGCATCAACCAGGGTTGACCACAGTTTCTCTTCTTCCCAAAATACTCGCAACATGCAGAACCCATGAGAGGCTTGAGTTTCTTAAAAAGGCCTATGACAAACTTTCCTACCACCTGGCTCAAAAACTACAATTTTTTAAACCGTCATCATAATTTTTTTTACAAGTTGGACAACTACGTTTTCAAGGTTGTTTTTTTATTATATTATTATTTAAAATAAGTTTTAAGTTATTGCGAAAAAATAATAAGGGACATGTTCATTCGTTATGCAGCGTCAAGTAGAAGGACATTTTACACGTCACACCAATCTGGTACAGTTCTTTGGGGTTCTGTGTGAGCTGTGGCATTGGTCATGGTGATATTTCAGTCCTGGTGCATTAATGTAATTTTTACTCTGCTTGCTTCACATTTTCAGAACATTGCAGTGCTTTTAAAATATATATGTTAATCTGCCTGCCACAACTTTCCACACCTCCAACAGGGTCTTAACTAAGTCAGTGCCATTCAAGCCGTGTGAGTCGAAGGTTTCCCAACCATCTCCGCAGTGGTCCCACCTAAAAAAAGATGGTCCATGGAGCGAGGGCTGAGTGATGGGCAAAAGATGGGTAGAGGCTTTGGCTGTTTAGGGTGTCAAATATAGGGACAGTGATATTCTGAAAAGTAAAACAAATTCTTGAGGCCATTCGAGTCTATGCTACTTTTTGAGCTTTGACACTAGCTGACAGAAGATTGGTAAATGGGGTACATCCTCTGGAAACTGTTTCAGGTGCAGTTTATAGTTTCTGCTTCGAGTAACATAAGGTTGAGTGTCTGCTCCATTGACCTGTACACAACTTTAAGGTCATAGTTTCCAATGTGGTGAGAGAGCTCAGGGTACTAATGCACTTACTAGTGGATGTATGTGTGCAAGTCTTTTGTGATTTGCTGCATGCATATCTATTTGTACAACCGCAAAGCGGTTCTATTTTTTTTATTAGTTATTTGATATTAGATGACTCTGACTGCAAGGAAGGTGCAGAGCTGCACAGAGAATATTTCTATGCCAGCAGGAGCCTCTCATGCCTCAAGAGGTGCTGTAGATTCTGTAGTGGGTTCTAAAAAAGAGAGGGGCATATTAGCAAGGCCTAGCGATAATATTATCGCCGCTTTAGCGTCCGTTTTCGGGCGAAAAGGGGCGATAATATTATCGCTCTATCTACAAGGACACGCTAGCGCATGTTTCATTGGATTTGCGCCCGGTTTCTCGCTGCCTCGCATCCCTAATGAGATGCACGGTGGGCGTGCCTCGTGAAACTTCATTGTGAAATATCTCTAACGGGGCTACGCGATATTTATAACGCAGCCCCGTCTGGCGTAGCGATATTCTTTTCATCGCTAACTCGCCCTTAACGCTGCTTCCAGACGTCTGCCTAAAACATGAGTTATGTATGTTTTACATTGGGGGTGAATTATGGTGATACGACCACAGGGTTGTATCAGCAAGGTTATTGCCGTATTCAGGTGATCAACGCTGGTTTTCCAGCGATGTATTTGCCATTTACCCCCTATCGCTGGAATGTTATCGCCCTGGAGAAACGCTTTGTTAATAACGCGCTAACCGGGCAATAAATTCCAGCGATAGACGGCGATAAATAAAAAAGCACTAAGCGCGCTTTGCGATATTTATCGCCATCTATTGTTGATATGCCCCAATATGACATGGAAGTGGGGAATAACTACAACGCAAATATCAGTGGGCGATCTCCATGAAACTGGTCCCACTGCTCAGATTTCCCACAATAGGAAAGTCAAGAATACTTTGCTAAAAAAATGCTTCTGTGATGTATGAATATATATGGAAGGGTGTTACTTCTTATTACTTTCACTGCTTTCCTCGATAAAGCATAAAGTACAAGGATAGATGTGTATATTTGTCCTTCTCAACCAGACCACATCTATTTCCTCCCATAAAAGCGGAAGAATTATTGAACAGAGAACCATTGGTATATAACCTGCTTTCCAACCTGCCATCATGGCAAATAAGGTTTTACATAGTCTATAAGGCCCCAAGTATTTCATCAAGCAGTAGACCACTGAAAATATTTCTGAAGGTCAAAATGAAGGGAAACACAGTTTTATCTGTCAAAGGGTTCTTTGCATCAGACATTTCAAAGTAATTACAACTCAGTGCAGCCTAATAATTGTCTTTGTTTATCCTTGCAAAATGAAGTGTGGGAGGAGGAAAGAGGGGCTGGTCTAAAAAAGATCTTCACAGGTTATAGGAGAATTTGCCTATTCTCTCGGCGGTTATGAGCCCGAGGAAAACCAAACAGATTCTGCTAAACAAAACTGAGTCTCTGGATCAAGCTAGGAACTGGGAAATGCATTTATTAGAGGCGTGTGCACCCCAAACACCCCTCTGAAGTTACACCCTGGCCTGTAGGTATCGTTCCATCCAAATAGAAATATTCTCATGCTGTACTATTGACTCATAGAGAACGAGCAATTGCCATGAAGAGGCGGAATGTAACATTTGGTGTGTCGTATAAAGCAAAAAAGTAGTTAACTAACAAACTTCTATCGACTAAATTTAATTGTTAGAAATCAGTACACGGAAGACCTGTTACTGATGCTTTGTCTAAAAAATAGGCTTCATAAGGACTTGTGGGCTAAGATCCAGATGATGGAAATGGTGCCTTGTCGCAAAATATACTGACTCCCAACGGTTTGAGGCAAGGGTGAAGTTTAGCACCTTCACTATTTTCAATGTACATCTCTAATATGCCAAAAGCTTTTGAGAATATGTGCTGTTTCCCAACTAAACTATACCAAGAATTTTGTGAAGGAGCCACTCGGCATGACATCGAAGGATCCGCAGCATGCCCTAGCAGTAGGTTTGGAGAATACTGTAAGAGTAAACTTGCAGAAAAAATATACTAATATTATTTTTATATCAGGTTCGGTGATCTAAGATGACTTGTGGAAAATATTCGCAAAACTAGTCATTCACAGAAATGGCAAGTTGCTTATTGCCTACCTCTGAGTAACCATGGCATACAGCCTCTTTAGATGTTATAACAGATCTTACTATTCTATATCAGAATATTTCTATTTTGATTGTAGTGGACCTTCTGTCCAAAGTAGCACATTTTAATGCACTGGCAGCATTGATATCAACAAATCTGCCTAATTTGTTAGTCCCTGTGAATGATTGAGACTCTTTGTTCTGGAAGGTCTCGAGTGGGTTACTTGAAGACTAATCATCTAGGTTTCTTCGTGATATCACAAGCAATCAAATATGTATTTGGAAAGAACCAATAAGACTCTTGGACAAAACTTCTTTTATCGGTGTACATCAGGATAATAGACTAACAGCCTGATTCATGTACAGGCCGTTTTGCGTGGCCCTAATAGCGAATCATAGCGACTCGCTATTGAGGACACGCAAAACGGCATTCATGTAGGAATTGCTAATTAAATAGCGATTCCTACATGTTCTTTATTTGCGAGTAGCAATTTGCTACTCGCAAAAACTCCCCATTCATTCCTATGGGCCAAGAGGCCCATAGGAATGAATGGGGAGTATCCCTTAATTGCGAGTAGCAATTTGCTACTCGCAAATAAGATAGCGATTTTAAGGGTGCCAGGGGTGTCCAAAGGACACCCTGTAGCACCCCAAAAAGCACATTTGAACAGGTGTTGCGCACACACATGTCCAAAGGACATGTGTGTGTGCAACATGCAACTTAGAAAAATGCTTTTAAAAGCATTTCTCTGAGTTTTTGCTATTTACCGAGAGGTCTGACCTCTCGGTAAATAGCGGCCCCAAAAGTGCTAAATCGCAATTTCTTGATGTGTCATGAATAGCATTTGAGGAATCTCTAATAGAGATTCCTTAAATGCTATTCCTCGCATATTTGCTAATTCTTAAATAGCGATTTTTGCATTTGGGATCATGAATACCAAATGCAAAAATCGCACTCGCAAAGGTCCAGATTCTCAGAATCTGGCCCTTTTGCGAGCGCTATTGGCTACATGAATCAGGCTGTAAGGACCTTACATACAGTTTGGTGGATAGGGTACTTTGCCTCAAAATGTGAAATACCCCGTCCACCAAAATCCAGTTTCACCCTATTCAGATAAAGCCTGGTGGTACCGAACATGAAAACAAATAAATGATCTGCCACACTGGGAGAAAACTCTCAGCATTTCGGGAACATATATTTTTGTTTTTTTTAAAACAAACTTCAACTTTGGGAGTGTGTTTTTGAAGTACAAACATTTTGAGCTGTGCACACACACTGAATATGGCACCCATGCAGCACAGATTTCAGAGCCTTCAGATGAGTTGCTGTAGTAGTAGTTGTGCACAGGATGTTCTACAAATGAGGCAGTGTCCCTTCATTAGTATCATTGCCCAATATCTATTTGCCCTTGTCTGTTTCTCCACTCTGATTCCTTTTAATAATGATATCTGCACTGAACTCCCAGACTATTTTCACAGTCAAACCAAGAACATCTTTTAATTCTTACCAGTCTGCTCCAGATCTGGTGATACTGTGTGACTATAGCATTATCTGCACTGCCCCTGGGATTCCCTTACTTTCCTCTTATATTCATTTGACTGACTTTTTTCACTGTGTGTCACTTATGTAGTGGGCAAATATTCAGGGCTTGATTCACAAAGAGCCTCCGCACGTGCGGCAGAGGACCCGTAGTTGTGGGGGAGTCTCTGCACTCGGGGCGGAATCTCCGCGATGAGAATTCCACCCCAAATGTGGAGACTCCCCATGACTGCTGGGCCTCCGCCACGAGTGCATAGGCTCTTTGTGAATCAGGCTCTGAAAGTCTGGCTCCCTTACTGACCTGTGTTCCATAGACATTATTAGATTATTGGCAATTCTATTGTGGCCTCATTGTCTCAAATAGTAACCAACTCCCTCTTTAATATAGCTCATAGCTGTGCGGTATATGTCTTGGAGCTCATTAACAATTGCTTGTTTCCGGTCCAGGGAAGACATGGCTTTGGCAGTTCGGGCTGGACTGTTCCCATGAGGCACAGGGTCAGACTGATTTGCATATGGCCATGTCTGAACTGGGGTGGCGGAGTGAGCTAAAGAATGGTGATGGATTAAACCCAGATCAGTTGACTGGGGGTGAGTGTTTGATTTGCTCAAGCGCTCCGTTCATCATCCCCTTTTGTATTGTCAAATCTACAAAGGCTAAAAACAAGTTACCATTTTTCACACAAACATATTTTCCCACCAATAAGGCAAGATTAAGAGACTGCTCAATGGTGCCCACTCCTTCGCAAAAACCCTACTGCAATTCGGAAAGAATCCTATTATCAAAAGCCCAGGGTTTTAGTCTTACTAAAATTACACGACCTAGGATTTTTGTCATTAAGTCGAGTAATGAAATAGGCCTTTAACATCTAGGGTCTTGGCAGCTTCCTTTTTTGAAGATGGGGACTATAATTGACTCTGTCCAAGTTGCTGGGAATGGAGCGTAGCAGCTAGCATTCGCTACTTGCGTAACGATTGGGCCCCAAAAAGTCTGATTTAAAGAGGTCACTGGGGACCCCATCTGGTCCGGGCGCCTTTCCACCACCGGTGTTGGAGATTGCCGTCACCCCCTCATCAAGGGTGAATTTAAGGTCAGTATTAAAAGATTTATTAATTAATAAGGTGGTGTTTTCAAGCCGATCTATCCCCCTAAAAACCTTTGTAAAATGCTCAACTCACTGTTCCTCTGAAATGGCAATCTCAATGGAAGGGCCCTCGCCTGGTTTCAAAAAAGGTGCTTTTAGGCGTGGCCAACAGCATGGCCGGTTAGGACGTGCAACTGCAGGGCTCCTGAGAGGCTGCCTCGTAATCCGACTTATAAAACCCGACTTGGACCTCCAAAACGATACTAAAGTGTGGCGGAAGGTGCCCTGCACCGGCGAGAGGCGAAAACGGGAAGGAATTCGGTGCCACGGGAGCGTGAAATGCTCCGGAGCAACATGCTCGTCCTCCCGACTTCACCAAAATGGCAGCGGTTGGTGCCCGGGGGACTCCGAGAAAAGTAAGCATCGACTCCCTGCCCTCCCCCGACCACAGATGCCGAGGTGGGTGTCGCATTTAACAGCAGGCACACCCCGTGAGAGCCCGTGCATCGGCTCCCTCCCTCTACACGCCTGAAGATAGTCCCCGGAAGAGAGACCTACACCAACATGGCGCCTGCAGCCGAGTGGGAGAGCCGTAGGCCCTGAGTGCCGCGAACCGGGATCCCGCCTGGCTCGCAAAGTGCTTGGCAGCGGCGGCGGAGCAAGGGGTGAGCCGCTGCGGGTAAGAGGCACACCGCCTGTACAGCCTGTGGTGCACCCGGGAGGGGTCTCTCTGCTCCAATCCACGACTCCGGCGGAGGATTCGGGTGCCCGGCGAGGGAGTGCACGGGGGCTGGAGGAGGCGGTGACTTCTGCGAGACTCTGTAGCAGGCGCATAGGCGGCAAACGGCCGCTCGGACGGGAACACCGAGACTCCCCACTGGAACGGACCTGTCTGCCCGGAGCGACGCAGAGGGGATAGGGGCAGTGACTGAGCTCAAGCACAAGCCTCACATCGGAGAGAGAAACAGGGAGTCAAGCGGACGCGGCGACCAGTGCCCCAAAAAAAACAAAAATTAAAAAAAAAAAAAACGGAACCCGGCGGAAAATATGGCGACATAGCCTGCACCACCCTGGGGGACAAGGTACAGAGGAAGATCCTGAGAGGTGCTGGTAACGCAGCAGGGGGGTCGACGCAGGCAGATGCGGTGCCTACCATGGTGACCAAGTCTGGGGGCAGCCACAGGCGTAACGGACCACAGCCAGTCGTACATAACGCCACCACAAGCCGGAGTCACTAAGAGCACGGACAGATAAAGTGCCATATAGCGCTCGCACCACTGGCAGGTCGTGATCGGGAGTGAGTGAAAGTCCGGGAGTGTCCACACATAGAAGGCAGAGGGTCGGAAGGCGCCCATGAAACGTAACACTGAAGGCTAGTCGGGACCAGCGCCCGAGGCAAATCAGCGAGAGGGTGAGTGGCTCGGACGGGGCCACGGCCGGTGCAGAGATAAGCGGGGCAACCCGGGACCCTGCGCGTGGGAAATTGAGGACCAGCGAGAGGGCCACATAGAAGGACACCCAGCCGGGTAGCGGCGGAGGACCAAGGCCGAGGAGGCCGCAGGCAGTGTGAGAGCACCCGGAGGAAACTCACAACAACCGAGCGGTGGGAGGAGACCGACCGGTGGGGCGCCCGGACTCTGACAACCCGAAGTACCATGGGGAAGAAGGAGACCCTGCCGAAAGGACCCAAACAAGGCCCGATGGACAACTTTGCTGCGCCGCGCCAGGGGGCGGAAGGTCCCCCCGCGGCCTCGAACACGCGTTCCGACACTGAGCTACTGATGGCGGCAATTCAGGCCTCCCGCACAGACATTCAGGAGTCCAGGGCGGCATTGGAGGTCACAATTGGCGAGGTGGGCTCGGAAGTGACACTCCTATGACAGGACTTCCGCAATCTATCCGACAGGGTCCCCGCGGCGGAGGCTCGGATGGGAGAAGCCAAAGATTCGATCACGACTCTTCGAAGAGACATGGCGGAACTGCAGGCCTCGAATCGCCAGCTCACCTGGAAGGTGGACGCCGCCGAAAATGCGGCCCGGCGTAACAACCTACGCTTTGTAGGCTTCAGAGAAGGAATTGAAAAGAACGACATGGTATCCTTCCTGCATGTGTGGCTAAGAGAAACATTCCCCCTGGCACAATTTTCACAATGCTTCATCATAGAGAGGGCACACAGAGCGCTCCTCACGAAACCGCCTGAGGGAGCAAGACCGCGTCCGGTCATTGCACGTTTTTTGAACTTTGCAGACAGAGACTTGATACTGAGGGAGGCGAGGAAGATAGGGGAGATACGACTGGAAAACTCACATGTTATGATCTTCCCGGATTACAGTCAGGAGGTGCAAAAGCAGAGGCGATCCTTTGACGCGGTAAAGGCTAAACTCAGAGACTTAAAAATTTCGTACATGTTACTGTTCCCCGCGAAGCTTAAGGTGATATTCAATGAGCGGATACTCTTTTTTGCACACCCGGAAGACGCTTGGCAATGGCTGGAGGAGCGTCCGATCCTCAACAGCAGGGAGAGTGCACTGCGTGACGTGCTAGATAGGTCACGGAAAAATGCGACACACTGGGAACGTCCGAAACCTCAGAGACTGAAATCCAAGCGATCTAAGAGGCAAACCCCAGCGACGCCTTACAGAAGCCGCGACACAGGAAAGGCAAGGAAAGGACGCTCCGCTTCCCCAAGAGGTGCAGCTGCACCGGGGTCAAGATTCGCAGCGTTGCACAACACGGCACGGTCGGAAGGCGAAGAGGAGGAGACACTAGACAGCCACACATCCGGCGGGGAGGGAGAGGAGGACGAAGGACAATCAGACCATCCGCTGGTGCAGGAGATTCGGGAACTCGACCTGTCGGCACAGCACAGTGCCCCCGAATCTGAAATTCCAGACTCCAAATCCTGACGGAAGAGGCATTGCAACGCAAAGTATGATATGAGTCTGGAGCCATGGGGAGATGGGTGAAATATCGCTAATTTGAAGGACTGGAAGGACTGGAGTGGCAGCCCGCCAAAGGGAAGCACGCAAGTTGACACGCCCACTTTATTGTGTTTTGTTTGACACGTTAGTAGGGTTGTTGGGTGTTTGCTAGGGTGGGTTGGTGGGTGGGCGACAGGCCTACTCCTTCTGAAAGCTATGTCCTGCGAAAGGACACATCTGGAAGGGGAGGGAGGTGGGGTGGGGGAAGGGGATGTTCAAGTTGGTTGGGGTACAGGGGGGGGGCATTACACTCATACACTGAGACTCACCGTCCCACGCATCCATCACCGGTACCAGCGATAGATGGAAATCAATCTGTACAATGGCAGATACACTAGATGCACCACAACAGGCAGACAGGGGAGCCACTGTCTTAACGTGGAACGTGAATGGCATGGGGTCTAAAATTAAAAGGGGACTGGTGAATGCATACCTTAAGAGAATAGCACCGGATATCGTTCTATTACAAGAAACACACCTGCGTGGGGACAAATGTGCATTCATAGCAAGAGGTCGACATATGGTCCTGGCACATGCAGGGTACACTTCAGACTCCAGAGGGGTGGCAATCCTAATTAAAAAGTCGCCCCCGTTCCATACCACACGCATATGGAGTGACCCCCAAGGAACATATGTGGGAGTGCAAGGGACGTGGAGGAGAAGTAGGTACACTATAGTCTCGGTGTATGCTCCGCCGAAACTCCAAGCCCGTACGCTCAAGGCAATCTCATCTATCCTTTTGGAAACAGCAGATACCATACAGATAGTAGGGGGCGATTTTAATGATGTAATGTCGGAAGAGCAAGATCGCACAGGACACACACGTAGAGGAGGAACACAAACGGCACTGTCTCAGCTGATGGCGATGATAGGACTCACGGACATATGGCGATGGCGACACCCCACACAGACAGCCTACTCATTTTACTCCGGGGCACACAGGGTCTTCTCGAGACTCGACTATATATTCGTAGCGAGGCAATACCTGACAGTGGATGACGTGGTAGAGTATAAGGCGAGAGGAATCTCGGACCACTCACCCTTATTTGCAAAGATGGGAGGGAGGGGGGGGGGAGGAGAGGCGCGGAGTGACGTTTGGCGGCTTGGGATCTCCAGAATCCGGAAATAGCACGTGGAATCAGGGCAGACATTAAGGTGTACATAGCGGAGAATGAAGGATCAGTCGCGTCGGGGATCACCTTCTGGGAGGCGATGAAGCCAGTCCTACGGGACAGCATACAGAGGAGGTTGAGGGATGGTCACAGGAAACAACAAGCGGAGGTAGCAGACCTGGAAGCCACAGTTTTGTCCCTGGAAAAGGAATATCAAGCACACAAGGACGAGGTGACCCTGAGACGGTTGCTTGACACTCAAAAGGCATATAGGGAGGTAGTTTTAAATGAGGCGCGAACACAGGCCCTGGCAACCCTCCATCGTTTGTACGATGTGGGGGATAAATCTGGTAGGCTATTGGCGTGGCTAAGCAGGAGGGAAAGGGAGGCTAGATGGGAGGAACACATCGGGTCGGCGACGGGGGAGCAGGTGAGCACTGACGAGGAAATAGGGGAGGCATTCGCATCACATTACGAAAGCTTCTATGCGGCAAAGGACCTGGGAGATAAAGAAGAGGCGCTGCAGTATATGGAAACTACTGAGGTACCAATACTGCCCCTCGAAACTTCCACAGATCTGGAGGCGGAGATCTCGTTAGACGAGATATCAGACGCTATCACCAAACTGAAAACGGGTAAGACGCCGGGCCCCAACGGGTTCCCCACGGAATTCTTTAA
This sequence comes from Lissotriton helveticus, assembly GCF_964261635.1. Taxonomy (NCBI): domain Eukaryota; kingdom Metazoa; phylum Chordata; class Amphibia; order Caudata; family Salamandridae; genus Lissotriton; species Lissotriton helveticus. Next base: position 1,009,198,890 of record NC_136072.1, on the reverse strand, counting down.
ACGGACGACAGATCTCTTGACGCAGCACCTTAGAACCCTCTTCACCGAATCATACCAGAAAGGGTCCCTGCCTCCAGACCTCGCTCTGGCCACCATTGTACCGATCTATAAGGAGGGTAAACCAAAGGATGAGTGCGCCTCATATCGCCCCATTTCACTCCTTAATATGGAGGTGAAGATCATAGCGACTATCTTAGCTAACCGCCTGAGAGCGGTAATCCCAGACCTTATACATATGGATCAATCGGGATTTCTGCCAGACAGAGCAACCAAACTCAACCTCAGACGCATGCACAATTGGCTGCAGGAAGTCAAGGGTAGGAGTGAACCCCATTGGTTCCTTTCCCTCGACGCAGAAAAAGCGTTCGACGCAGTGCACTGGCCCTTCCTCATGGCGGCGCTACAGAGATTTGGCTTGTGTCCACAATTTCGAGGATGGATACAACTTTTATACACTGCACCGAGAGCGGGGGTGAGGGTAAATGGGAGATTGTCGCGTGAATTCCGGATTGAAAGGGGTACGCGTCAGGGGTGCCCATTGTCTCCTCTACTATTCACGCTAACTATCAAAATCCTGGCCGCAAAGATAAGACAAAACCCGGATATTCATGGCTTCTCGCGTGACACCTCGGTTATTGTGCCAGAAAAAATTTCACTATACGCCGATGATGTGTTAATATACATCACTCAACCCGACACTACGGTGCCGGAGTTGTTTATGGAATTGGACAGATTTGGAGCGAAAGCAGGCCACACTATAAATTGGCATAAGTCGGTCGTTTATGACCCACAAGGGAAGGAGATGTGGGGGAACTTGCCCGAATCGTTGGTTACTACCACGGTAGGTTTCCAGTACCTGGGCATTTATATTACCCTAGATAAGGAACTCTCATTTACTAGAAACATAGCGAGGAGGCGGTGGCGGACATGAATAGATGGAAGCAATTGCCTCTCACGCTCTTGGGTCGGGCGGCAATGTATAAAATGATTACACTCCCTAAGTTCCTATACGCGCTACAGAATGAATACTACCCGCTCCCTAACACGACTATACCTAAGATTCATGCGGATCTTCGTACCTTTCTGTGGTTGGGAAAGCAACCGCGGATAGCCCTGCAGACGCTCCAGCGACACCAGTACAGTGGGGGAATCTCACTACCCAACCTAGAGGCGTATTACTGGGCGGAACACTTGACTCCGATCAATGATTGGATCCATACACCAGCGGATCACCCGACATATGCGCTCGAAAGGTGCAAAATGTCACCCAAGAATGTACTGTATTATCTGTATGGTGGTTCGACGAGGAAGTCGCTCCTGCCGGCGACGGAAATCACACTGAGAGCATGGTCCAAAGCTACAAAACGTATGGGGTGGGAGGGTAGGCCCACTAGGCAGACGCCGTTATGGCAGTGCAAATGGTTAAGTGAACTCTGTAAGCTGAAGGGCTTCCAAAGGTGGGACGACATTGGCATATCGAACATCGGAGACGTAATCTCAAAGGGAGAACTGAAGTCGTTCCAGGTACTTCAGGCCGAGTTTGGGCTCCACTATTCACAATTGTTCAAGTACACGCAGTTGAGTCATGCTTGGAGGGCCCAAAATATTACACTCACAGGGATGCCGGAATATGCGCCACTCGAGGGCAGACTCCTTCAGGAGCAAATCATGGGCCAGGCGGTGTCCCTCACTTATAAAACCCTGACTAATAACATGCTGGGCGACTTGACGCAGCTTAGGGGTATATGGGAGGCGGACGTGGGGACAATGGAGGATCTGGACTGGGAGATCGTCCTCATGCATCCCCGGGAAGTAGCGATCAAATCAAGGCTACGACTCATTCAGCTAAATGTGCTCCATAGAACGTATTTTGATAGAATGCGACTCCTTAAAATGGGGAAAATAAATGATCCGGCATGCCTTCGGTGCCGCCAACACCAGGGGGACTTCTACCACACCATATGGGCAAGCGACAAAATACGTACATACTGGTCGCACATCTTCACTGAACTGGGGGAGGTCCTAGGGGTAGAACTACCACAGGAGCCTAAGCTGGCCCTACTGGGCATGACGAACGAAGTGGACCTGCCACGCCCACTGCTTCTCTTCCTGGTTCTAGCGCTGGTAGTAGCAAAACGGGACATTGCAAAATGTTGGGGAGCCGCAGAGATTCCAGACATTGAGGAATGGAGGCGGGGTCTAGACCTCTACATGGGCGCAGAAAGGGTGACATATAAAGCAAGGGGTTGCCCCAAAAAGTTCCGTAGAGTATGGGCCAAATGGAGGCAATTTCATGGATTGGAGGGAGTGCCATGAGGGAGGTTGTCCGGGGAATGGGGGAAGATGTGACAGATACTACAATCTACAACGAGCCTCAACGGATTGTGAAACCTTGAGTGTGGATATTGGGGGACCAGAGTGTAGCGCAGGAATATGACAGATATGAAAAGCGTGGCTCCGTGTTGGATCAGGATGGGGCGGGCGAGGGGAGGGCTGCACATTAACTAGGTACGTGTATTTAGAATTACTGCTACAGATGCAGCCTGGAGTGTATGATGAGGTCCTTACCGTGGCTGTAGCACGGGGTTGAGTTGCATAATAAAGTTGGGGGGGAGGGGTGGGGTTAAAAGGGGAAAAAAAAAAATGAAAAAAAGCAGTAAAGTGACATGTCATTGAAATGCCTAAACTGGTTACTGTAGGTATGCCTTCAGCATAAGATCGTTACTTGCCGCCCGACCTCCGGGATGTGGGCTGAAAGGCCGTGTACAAATACACCAATCATTACGACACGCTTTGACACGGCTTAGCTGGAGTGATACTTGTAGGCTGGTATACTATGTGTTGCTGCAATAAAAATCTTTAAAAAAAGGTGCTTTTACCGCCTTCCAGAAAGCACTGCTATCCCTACTTTAATCAGCCGAATTAAGGGACTCCCAGGCTTCCCTTTTCAGGCCATCTCTTCTCCCCTTAATTGCTAGATTGTACTTTCTCCTTGCAACCCTAATGACCTCTTGATCTCGCGGGAGAGTGTGGAGAATCTTTTTTAAATTTGTGGATGCTTTCGTGCATTGTAAGTCAAACCAGCCCGCTTGTTTTGCTTTCCTGGACTTATGAACAAAAAGGGCCTCCCTCACAGTGCTAGATACTGACTCAAAAGCCTCTATAATGCTACTTGGGCCAGCTAGATTGCTAGTACAAATATCAAATTCTCTTGGCACTTAGTCACCACAGTTTTTAGAACACGATCGGGGTCAACCATAGCCCATTTCAGTGCATAACTGTATAACCATTTGTTCTATCCATTACAAGTGACTCCAAAGGCTGTGGAGCAATACTAACCCTTTTTGTACTTTTTGAACAACCTTTCAGTGTTACACACTGTGGGAAATGATCACTCATAGATATATCTCCAATGTGAAATGAGCTAACTTGAGAGGCATAGCGATTTGACAGCAATAAGAAATCAATTGTGGAATATAAGCCCCGCCCACTAAAAGTATAAACCTTGGAAACTGATTCCAAGCACATTTCATTAACAAATCTTAAGTCCAGGGTACATAACAGCTCATTTAACCGCTCCCCAACTTTTGAGTGAGTAAAATGCGTCCAACTGACCCCTTCCTCCACATAGAATCCACACACATTTGTGTCATCAATAGGACATAAACCACAGTTAAAATCTCCTCCAAAAAAGATCCTGGTATCAGAGACACTTTTACGCCATAGAGATTGAACATCAATTATTAACTCATTAAAAACGGCTTCTACTTCAAGCGTGGCAATATTTTTGTACAGATTAATCAAAATTATTGTTCGCTTGCTATCAATCTTAATGTTAATGATTTGGAAGAAAGCATTATCTAGCCTTGGTTCAATTTTACTAAAATTCAGAGTGTTTGCGATGTATGTGCAGAGGGCTCCCTTTAATCTACCACCTTTACTATCTCTTGCTTCGGTGTGTATGGTTCTATATCCGTTAATATGCAGTCTCATATGGAGCCCGTGACCCAGTACCATGAGGCTCATAACAAAATTGATATTTAGTCCGAATGTGCAGCTTGTGGTGAGCTGACCTCTGTGTCTAAGGAAGCCATTCTGCATTTCTCTGAAGCCCGCAAAGTCTTGGACATAGTCGAGTGTAACCCCCCTGTACTCTGCTGTCTCAGCAGGTAGGTGGTAAAGGGTAGAATTGTGCAACTCTAGCTCGTAAAATTGCAGTGAGTTTTTTCTTGGCAAAGATTGACCACACCTTCCCCTAGCACATGTTGAGTCAGGGTGGTTATGGCTGTTTCCACATCCGGGCCACGCTCAAGCGCTCAGCTGACACGAGATGAGAGAATAATTTCACTTGGGGAGTTGTCATTGGGTAGAGCCGATCTGCCCCCGGGCATCCCAGGAGGACCATGAGTGGATTGTGTGGCAATGAGATACTAGTGATGAAGTGTATTGTGTGGAGGACCTTGTCCCAAAATGCTTGAATCTGTGGGCACCTCCACCATATGTGTAGAAAGGTGCTACTCTATTCAAGCACAGCTCTGAATCATCAAACATCTAGTGAAGTTGTATGGGTGTGAGGGGTCGAATTTGTGTTACTATTTTATAGGTGTTTTATTTCTAGTGGAGGCAGATAGCAGACATAGAGGCCCTTTGCTAGATAGCTCCCAATGTTTCGTCCGAAATGTCTATGGCCAATTCCCTCCACCACTGTGTTAAATATGAATGTTTTAGGGGGTTAAGGTTCAGGATGTAGAGGTATAACCATGATATGCCTCTATGACAAAATATATTGAGGTATTAATCTTCCAATCAATCAATCAACGGCTTGTAAAGCACAGCTGCTCACCCGTGAGGGTCTCAAGGCACTGGGGGATCCTGGAGATGGAGACGAGGGTCGTTGGGAGGAGTGGAGTTGTCTGGGGGTACGTGGAATGTGAGGCGGTGGTTCAGGTGCGCTGGTCCTTTGCCATGTAGGGCTTTGTAGGCATGAGTGAGGAGCGTGAAAGTGACTCTCTTGTTGACTGGGGGCCAGTGTTGTTGTCAGAGGTGATGCACCATGTTGCTGCCCCGAGGGATGTTGAAGACCAGTCTGGCAGCAGCGTTTTGGACGTTCTGTAATTTCTTGAGCTGTTTCTGGGTGATGCCAGCATAGAGTACGTTGCTGTAGTCGAGTCTGCTGTCGATGAGTGCGTGGGTGACCATCCTTCTGAATTCTGTGGGGATTCATCTCAAAGTCTTTCGGAGCAGGCGAAGCATATGGAAGCAGGCTGAGGAAACTGCCTTGAGTTGGCGGTCCATTGTGAGTGAGGAGTCCGGTATGATGCCAAGGTTGCATGCATGGTCCATCGGGGTGGGGGAGATCCCAGAGCGGCTGGCCACCAGGAGTCTTCCCAGGCTGAAGGGATAGATCCCAGGATGAGTACTTCGGTCTTGTCTGAGTTGAGCTGGAGGCAGCTGTCTTTCATCTATGTAACGATGGACTCCATTCCACGGTGGAGGTTGGTTCTGGCGGTTATGGGTTCATTGGTGAGGGAGAGGATCAGCTGGGTGTCGTCAGCGTAGGAGACGATGTTGAGTCTGTGGCTTCTGATGATGGCTGCAAGGGGGGGCCATGGAGACATTGAAGAAGTCAGGGAGGAACCCTGGGGTACTCCATAGCTGATCTCTATGGATGCTGACAAGAACGGCCGGTGAGGAAGGAGTAGTTCCAGTCCAGAGCCTGGGCTTTGATTGGTGTTTCCTCCCTTTGCATGACTATGCGAGCTGGAGTCCTTCCGGCCCAATGCAATGCTTGGCTGAACCTATAGGTGTCCCTTCTGGTCTGTGTATATTTCTCAATAAGATCCCTCAGTGTCCTAAGATCCCATTCACTATAAAAATCCCTCACGGTAGGGTATTGGCCCCGGTCCCAACTAAAGGACCCTGGGTTTGGGGAGCCTGGGGAGAAATCTGGGTTGTTAGCCAGGGGACTGAGTGGAAAGGGGCATGATTCCAATTGAGTTGTACCGCCAACATTTATGTAACTATGTCTGGGAAGCCCAAACCCCCCTCGGCCATGGATCGGAAAAGGGATGCCCTCACCCTCCACGGAGACTTACCCTCCCGCACAAAAGCTAAGCATTTTGTTTTGAATCAGTGTCTGGAATGTTTTAAGAATGGTAAGGGGGAGGGTTTGGATGATATAAAGTGGCCGGGTCATGAAGTTCATTTTAAGGCAGTTAAGCCAACCCCACCAGGAGATATCCAACTTGCCCCACCTATAAACGTCTTTATAGAGGATTGTGTGCTAAGGAGGGATATTGCTATCAAAGAGGGCACATGTACCAGTCGGGAGTTGGACCCACAGATATATTATCGTGGAAATGGCCCATTGACAACCGCCCCTCTGGTGATTTAGAGTAATTGATTTTGAAACCTGACACTTGTGCATAATGGTCTAACTCCATCATCAGTGCTAGGATGGTTGTGTCTGGATCGGTTACAAAACATAAAGGGCCTCATTTATGAGGCTGTGCGCCACTTTTACGCTGCCGGTGCGTCACTTTTTGTCACGCACCAGTGGCGTAAAAATTGTACCTTGTTGCGCCATATTTACAAAGTGACGCATCTAGGTAGATGCGTCACTTTGTAAACCCATGCGCCACATTATACCTGCGCTAGGTATAATGTATGCAAGGGGGGCGTATTGACGCAAGAAAGGGTCATGGAAGTGACGCAGTGAAATATATGAGATTTCACTGCGCCACTTCTAGGACTCAAATGCGTCAAAATCTTACTCCTGCCTCACAGCAGGCGTAAGACTGATGCAAGCCCTTTCACATGGGGGTTGCCCCATGAGAAAGGACACATTGCTGGAGTTGAGTCACTTTTGTGACACACTCCAGCAATACTTCAGAAATGCAGACGTATCTGTAACTCCTTGTGACATGATGCATCATACTGTAACTATGACACATTATTGGTGTCGCAAGGAGGGCGCAATAAAAAGTGACGCATTGCTGTTTTCACCCAGCGATGCGTCACTTTTCATAAATGAGGCCCAAAATGTCTTCGTCTAAAAGGGCCAGTTTGTGCTCTTTGCTGTTTACCATCATACTGTGGATTTCAGTATTGTTCTAGATCTGAGCCACAATTTGGCTGAAGTTTTTTTGAAGTTTGCCTGAATAAAGGTTTTATCTTGGGGTCTAGACCAGCTTTGTCCAGTACTTTTGACAGGTATGCCCAGACCACTCTCTCAAACGCCTTCTCAGCGTCCAGGGAGAGGAGAACCATTTGCTGTCGTCGATGTTCCGCCACCTCCATGAGCGATACTGCCAGTCTTGCATTGTTGTTAGCCTGTCTATTGCGGAGGAAGCCCGATTGCTGGGGATCAATGAGAGTAGGATAGATAGGCTGGAGCCAAGGCACGAGTATCAACGCAAAACGTTTTACATCACAATTTAGTAGCGCGATTGGCCTGAATGAAGAAAGTGCATTGGGGGTTTGTCAAGTTTCAGGAGGATGGAAAGATGGGACTCTAGCATTGTGTCCATGACTACTCCTGATGTTAAAAAGAAATTTAATTCCTTCAGCAGGGCCCCTACCAGTTGGGAGGTGTATGTTTTGTAGAAGGTTGCTGGGAACCCGACTGGGCCTGGGGCTTTGCAGGATTAGACCTCGTCAGAAGTAATGTCCTCTTACAGCAGGCGCAACTCAGCCTCCCTGTTTGGGGGCACGCAGTCACACAGATAATCGTCCTGGTATTGCCCATCCAGATTTTAGACTTGATATAGATATAATATTAGAGTAATATTGTTGGGCAATGGTGAGAAGTTCCGCCATCTCCATGTAGTTGGCCCTTCCTGTCTTCGACCTACCTGATGTGGTTATGCGTTGATAGTATGCGTAATTTATGGGCATAGAGCCTGTCCGCTTTTTCTCCCTGTTCATAGTAGGTTGGTTGACGTAGGGAGCTTCCTTCATTAGAATGTGCTTGCGTTCACCCCGAAGACTTCAGAGCTCTTGTAAGGTCCTATGTGAACTCCCTGTTCTGTGTTGTGTCTAGGCTTGCAATAGCTGAGTTTCTAGTTTTAGTTTACGGAGTTTAGCCACTTGTTCAAATACAGCTGTGTGGGAGATAAGCTCCCCCTTGAAGACTGCCTTGTCACCATTGTCATTTTCAGTGAAGTAGAATTCAATTGTGTCTTTAATCTGCCGCCCGCTCACTACCCACGGACTCGGAAATGGTCACTACGGATCAGCAGTTCCCACTGCTATCCACACCGGGGCAAGGTCTGGTAGGACCTGGGCATCTATTTTGCAATCTATGAGCATAGGGAGCAAAGACCGGGAGACTAGAAAGTAATTGAGGTGTGACTATGTCTTGTGAACATTGGAGTAGAACATATAGTCCCATTTGCGAGGGTGGTGCCGATGGGTTCTTTTCTTTATTTAAGATGAATGGTATTTGTCCTGAACAGTAACGACGGCGCGTTTCGGCCGCCAAATATGGCCTTCTCAGGACAATGCAGGACCCAGTCTACAGTTGATCCAGAGTTGGTTGCAACTAGAGTAAGGACCCAATGTCAGTGGGGTAAATATGAAAAAAAACACACAGTGGAGGGAATGTGCGTCCTTCAAAGTTGTGAGTGGTAGCTGGAATGACAGCAAATTGTTCTAAATGCTCTTTCAAATGGCATACAGGTTGCCTAGAAAACGAAATTGGGTCTTGTCTGCGCCACTCAACCATTCTCCGGTGCAGGGCCGGTCTTGGCGTCGACTTTCACTATTTAGGACCAACACCATTCATCTTAAAGAAAGAAAAGAACCAATTGTGGTTTAGACCATAAAACCAATGTTGGACTCAATTAATTTGAGAGGTGTATAAGCTGGTCTAATATGAATTAGTGTTGGTACCTACAGACGTTTTTGTCTATTGCTGCCCAAAAAAGGGTCTATCATCCATCTTTTGCAGACACCCCATTCACCTAATTTGTGTTAATACTTTATTGTTTTAATTTACATAGAAGTCTATATAATGAATTTACAGATTGTAACATTATTAATGTGTTGTGACACACCATTTTTTGCTTAGAAATACTAATTGATTAAGTAAATGCTTTGAATAAGAAAGTCATTTTTAAGTCAGTGCCTTCCTTTATTTTGCACAGCAATATTTTTACATATTCCATCGATAGATTCCATATTCGAAAAAATGAATGAATTCTACTAAGTGAGTTATTCCGCCAGAGGTCACAAACAAAATGTTGGTTTCTCTAATCGTTTTTTTGTATGCCTATCCTGCTAGAGCCATTTTCACTTTTGTCACATGTTTATGGTGCAGCCCAAGCTCTAGAGGGTTATATGGACTCCCCCTTCTCTTTTCTTTCACAGAGGACCACCTGGATCACTGTGCCTCCTCTGGGTCACTGTGCCTCCTCTGGGTCATGTGCCCCACAGTTGCTGAGGTCTCTCCATCTGCAGGGGACATAGCTTTAGGGCGTGGGCCTCAGATAGCACGGTCCGGAAATGGCCACCTCGCTATCGAGAAGCCGCCCAGCACTGCAGATCCTCCAGCAATTGGGGCAACATCTGCATTGGGGGTTGGGGTGGGGGGTAACAACTCACCCTTCTCTTGCCAGACATGAGGGGGCCATGATAATGGCCGCTCCTGCCTGGATTCACCACTTTAGGGGGTGAAATAGGGGCTCTCACTCCGAGCTCAGGGGAGAGACGTCTCCTCTCTGGCCATGCCCCCTTCATCTATCTTTGTTAATCCAGCCCTGTTATGTCACATCAGACGGGGGCGTGGCCATGAGCCGAGCATGGAGGACGTGAACTTAGTTAGCTCCGTCCCATGCCCTAATACTTTGCTAAATATCCTGCGATCCCTGTTCCCGAGGGGCACCCTCCTTCGCCCAACTGCTGCTGGAAGTGAGGAGGACTGGTGGAGATGATCTTCGCGACACTCGCTACCCCTGAAACGTGAGGAGGACTGCCGGAGGCCGGGAGGCCTTGCTGCACGTCGGAAGCCGCGGACTGCCGTGGGAGGAGAAGCTGGCCCGTGTGCGACTTAAGACCAGAGGCATCGCATCAGGGCCCGGAGGTGTGTGAGCGTATTAGACGGGGAGTGAGACAGTCAGCGGCTACACCCTACGGCACAGATTACCGAGCCGAGATTGACTGCGAGGTGGAGCGGGCGGAACATTCGCGGCCGCCGGAGGATTCAGCAGCGGGGCACAGACCCGGCGGACGGAGCCCCGACACGCTGTGAGCTACTGATGCCGCAATACAAGTAAGCAGTGCAGTGAGGAGCGGCTACGGGAAGCGACATGACGGTGAGAGGTCGGGAGATAGCGGCTGTCCCCTGATTGTGAGACCTGGCGGGGTGAACATTGAAAATAGGTGCGCAAAGGATAGCGGTCGCCATTTTGTGAAACGGCGGGGAGAACCGCTGCACGCCTAGGCCCCGAAGGGTATCCCCTGTTATTGGTGACTGATGGAGCTACGGACCTGCCGGGACAGTGCATCAGTGCACGACAAGGGTATGAACTGATATCACAGGGCGCAAGCTACCGTAGAATACACCGATACTCGCCATAAAGTAAACATTTCCCGCAGTGCAGTGCAACAGCAGGGAGCCAACTGCAGACTGCTAACCGCAACCGCCTCGAGTGACTGGGAATTGGTGTTGCCACACCACACGTCTACACTAGCCTGTGGGGAGGTGGCAGTACTTGGCCCGTGTGTCGAGGTGAGGGCGAGAGCACCAAGTGGACTGCGATGCCATTGCAAGATATATAGGAGACGCCTTTCCCCCCAGCCAGACAAGTGAGAAACCGGACCGACCATACAAGGCTAGCTGTGGCGTAAGGGACAATTGGAGTAGTGAGAACGCTCACGCACCTGTAACATCTGGTAGGACCTGGGCATCTATTTTGCAATCTATGAGCATAGGGAGCAAAGACCGGGAGACTAGAAAGTAATTGAGGTGTGACTATGTCTTGTGAACATTGGAGTAGAACATATAGTCCCATTTGCGAGGGTGGTGCCGATGGGTTCTTTTCTTTATTTAAGATGAATGGTATTTGTCCTGAACAGTAACGACGGCGCGTTTCGGCCGCCAAATATGGCCTTCTCAGGACAATGCAGGACCCAGTCTACAGTTGATCCAGAGTTGGTTGCAACTAGAGTAAGGACCCAATGTCAGTGGGGTAAATATGAAAAAAAACACACAGTGGAGGGAATGTGCGTCCTTCAAAGTTGTGAGTGGTAGCTGGAATGACAGCAAATTGTTCTAAATGCTCTTTCAAATGGCATACAGGTTGCCTAGAAAACGAAATTGGGTCTTGTCTGCGCCACTCAACCATTCTCCGGTGCAGGGCCGGTCTTGGCGTCGACTTTCACTATTTAGGACCAACACCATTCATCTTAAAGAAAGAAAAGAACCAATTGTGGTTTAGACCATAAAACCAATGTTGGACTCAATTAATTTGAGAGGTGTATAAGCTGGTCTAATATGAATTAGTGTTGGTACCTACAGACGTTTTTGTCTATTGCTGCCCAAAAAAGGGTCTATCATCCATCTTTTGCAGACACCCCATTCACCTAATTTGTGTTAATACTTTATTGTTTTAATTTACATAGAAGTCTATATAATGAATTTACAGATTGTAACATTATTAATGTGTTGTGACACACCATTTTTTGCTTAGAAATACTAATTGATTAAGTAAATGCTTTGAATAAGAAAGTCATTTTTAAGTCAGTGCCTTCCTTTATTTTGCACAGCAATATTTTTACATATTCCATCGATAGATTCCATATTCGAAAAAATGAATGAATTCTACTAAGTGAGTTATTCCGCCAGAGGTCACAAACAAAATGTTGGTTTCTCTAATCGTTTTTTTGTATGCCTATCCTGCTAGAGCCATTTTCACTTGTGTCACATGTTTATGGTGCAGCCCAGGCTCTAGAGGGTTATATGGACTCCCCCTTCTCTTTTCTTTCACAGAGGACCACCTGGATCACTGTGCCTCCTCTGGGTCACTGTGCCTCCTCTGGGTCATGTGCCCCACAGTTGCTGAGGTCTCTCCATCTGCAGGGGACATAGCTTTAGGGCGTGGGCCTCAGATAGCACGGTCCGGAAATGGCCACCTCGCTATCGAGAAGCCGCCCAGCACTGCAGATCCTCCAGCAATTGGGGCAACATCTGCATTGGGGGTTGGGGTGGGGGGTAACAACTCACCCTTCTCTTGCCAGACATGAGGGGGCCATGATAATGGCCGCTCCTGCCTGGATTCACCACTTTAGGGGGTGAAATAGGGGCTCTCACTCCGAGCTCAGGGGAGAGACGTCTCCTCTCTGGCCATGCCCCCTTCATCTATCTTTGTTAATCCAGCCCTGTTATGTCACATCAGACGGGGGCGTGGCCATGAGCCGAGCATGGAGGACGTGAACTTAGTTAGCTCCGTCCCATGCCCTAATACTTTGCTAAATATCCTGCGATCCCTGTTCCCGAGGGGCACCCTCCTTCGCCCAACTGCTGCTGGAAGTGAGGAGGACTGGTGGAGATGATCTTCGCGACACTCGCTACCCCTGAAACGTGAGGAGGACTGCCGGAGGCCGGGAGGCCTTGCTGCACGTCGGAAGCCGCGGACTGCCGTGGGAGGAGAAGCTGGCCCGTGTGCGACTTAAGACCAGAGGCATCGCATCAGGGCCCGGAGGTGTGTGAGCGTATTAGACGGGGAGTGAGACAGTCAGCGGCTACACCCTACGGCACAGATTACCGAGTCGAGATTGACTGCGAGGTGGAGCGGGCGGAACATTCGCGGCCGCCGGAGGATTCAGCAGCGGGGCACAGACCCGGCGGACGGAGCCCCGACACGCTGTGAGCTACTGATGCCGCAATACAAGTAAGCAGTGCAGTGAGGAGCGGCTACGGGAAGCGACATGACGGTGAGAGGTCGGGAGATAGCGGCTGTCCCCTGATTGTGAGACCTGGCGGGGTGAACATTGAAAATAGGTGCGCAAAGGATAGCGGTCGCCATTTTGTGAAACGGCGGGGAGAACCGCTGCACGCCTAGGCCCCGAAGGGTATCCCCTGTTATTGGTGACTGATGGAGCTACGGACCTGCCGGGACAGTGCATCAGTGCACGACAAGGGTATGAACTGATCTCACAGGGCGCAAGCTACCGTAGAATACACCGATACTCGCCATAAAGTAAACATTTCCCGCAGTGCAGTGCAACAGCAGGGAGCCAACTGCAGACTGCTAACCGCAACCGCCTCGAGTGACTGGGAATTGGTGTTGCCACACCACACGTCTACACTAGCCTGTGGGGAGGTGGCAGTACTTGGCCCGTGTGTCGAGGTGAGGGCGAGAGCACCAAGTGGACTGCGATGCCATTGCAAGATATATAGGAGACGCCTTTCCCCCCAGCCAGACAAGTGAGAAACCGGACCGACCATACAAGGCTAGCTGTGGCGTAAGGGACAATTGGAGTAGTGAGAACGCTCACGCACCTGTAACATCTGCCCCTGCTGATTCAGGCCCCTTCACCGCAACTAAACCACTGGCCATTTCAGTGCCTGGGGACAGTACAGGAATACCTCCGCCAGCTGACATGTAATACTATAAGGACCGAGTATATCCACAGGACCCTGAGCCGCATCGCCCATACTACCCAAACCATGGGACGCAACAGACTCAAACAGCAGGACCCGGTGGTGAATGCCGACCTGCAATCCACTGGGTCTGAAGACCCACTGGCCTCTTCCAACAACGACATCATACCACCGACGAGCAAGGACACGCAGGAGGCTAAATTGGACCTCATTTTAACGGAAATAAGGGCCTCCAGAGAAGCGTTGGAAGCAAGGATGGATGCCATGTCGACGGGCCTGTCCCTCCTCAAAGCCGACCACAACAAGCTGGCTGAGAAGGTCACGGAGCAAAACTCGCGCTCGACGACCTGATTCCGCAACAAACGGAATACTCCACGAAACTGGAGAATATGGAACGGCAACGTAAGACTCTATGGGACAGGGTGGACGACACGGAAGGGCGCTCACGCCGTAATATTGTCCGCATACTAGGCGTCCCGGAACGCAGCGAGGGGAGGAACCCCACACAGTTTGTAGAAGACTGGCTGAAGACAGTGGTGGGACCTGCGGACCTTACTCCGCTCTACAGTGTGGAGCGAGCGCACAGAATGCCTCCGAAACCACCCAGACCGGGAGCTCCGCCGCGACCTCTGATAGCACACCTACTACACTACAAGGACAGGGACTCGGTGCTGCGGGTAGCCAGAGAGAAAGCCCCATTGAAGTTCGAAAACAAGACAAAATCTATCTATCCGGATTTCACCCCGGCAGTCCAGAAGGCTAGATCGACTTTCCTGGGAGTGAAACGCAAGCTTTGTGATCGTAATTTGAAATACGCACTACTCTTTCCAGCTCGCCTCAAAATAATGCATGGGAGCAAAACGTACTTTTTCGACTCCCCTGAGGAGGCTGCGGAGTGGATGGAGGTAGCGCTGACACCGCTGCACACACAGGACCCCATGGCGGAAGACCAGGAAGATGGGCCATCTCATCAGGGAGCATTGCAGCCCGGCACACGGGACGACCACACGGAGAGGCCTGGTGCGAAAGGAGGGAGGACGCCGGGCAGACCACAAGCGAATTCAGAAGGGACTTTGCTGAAGGCGGATGCGCTGGCGGCGCATGATGCCAGGGACAAGACTGACATGGGCAGCACCTCAGACTCACGCACGGAAATGTCAGGTTCTGTCACTAGTTTACAATTCTTTCCAAAAATTACTGCACAAGTGGCGAACAAATTCTGACAGTGGCTGTTGAAGACACCGATTGGTAATGTATGAGGATTGTGTGAGGGCGGAGGTGGGCAAACAGGGAACAGGGTACATACTCGAACAGGGTAAAATGCTGTGACCACCAGTATGTACCTAGTGAGTGCGCGTGGGCGTCACACCCCCCAGAGCGCAGGCACACTTCAGTTTAGTTGTTGCCCACGTTGGGTGCTGATGTTTGGACCCCAGGTTTTTTCAAATGGGGACCTTAAGGTTAGAGAGTTTACTGAAATACAGGCACTTAGGACACCACACTACATATACAACACACGATTTGTACTGGGTTTGCCAGATGTAATAGACGTACACTGCCATGGAGACTCCTAGCATATATAAGATATGCATCTGGAATGTGCGAGGCATGGGATCGATACACAAGCAGCATAGAACCTTGGCACAGCTGAACAGGCGGCAGGCGACCATAGCATACCTCCAGGAGACCCACCTTAATAGTGCGGAGAGTACGAAACTGCATAAGAAATGGAAGGGTCAATTATTTGCCACTACTTACTCCGCGTTTTCGAGAGGGGCGGCTATATGGCTCAAAAACTCTGTTCCCTTCAAGTTGATAGAGCAAAAAGTGGACCCGGAGGGTAGATATGTATTTATACGTGGTACGTTGGATGGTCCCACTATTGTGCTCGGCAGTATTTACGCGCCGAACACAGGGCAGACGGCGTTCCTGGCCGCGATTAACAGGGTATTGGCTGAATGGTCGGAGTATGATTGGATAGTGAGAGGGGACTATAATGCAGTCCTGTACATTTCCCTTGACAGGTCTCATCCACCACTACAGGCGACGGAGAGTAGGAAACAGGCTGAAGCTCTATCACAATGGGCGGATGGTTGGGATTTGACTGATGTGTGGAGGAGCAAACACTTACTACACAGGGAATATACATTCTACTCCCCACCTCACAAGCTACACACTAGGATAGATCGCATTTTCTGCTCTAGAACCTTACTGGCGTCCATGATGGCTGCCGTGCATTTGGGAAAGACGTTCTCCGATCACAACCCGGTAGAAATCACAATACGCTGGGGTAGGGTTCCGACTCCTATACCTACGTGGTGCCTGCCGCCGGACCTGTTAGAGGATACTGTCTTCAGGTCCACACTAGCAGATGGTATCTCGCACTATTTCGATATGAACGGCGGCACAGCTAGCTCGAGACAGATCCAATGGGACGCCTTTAAAGTGTCCATACGAGGTTTCGCGATGGGTACGAGAGTGGGTATGAGGTACACAGTACTGGAGAGACTTAGGGAGGTGGAGGGGTGGCTGGCAATGCTGGAGGGCGAGGCAGCGGGTACAAATGTATGATTCATACAGTTGCAGGAGGCACACATTCAACACGCTGAGTTACTTGAAGAGTTGAGGTTGCTGGACTATCGAGAATACACATGCAGGCAACACGCACAAGCCGAGAGGTCAGGTTCTTTGCTGGCGCGACTCGTACGAGACGCACCCGCATATACTCCCATATTGGAAGTGACCGACCACAGAGGAACACCGGTTACAACACAAATAGGCATAAACACTACATTCCAGGAATACTATAAGACGCTGTATGGGCGACATCCGCAGTTCTCAGATGAGTCATATGAGTCTTTTATGACCGGCCTCAATTTGCCACAGCTTGAGGCAACTCAGAAGGAGGCTTTGGCACGCCCCAACACGGTTGCAGAGATACGACAGGCGATCCGCGCGCTGCCGCGGAACAAAACCCCCGGGACCGACGGCTTGCCGGCTGAGTTCTATGGGGCCTATATAGACCTAGTTGCACCACGATTACATGTATTATATCAGGAGGTGCTGAAGTCCAACGGGCTGCCGCCGACGACTCTGCAGGCGCTGATAATATCGCTTCTAAAGCCTGGTAGGGACAGGCTCCAATTGGCAACCTACAGGCCGCTCTCATTGCTAAACACGGACTATAAGATCCTTAGTAAGATCTTAGCGGCGCGACTGGCACAATATATTCCGCAATTAATATACCCTGACCAATGCGGTTTCGTGCCCGGTCGGAGTATAGCGATGAACCTAAGGAGGCTCAGCCAGATAATGCTCCATGTAGACGTGGCTAAAGGTGCGGAGGGCTGTATATCTTTAGACCTTAAGCAGGCCTTTGATTCCCTTAGGTGGGATTATATGTTCGCAACATTCAGTAAATTCGGGATACCGCCCGAGTTCATAGCATGGGTGGCGCTGTTATATACACATCCAACAGCCCGGGTGCGCACTAACAAATGTATTTCTGGTCCTCTGAATATAGTGAAGGGTACTAGGCAGGGCTGCCCATTGTCACCCCTATTGTTTATATTGGCTTTGGAACCCCTCTTATGTACACTTCGGACCTCTGCACAGCATAGGGGAATACGGAGAAACGCCGTGACACATGTGATGTAGGCTTATGCGGATGACATAATTCTATACCTGGGGGACGTGAGGGGCTGTATCGACCCTATACCGGATATATTTGAGGAATTTCGGGAATTATCGGACCTCGCGATCAATGACACAAAGTCATATGGGTATTGTTTTAATGCCTCTGAGGAGAATGCACGGCTGCGCTTCCCCCCCCATTGTTTCCAGATGGCGACGACGACCTTCCGATACCTAGGGTTACAAATATACAGAGAGACACAGGACATGCTAGAAGGGAACTTGGGATGAGTGATTACCGCACTGAAAACGCAAGTGCAATTCTGGAACACATTACCACTGTCGGTGGCCGGAAGGGTGGCCATCTCAAAAATGGTGGTGCTACCCCGTCTCCTATATTTCTTTACGAACATGCCGCTTTTGATCCCCAAGAGCACATTCAAAACACTAAACACTATACTCACAGAACTGGTATGGGGTTCGGGTAGACGACGCATTAGTTTAGCCAAGCTACAACTGCCGACTGCTCAGGGTGGTATGGGGGTCCCTGATTTGACGGCGTATGGTTATGCGTGTCAACTGCAATGGCTAGCCTACTGGCTGGAGGGCCGCAACATTCATGAACTAAACATGACCGACACCGATAGGGCGAATGGTACCATACACAAACTGTTGTTACCGAGGGTTAAGATTCCCAGCTCGACACCCCACCTACTTATACTTGCCATTACTTGCTGGAGCAAAGCGGTGAAGTACACGAGCGCAACGTCCTCCTATGCACCCACAATTCCTCTACTAGGGTTTCCCCTCGGAACGGGTCCACTGTCAGTCCGAGAACTTGCTCCATGGCACGATGCAGGCGTCATGCAGGTGGGAGACCTGTTTGCGGATGGCAATATTATGCCATTTGCGGACTTTCGCAGGACGCATCAGACTCCGGAGGGGTTGTTTCTTTTATACGCTAGGGTCAAGCACTACATTACGTTGACCTGGGCACCGGATGGCACAGAACCACCCGCGAACCCACTGCTCACTATGCAGTATTTAATGGGGACAGGCAGCCACCTGACGAAGTGGATAATGAGCGGCATTAGAGCGGGCAAGGCGATTTCGCTCCGACCCACCCGAGAACGCTGGGAGGGAGACATAGGTAGGGCTCTTAGAGACAAGGAATGGGAAAGGATCTTGAGATTCCCCAAAACGGTTTTGAGGAATCCGAAATTTAAATTTATTCAGCTAATGGTAGTGCATAGGGCGTACCTCACCCCGCATCGGTTATGCACTATGTTTCCCGGTGCTGCGGACGCATGCCCCCGATGTGGAGCTGACGACGAACAACTGTTACACATGCTATGGGACTGCCCAAAGTTAGGGTACTACTGGACAACAGTACACGAAACACTGACCAGGATAGCGCCAGTCAGATCATACACATCTGTGACATATAACCTGTTGGGACTGGGCCCTACCGAAAAGAAAAAGAGCGTAGCGACCCGATTTGCCGACTTGGCCCTCCTGCTGGCTAAGAGAACAATAACAATGAGGTAGAAGTCAGCTAGACCGCCAGACCCAGATGTTTGGCGCGGGGAGGTGGTACGATGGGGGAAGGCGGAGGGTATGGAATTGCAACGGGAGGAACGAAGGGGCCTAAGAAAAACTCCCATATCAATGGAGTGGAATGCAATGCTCTTGGACTTTGAATCAGGTACTGATAATAATGTGTCTCAATCTCTTACTGAGGACTCTGAAGGGGTTATGCACAACTAGAGAATGAAGAGTTGCCCCTGCCCCCCCCTTTTTCCTCCACACCCCATCCCCTCCTTCCCTTCCCCTCCTCCCCCCCTTTTTTTTCTTTCTCCCCCCCCTCCCTCGTGTTTCCCCCACTGGTACCGGTGAACGCACGACCAGGTGCAGAGAGAAATGATTTGGTGACATTGGCATTGCGAGTGAAAACAGATATGGCAGGGTTCTAAATGGGGGATAACACTCTGCCGAGGCAAACAAAGTACTAAGTGTTGGTTGGATGAACATGTGAAAGTGCCGGGGTAGTTAGCGGGAGGGGGGAGTTGTTATGAATAGAAGGAAGGGAACGAAAACTAAAAACGAAAACCACTATTGTGTATACCATAGTATGTAATTGTGTGGACCTAAGTCATCTGTTAAATGATCAATACAATGCTTTCAAATTGTATCTGTCCATGCTCAATACCGGAAATAAACATATATTTTTTTTTTAAATGTCACATCAGACCAATTGAGTGTGGCATTTCTCTCTACAACTCTAAAAAAGGATGATGTTTTTGGGATATGTGCCAGACTTTGTTTGCCTTGAAAGAGAGCAGACTTTGCGTTAGTCTATGTATTTACTTCATACTTTTCTTGCTTTCCTAGCTGTGCAAATCTATATCAGACTGTCATTTGATGAAGACTTAGCCCTAGCCCAGTGCCTTAAGATATATGATCACATCACCCCCATCCTGATGAAGCTCCATTGGCTCCCGTTGCCTGCCCACACCATCTTCAAATGTAACTGCATCATTTCCAAAACCAACCCGACCAGCACCCCAGCTTCATTTTCAGATCAGCCCTCCCTCTCTGGTGGTTCTTTACACCCACTCATCCAGGACATTATCAGACAGCTGACTAAGCAGTGTTAAAAAGAAGTCATTAGACCATTTCCATCGAGCCATGCAGGATCTGGAAAGACATCTATATATGCATCAGGACTGCCCCACTTCTGTTTCAATTTAGGAAAGAGTTAAAGATGCACCTCTTTAAAGAACTCATTTATTAACCATCCACAAACCCAGTACTGTCTCCTACAACTCGTTGACTTTATACTTATCTTTCACACTGTACTGCACTTCACTTAATTTTGGCTGGGTTTGTGCTCTAGAAATACCGCATACATGCATATAAAAATACAGGAAGAAAGGATGGGGTGGAGTGGCAGTGCAGTCTACCAGTTCTGACCTAGGGCTAGCCAAATGTATTTACCTCCAGTGGACTCAAGTAATGTGTCCCAACATCACTGCACCAAAAGGCATCCTAGTAATAGAGGGTGACTCCTACTGGCTGCTATGGTGAGGGACTGAAAAGGCGGTGGAAGTGATTACACCTCGGCAGAGACAACATTTTCATCAATGTCTAAATGAGGTCCTCAGCTCCAACTCAGTAAGAGTTCACCACATTATCATGGGATTAGCCTGAACACTCATTTTACACACCAATGGGACTGCGCAAGAGTGTAAAGTTAAAATCGACATCATCATGCATCGCATAGCTTTACATCCCATATACTCTTGGTGAACCACGTGGATATTTCACATGTAGCATTTACAACTTTTAAACACAGACATGGAACAATCCTTTGTAAATCGGGTCATATGGCTTTTTTTTTTAAAGAGGTAGCTTCATAAAATGGCCTCTCCTGAGTGAGCCAGGCTACTGTAATCTGCTTGTTATATCACAAACAATTTAGAAATTCAGTAAACCCGCTAAAGGTGCACTCCACTGGGAGCATGCCAACTGCATATCAAAGACTGACAGTTGACCTTGTGTGACAGAGAACTTCAAAAGTACAGAAACAAGTGAATTAGATCATAACAACCCAGAAACAGAGGTTCCTAAAGCATCATTATATGCTGTGACGGCCTGATTTAAGACTCTCAAACCAAGAGTCTGAACTCAGAAAAAGCAAAGTTATTGCGCCCCAGCCCCCCTTCATGCTCTCTAGGGTGTTCTAGCGCATTAGGGACATGGGTGGACTTTTTCTGTCTAGGAGTCTTCCATGCCATTCCCGCCAGGGTTAGATCCACACAACAGTGTTTCTAAATGGAGACAGTGGTGGTTCTGTAGTCACGAAAACCAGGTTCCCCACATCACTAATTGAGATGAATGTACCAGTCAGTGGGCAGAAGGGTCTTCACCAAATTTAGAAGCCCTCTCACCATTGCACGCCAAACATCAACAATGATTTTGTTGTAAATGAATATAGGACCCTAGTGTAAATTTTCCTGATTCATGCCCTTATATAGGTATAGATTATCCGATCCTTATATAGGCATAGAAATCATTACCATATTTAGACTGAGCCTATGCAGCCCAAATACGGCATGGCTACTTCCACTAAGTTCCAAGAATCAACAACGATTTCTTAGAGAAACCCGCCTTCAGCAGCTAGTGACTTCCCCTTGCCTGCATACTAATTTATTTAGGAAATCATGGAGTTTTCGAAGAACTGAGTCTTTGATGACGTTATTAAGTCCAATCATACGTCAAACTCGGCACCTTCAAAGTATAAATATGCCTACATTTGCCCAGACAAAGACACAGTGGTTTGGAGCAGATCGACTAACTACTTCTCCGACGCCCTGCAGCAGCAAGTGCCGAAGGAAGCTGACTCTCCAGCTGACGCACTGAGAGACGCTGTCTTTTCTCCTGCCGAGAAATCCAGCTCCAGTGTTTCCAGGCTGCCCTAGCGGGTTGCTGGGAAATCGAGTCCTGAGAGAGAGATACAAGACCTCCTTCATTCTAAACCAAGGTACGGAGCTGATTAGACCCTTAGAGAATTCTTGGACAGACTCTTGGCAGAGAAATATTAAACTTAAGCTACTCCTCATTTACTTCTTCCCTTGTACTAGTACACCGGGGTAGGCGTATTTTAGAAGCACCAGTTGAGTACTTTTAGTCATAAGTTTATCATTGTATGTATTTTATATGTTTTAGGCAATTTATGGCTTAGAAAACATATCATGCTACTACAGTACTACTTTATAATACTTATCGTATTATATGCCTTGTACTTTTTAACCAGTATTACGATTGTAGCAGTACATTTCTTATGCTTGAAAAGAAGACTGCTCAATAAATACTTTTTATTGAAAACGCCCTTCTCTCAATTTTCCCAGCACCTCTGGTGAAACGAAGCATGCACGATTGACTGAGTAAAATAGTTATCTATTGTTTCCGTGACTCTAGAGATTGATTTCTTATTCTTGGGAAACAAAGTTGTCATGTTTATGCGGTTGTCAGAAACGAATCCCTTCTTGTGAATTCGAGAAAGTTTCTAGTGACCTCTGAGCTAGCTGGCACTCACAATTAAGTCTAATAGATTCGGTAGAGACCTAGTCGACCTCAGTCTTACATCTAAACTACAGGATATATTATTCCAATGCGCAGAGCCTATTGGGAATATAGGAACTACACTACATGGCACCCAACGTGGGGCAAGGTGATAATTTAATGCTAGATACTAGAGTAACTCAGTCGTGCTTTTCACACAGACCCCTTTCTCCCGTAAAAACTCCAATAGACATCTGGAGTGGGTGAAAGGATAATATCCGCCAAAGCTGAGTAGGACGAAAAATCCTATGTATTAGTTTTTGGTTTGTTCAACATTGAAGGATACAGTTTTCCAAAATATTGTGCACATAATCTCTGTTTCCTTGAAACTTGTTCTGCAAAACTCTTCAATCAGTAAAAATAATGGTTACTGACGAAGAATTAGAAAGAGCAGCCTTAGATGACAGAAATCTCCTGGAGAATAACCCGGATGCTATAATCATCCCAGTAAATGTAAGGAAAACTATAACTTACAAACTGATAAATAATGGAGTATCATCGAGAGGTGGTAAAGTAATCTTTGTTATAGAGGCACATGAGTATCGGCAGACAGAGGCATTCTATTCATGGATTCACTTTCCTCCAGCAGATGGAGACACACACGAGTTTCACTACTACAAGGTAGAGGAACCTCCAACGGAATACGTTCCTTACGAGGACGTTGAGATTCCATTCACTTACCAAGAGCATCAGCTCTGGTTTAAAGGCGCCCTACAACATCAAAATCACATTACCAGGCTCGGTCCACTAGGTCGACCAGGAGCTACATGGCCGGTACTAGCCAGCTATACACCACATCCTGACATTGAAAAAATGACAGGTCAAGAACTGTTAGCTCAGCTAAAACTATTAATTAAAATACACAATTGGTACAATATGTCATGTGGACCTTAACAGTCCAACCTACTGTAAGGATTCCACAGCACACCCCTCACCAGGGGAACACAAACAAAATCACACCACAGACTATACAATCAGTCATTGGTAAAATGCCTGTCAAAAGGGAACACATTCCGTTTTGGTTAGCACAAACAATTACTCAAATTGAGGCAGAATTCCCTAATAGTACACCTCATGACAAACACAGAATTCTGACAATCTGTTTACCAATGGGGATAGCACCACATGTGGAGGACTGTGACACGTGGGGTACAGTCTTTGCTTCAATATACACAAAAACACATGGTGTTCCATCTATGGCGGTAATACCAGACGTTCTGAGACAGATTCAAAATGAATATGGTCCAGAACCGGCCTTGAATCTAGATATGAAATTACTGAAAGATTTCAAACAGGTCTCGGCTATACTATTAGCCAACATCAAAGGTGAAGCAGCATCCGTGGCAATCCACCAGAAGTTAAAAGAAACAGATATAACAGACCAACCATATGAGCTTGCAAGAATTATTGAAAAATCATATGAAGAACTAGGTAGAGATAGTTTGGGTGGGAAACCATTAAAACCCCAGCTAACTGAAAATCCTGAATAAGTTTTTATTAAAAATAATCTGACTACTCCTAAAAAGAAGTGGGAAAACACTAAGCAAACACTTCCTAAAGAGAAGCATTCGCAGTCCGGAGGAAGATCTCCCCAACAGGAGCCCTCTGAAAAAAGGTATAACCTTAGAAATAGGGATACTTTAAGAAAACCTGATAGATATCAAGATACTGATACACGTTCCTTTCGTACCTTTCAGATTTCCTCGCAGAAATCCGAGAGGAGAGGACGATCAGAACAAAAAGAGGAACGTGTGAAGTCCAAAGAAGAACAGCACGTTCCAAAAAATAAGAAAACTCAATTCACCAAAAAGAAGGTAGGCAGCGTAAAGATCAGACATGCCGAGGATCTTGAGGACTCAAGAACGGGGAGTTGGCCCAAACAATGCTAGACAGCGCAGCACAAGTGACCATAGCTCGCAAGATCCTGATGATCATCTGGAGACAGTGGACTTGAATGAATACATTCAAGTTGAAACTGCCAATACCAGGGTTAGTGTACCCCACAAGTTATATGAAGTAACACTCCGGATGGAGGGGGACAGACCTAGAAAAATAAAGGCATTGTTTTGGGAGAAGCTTTCCAAGGGTTATGACATTATGTTAGCTGAACAAGACTGGCCACCTGAATTTGTCTGGGAGTGCCCACATGGCGGAGAGATAATTATGCCAGCCTTCTCAAATCATATTCCTATTCATAAAAAATACACCTATGCCTGAAAATGGGGTGTGGCCCAGGCTCCAGCATTATATAAAAATCGTGTGGGATGGGATGAGGACTCTCCTCACCATAAAATCCAGTTAAAAAATCAACCTACTGCACAGAGGCAGTATCCAATTAAGCAAGAAGCTAAAAAACAGGGAGATTTTAAATCAACTTGAATACCAAGGGGTGATTGAAACATGCACCTTGTCAATGAACAACCCTTTGTTTCCTGTCTCCAAACCAGACAACTCATATGGTCTAGTTTTGGACTACAGACATTAAACTCTTGTTGCAAAACTTTTGCAGTACAAAATGCACACAGCGCAGCACTGATGAATAACATCGTGCGTAAAAAATATAAAACCACATTAGATATTTCAAATGGGTTTTTCTGTCAAAATATTGCACCTGAAAGCAGGCATTTGACCGCTTTCTCAATAATGGGGATACAGCGACAATTTTGCCGCCTCCCCCAAGGATTCAAGAATAGTCCAGGGTTATTTTCAGCCAGAGTAACAGAGTTACTACAAATGTATGATGATGAGGCATTGTCTTATTTTGATGACATCTATCTTACAGATGATGATTTGGACGTGCACTTGAAAAGAGTGAACACCATAATACTGGGGTTTGCATCTGAAAGGTACAAATTCAATTTTAAGAAATCACGAATTGCCCACCTCAAAGTCCTATTCTTAGGATACGAGTTATCAAGTGAAGGCAAAAGCCTGGCAGCCAACTTCCTAGAGAAATGTGCACTGCTCCAACCTCCAAAAACACTGAAAAACCTACAGTCCATTCTAGGGTTCCTAAATTACAGAAGAACTTATGTTCTGAATTACGCAGAAAGGGTTAAACCTCTCTACGAACTAATCAAACCTGATTTCAAACCAAATAATTGGACTCAAAACCATACAGATATTTTGCGTTCAGTGCAAACAGACATTTTAGCAAAAACACAATTAGAAACACGCGCAATCTTGTTATCCGAATCATCCCAGGGAGATGCCGATTCACATACCTGACCTTTAATGAAGGTGAAAAGGTACCAATAGCTTACAAATCGCACTTGTACACACAAGCTGAAGTAAAATTCACTTCTACCGAGAGAATTCTGACAGCGGTTCAAACTGCAGTAGCAAAGGAGAGAGCCCTAGCGCAGGGTAAACACATAATGATTGTTACACCTGTATCTGCCTTAGAGGCAGTGACAAAAGCAAGCATTCCAAATGCAAAGGCTTTACATCCAAGATGGATACAATGGTTAATTCTCTTGCTGCAGCAGTCGTTGAATACGTTTTTGACTCCTGCTTTAAGACACAAGAATTCCTACAATACGAATACGAATGTTCTCCGCCGACCGAGATTCTGCCTCTAGAACATTACAGATGTATAATCTATACAGACGGATCAGCGCAGCCCGCAGTTGGGGGTAAACAAGCCTATAGTGCTCCTTGCGCAAATGTTAAAGGTCGCTGGCGCGAAGGTAAATTTAGACCTATGGTCACTAAAACTCAATCACTCGGAGACTGTACAGCTCAGCGAGCTGAACTACAGGCTTTCAAGATGGCACTTGAAAATAACGTTTGCGAATTCCCCACACTAATAGTGTGCGATTTGTATTTCTGCGTGGAATCTTACAACGAGCGCTTGCAGAACTGGGTTCGAAACGGTTTCAGAAATACAAAAGGTGGCACAACTAAGCATAAAACGCTTTGGGGATAAGTAGTTCTTTTGCAAAAAGAACTACAAAAGACTCACGTGATTCATACACTGAATCATCAGCGTGATGGCGTTCACGTTGCAGGGAATTAATTGGCTGATGAAGCAGCGAAGGCAGCTGTGCGAACAGCTTCCGTATCTACGATCACTCGGTCAAAAACAAAAATAGACAGCGAAATAATGCAAGCTGTCACTGCTTCAGTCAAAGACAGTGGTAAGACACTCCCGAAAGGCTTTCCTATAAAGTACTCATATATAACTGATGCGAATAATGTTCCTTTTGCTCGAATCCCTGGAGTGGGGGATTGGGCAATTCAAAACATGGAACATAGGTTTGGACTAATCGTTGCAGCACATGAAGGACTGGCCTCTGCGCACGCAGGAGTTATCGCCACAGTGTCATTATTAAAACAGAGATATTGGTGGTCGCGCATGAGGAAACAAACTAGAAACTATGTTCTAGAAGGTGAAATCTGCCAAAAAATGAAAGTTTCTACAGTGAAGCGACCTGCACGGACGCCCCTTCTGATTTCAGATAAACCACTAGCGTGCGTTTACCTGGACCACTGTGGTCCCTTAACAAGAGATGGCAACTATAAATATATCATGGTCGCAGTGGATTCCTACACAAGATTTATTTGGATGTTGCCCTAGTGCTCGGCTTACGCCAGAACTGTTATAAAGGAATTGCGAGTCTTTATCGGCACATACACAATCGGCACGCTACATTCTGACCAGGTTCCTGCGTTTAGCTCTTGAGCTTACAAAGAGACCATGGCTAGCTTGGGCGTTGCATTGCGGTATTCTAGTCCTATCCATCCTGAGGGTAATGCGATAGTGGAAAGAAAAAAATGTGACATAAAGCAATCCATAACAGCTAAGGTTCGGGTGATGGGTGGGTCAAACATCTAATAAGTGTCCAACGTAGTCTTAACAATCTGCCAAGAAATTCTCTGGGTGGAATCACTCCATATGAATTACTATTTGGTACTAGAATTTTAATCGAAGACCTCGGTTGTCAAACTTCAGTGGTGGAACAAAAACCCTTTGATGTCAAAGATCGTTTGGGTGTTTTACAGGACTTAAATGAAACAAGAAGAAGTCTGAGTAACACGATACAGAAGCCAACAACCACTGAAGAAAAACCATCTGTCCCAGCAAGACCTGTCTGGATTCCAAAGATTGGGGATCTAGTCAGGGAAAAGATCGCGGTGAAGAAGGAATTTGGGCCTTCTTACAGAAAAGCAGTACCTGTCTTAGCTATCAACGGAACAAGATCAGTAGTACTACCGCCCCTTGCTGGTAAAAAGGAGAACCAAGTTGTGTCCATCGACCTGGTCAAACCACATCATGTGGCCAATAATAAGTAGTAGGCCACGTGGACTCCCAAGATGTAGCAGACGACCAAATCTTGCTACAATCCAAGAGGTTCAAACTGAAAGACGTATCACCTTTGATAAACCTGCAGTAAGAAAAGAAGGACTATGCAACAAAACCATGGAACTTGTGCCTCTTGAGACCCAAATAACAGTTCGTCAAGAAACACCTGTCTAAAATGTTGTAGCCTTTGACTATACAA
Organism: Lissotriton helveticus; assembly: GCF_964261635.1. Taxonomy (NCBI): domain Eukaryota; kingdom Metazoa; phylum Chordata; class Amphibia; order Caudata; family Salamandridae; genus Lissotriton; species Lissotriton helveticus. Next base: position 1,009,171,026 of record NC_136072.1, on the reverse strand, counting down.
AAATGACAAAGGAAGAAGCAACTCCAAAGATTAATAACAATCCTGATGCAATTCCAACAATTGACAGAACTGCCTCTGGCTATTTCATCAACGTTGATACATTTTCTGAGGATCCCAGTGAACCTTAAGATAAGCCAGCAAATAAAAATGCCAAAGAAAAAAATAACAGAACTCTTTCATCAACTTGAAAAAACATATCTGGTATCACCATGGGTTAAATTTTGGATTGTGTTAGGTGTACTTTTCCTCCTGCTGTGGCTCATACTGGTGTTAAGTTTGGGAAGAATGATAGATGGAAAATATAGTACAATGGACACAGCAAGTAAGAAAATCAACTTGGTCCTAAAACCTCACAAATCATCTCATAGTGAAAAAAGACACCTGTCATCAGTGAACATCACAGCTGTTCCTATACCTGGTGGTATAGCATGGGACAGAACCGATTATGACATCGATGGCCCGGTGGAAGTGCTGAAGATTCCACACCAGTTAAAGGTTTCTTTGAGTGACTTTGTCTGACCCTGCACATTTTCTGATGATTGGGACTTTCAAACTGTTAATAACATGATGACAGATTTAGAAATGTCAGCTAAATTTACAGAACATCAGTACCTAGAAGGTTCATCAGATTATGAACAAATGTATTGTTTTAAATCCTTATGGTCACCATTATTTACATAAATCTGCAAGCCCTAGAAATGTTTTACTTGCAATCAATGGGAACATTGTCCAACGCCACAAAAGGGCAGCTCAAAAACATTTTATGAAAAGATCCCGTACTTCTCAGGGTTTAATGTCACAAATCCAGAAACGTTTTATTTCAAAAATATAAATAAGACAGGAATGAAAACAATGCCTGACCAATACTAAACAAATTTATTCTGCAAACTTTTATGCTCAGCTGTCTACATTAGGTTTTGACTTTTGGAAAGACAACATTGAGACAAAAACTGTCTGGAGCACAAAAGACTGGCAGGTGCAAGGTTTAGAAGCCCTGTTCAGAGCCTGCTTTATACCAGAACAAATAATGTTTTTAAATGACACTGTTCAACAAACTTCTTGTCTTTGCCTGGCTAAGATAAAAGATTTAAACAAACCGTCTATACCTAAGCCCACATCTGACAGTCATGATACTACAGAAGAGGAGGTAGACGTACCCTAGATTTTAAAACAAAACAGAACTAATCCTGATTGGAAAAAATGGTTAATCTGGCCCACGGACACAAATAACTGTCAAGATAGATTCCTGAACAAAACACAAGGGTTCACAGTGAATAGGCCAGATCCAAGATACTCCCAGAGACAACATCCAGGGATAGTTACTACTTACAGTGTAGGAAAGCTATGCCTTGAGTGGCTACAGAAATCTACCCTTCCAGAAATCAAACAACACTTATCTTTACTTAAAGAAGGCAATGATTTGCGAGATTTCTTAATGGGGCCTCGCAAACCACGTCAAAAACGTTTCATATACGCCGGTATATACGCTGCGTACAACGAAGCTTGGAGAATAACGCAAATGGAAACTGCAGAAAGAATACGAGAAATTGATCGTATTAATTTAGAGAAAGCTCTCTCTGTAGTGGACAATGGGTTAACGACTCTGTCCTCCAGAATTTGTTCCTTGGAGAGCATCGTATCATATGCAATTAACATAATAGAGCAAAACGTGCTAATGTTACAACATGGCCAGTCTCAATTACATTCTATAATGCAGCTAGATTGGACGTTGCAAAATCTCCGTTTAGATAAACAAATCTCTTTGGCAGAAAAAGGAGCAGACTATACGGTGCTGAACATTGAAAAACTGGAAAGATTCCCATTGACAGTTTCTGAGAAGCATGTCATTGAATGGATAATACATGGCACCATCACGATACCAGTGATGATTTTCCAATTTCAGTATTGTCTACAGCATATACCAGCGGGCCTGTATGAAAGGTTGGGTAAAGAATACATTAAGTCAACCTGGACTTTACCTTACACACAAATGTTGGAATAGGGGAAAGGAGGTATTCCTTAGTGGGAAAAATTGTAAAAACTCAATAAATGCTACACTTTTGTGCCATGGTATTAATTTACACAGAGCCTGCGAGGGTTCTGCAAATAATCTCTCATGCCACCTGCCTGGTTCACCTTCCACAGTGATAGAACCAATTTTAAAGCAGCTATCCAATGGCAGCTACGTTATGCTCAATGACCACAGCTGTTGTGGCATGTTTCCAGGAAAAACTTATCTTGTGTGTCATCCAGGGTCACTTGTTGTAGGCAAGTATTGTATCCAAAGAGCAAGTCAGACAGGGGGATGGCATTATGTCCTTCACTGAACATCTCTTCTATACGAATTGATACTTTAAGCAAAATTAAAGTCATTCTTTTACAAAAAACTGTGCCACTGACCTCATCTAGAGAAACGTTTGATCTGCAAGTTGCAAGGACTTCTGCAGAGATACATGCATTATTATCAACAAACTGCCCAATACATTTTGCAGAAATGTTAAGTCAAATCTTAAATATGTCTGATACCAGTGGCATCACACATGTATTTAAGAAGATTTTTCGGGACTGTTAACACCATTTACAGCAGTCCTCTGCATTTTTCCAAATTTCGTGCACTCTATGTTCGGCGGCCTGCCTCTCATCTTGGGACTCGTAGCAGGAATCCTATTTTTATTCCTTCTGCCCCGATATGGCAAGTCCGGTCACCGGCGACACCCAGACTACCATGGAACAATGCCTCCTTGCCATGAGGTATCGTGAGAGAATTTCACAGATTCTTGGCTTGGCTCGTTTAAGAGATCTGAACACAACTTGGCTTCTATTGTTCAGACCAATCTGGCAAGATTGCATCTTACCTGTTCTGCGATGCCAGCTTTGCGGAGAGGAATGCGTGTTGGACATTTGTCTCACACTACCATCAGTCCTGCCATCGGATGTTGACGCTTTGCTAGGTCCGGTAACGACTCATGCATCGTGTTGCCCCCAACGGCTGCCCATTCTGATGACAGCATTCATTGAGGTCTCACCGGCAAGTCTAACTGAGGGTGAGACACGAGAAACTACAGGCACACAGGTACCACCTGCTGCGGATATTGCTAACGCATCAAACGCTGACGGCAGTGATCCTCACCTATGCACATTTGACCTGCTAACTGAAGTCGTTCCACTTTCACCTACTACGGTATATGGTTTCTTTGCAAGCCTAGACGATCTGATGTTTTCTCCTGACTCAGATAATAACTTTTGATTCATGCACACGGCGTTCCCTGAACTCGGTAATTCGGCCTTCATTTTTTAAAACAAGCCATCTACCAATTTGAACTTTTTCCAAAATAGAACTTTTGGCACAGAGTAATCTGCTTAAAGAGTAACTATTCTTAGAGAACAAGATTTCTTTTGAAAAACTTCCCAATGACAATATTTGGCCTAAATCATCATAACAAAACGGTTTAAATATAATACTATGGGATAGTCTCGATTTCTTTTCTGTAAAACTTAAGAGACATTTCATGAATGTAATTTTATGTTTCATGATAGAATGTATGCTCTCCTACCATGCTTCATATCTGTTGATAAATGTCTTTTTCATACAAATTATACTAGTTTCATGTAAACAAGCCTTTTCAAATGCAAATTGTATTTTGTATTTTGGGTGGGATTGTAAACACTAGCTTTAGATAGGTTCAGTTCTTATACGTTTAGTTTTTATTGAACTTAAAATCGTGGAGTGGGTGTTGTAAATGAATCTAGGACCCTAGTGTACATTTTCCCGATTCATGCCCTTATATAGGTATAGATTTTTCGATCCTTATATAGGCATAGAAATCATTACCCTATTTAGACTGAGCCTATGCAGCCCAAATACGGCATGGCTACTTCCACTAAGTTCCAAAAATCAACAACGATTTCTTAGAGAAACCCGCCTTCAGCAGCTAGGGACTTCCCCTTGCCTGAATACTAATTTATCTTGGAAATCATGGAGTTTTCGAAGAACTGAGTCTTTGATGACGTTATTAAGTCCAATCATACGTCAAACTCGGCACCTTCAAAGTATAAATATGCCTACATTTGCCCAGACAAAGACAAGGTGGTTTCGAGCAGATCGACTAACTACTTGCCCGACGCCCTGCAGCAGCAAGTGCAGAAGGAAGCCGACCCTCCAGCTGACGCACTGAGAGACGCTGACTTTTCTCCTGCCGAGAAATCCAGCTCCAGTGTTTGCGGGCTGCTGGGAAAGCTGGGATACAAGACCTCCTTCATTCTAAACCAAGGTACGGAGCTGATTAGACCCTTAGAGAATTCTTGGACAGACACTTGGCAGAGAAATACTAAACTTAAGCTACTCCTCATTTACTTCTTCCCTTGTACTAGTACACCGGGGTAGGCATATTTTAGAAGCACCAGTTGAGTACTTTTAGTCATAATTTTATCATTGTATGTATTTTATATGTTTTAGGCAATTTATGGCTTAGAAACCATATCATGCTACTACAGTACTACTTTATAATACTTATCGTATTATATGCCTTGTACTTTATAACCAGTATTACGATTGTAGCAGTACATTTCTTATGCTTGAGAAAGAAGACTGTTCAATAAATACTTTTTATTGAAAACGCCCGTCTCGCTATTTTCCCAGCACCTCTGGTGAAACAAAGCATGAACGATTGACTGAGTAAAATAGTTATCTATTGTTTCCGTGACTCTAGAGATTGATTTCTTATTCTTGGGAAACAAAGTTGTCATTTTTATGCGGTTGTCAGAAACTAATCCCTTCTTGTGAATTCGAGAAAGTTTCTAGTGACCTCTGAGCTAGCTGGCACTCACAATTAAGTCTAATAGATTCGGTAGAGACCTAGTCGACCTCAGTCCTACGTCTAAACTACAGGATATATTATTCCAATGCGCAATATGCGAATATAGGAACTACACTACACTTTAAGTGTTGCTGCTCTTTCAAATGAATGTGACACCCTTGCTTCTAAAATAATAAAATTTCTCAGTTGAAGGTTTTCAATCTATAAAACTCTTCGGGGCAGATTTACAGGCCCCTTGCACCACCGGTGCGTCACTTTTTGAGATGTACCCGTGGCACATTTTACTGCTCCATATTTACAAGTACAGGAAAAGTCACCCTGCGTGACTTTTCCTGACTTTGTAAATATGGCACCTATGCATGCAGAACTTTAATTGAAGGGGGTGTTCCATGGGTGTTGCTGTGGGTGTTCTCAGGTGTTGTTGTGTGTGTTCCCAAGCAACACCCATGGAACCAGGCACATTTCCAGATTTACGAGGAATCGTAAATCTGGAAATGCTTGTGAATTACGCCTCCCCAGAGGAGGCATTGGGAGGCGCAACGAGGAGATATGTATTAATTTCTCCTCGTTTTCATTTCCTATTTCTATGCGTGCAGCATTCTGCAGCACACATAGAAAGAGGTCATCATCTCTAATCATTGTTTATGTACAGGAAGGGTTCCCTTCCTGCACATAAACAATCATTGAAACAATTACGTTTTTCAACTTCTATGTGTACTAATGCAGCACACATAGAAGTTGAAAAACGGCATTTCAGATTGTTTTTGTGCAGGAAAGGAACCCTTCCTGAACAAAAACAATCTCCCCATGACGCAGAACCATGGTGCAAGGGTGCCAGGAGTTTGTGCACCAACGCAGGGGGAAGCACAGAGATGCGACATATTGTTTTAAATATGTCGCATCCCTGTGCTTTGAAAGTGACTCAGTGCAGCGAAATGTCTTTTGTTCCGCACTGAGTCACTTTCTTGTAATTCTGCCCCTCCATGCTGTAAAGTTAGGACTTTTTGTTGTAAAGTTACTACTTCAAAAATGTAAAGTTACTACTTCAGTAAGACTCATTAGAATTAAATCGCGTGTGATTTCCTGAATGTTTCTCCTTGGGCACAACCTACAGAAAACAGAAGGTGTTATGTGATTTCTGCAAAAGGTAGTCTCAGCAAATGTTTCCTTTTTAAAAACAGCACATGTTTTTTTCTTGCACGAGACAGGCAAAGGCTGTCCACGAGCCTGCAGTTGTAACTGCTAACACAAATGTTGCCATGATGAACGAGCCTTCCCCTGGGGTTAGGTTTTCTTGCACATCTGGTTTATGAATTGCTGAGCAAGCCTGTTGGTGATGTTAAAAACATCTCGTGAGTTGCACGTGGCTATTGTAATCCAATTAAACATGTAAGATTCTTGCACGAGCCAGCCTGATAGAAATGTAAAATGCACTCTCTAACTTGTTGTCTAATTCTTGTATTCCGATAAGTGTGTCTCCATAGAATGTCTGCACATACTCAGAAGATTAAAGTCAAAGGTACAGTGGCTCACAATGAGCGATGCTGCTATGGTGTCCCAGGTGGGGTTACCCGATGATCGATGTCACCACCAAGACAGCTTGTTTCCAGACCTGGAATTTCAGTTACCATCACAGTGCATTCTGGGAGTTGGAGTCTTGCTCAGTTTGATTGGTCTAAGACGGCTGAACAAAATGATTTTTAAGAGGAAAACCCAGGACCAGAAAAGTTATGTCCTGGGGAAATGTAATCATTTGTTAACCCAGTCCCAGGAGCATCATCTGAGCCGGAGATGGCAGTGGGAAAGAAACCGGCAAATGTAATGTCATTTTTTTTCCTGAAAGCACCATGAGAAGCGACAACATTACCAGTGATTCTACCCCTTAAGCAGTGTAAGAATGGCAATGACATTACAGCATGGAGATCATAGAACCTTATGAAGTATGAAGATACATTCCCTTTCTCCAGGAGAAGTAGTATTTCAGGATTTGATGCATGGCATGGGCATGAGTCAAAAGAAATCAAAAAGTAAGGTACATACTATAGCATCTGCCCCAGCCTGGATACCCACCAATGACTACGCCACACACGGAGCTTAGTATTACACGCCTTTATTCGTTTGCGTGTAACTGCGAACTCAGCATTTAAATCAGCCTTCATTGCATTACGTCACAACTCTGTGGAGCCCACTAGGAGCCAAAAGGGTTCCGTCATTGATAACTCACAAGACACCACACATATTCTGAAACTGGCCATCGTAAAGCTTATATAACAACTTCAGGTACTCAAAGTCCCCCATAGGCTAATCTGTTCAAACTTGGCAGAGTTCTTTGATCCACGAAAATATCTGGCATGTCTCCATAATGACTCCAAACCACTCTTGGCCAGAAAGGTTCTCCACTCAAAGGCACTTTCATTGACAGTCATCCATCAATTTGGATAAAACATTACAGCATGGAGATCATACAACCTTATGAAATAGGAAGATGCATTCCCTTTCTCTAGGAGAAGTAGCAATGCAGCATTAGGATCATGCAATACTGGGTTAAAATTTTGCTCATGGTTCTTGATGCCCACTCCCCCATCACAGTTTCCCAATGCCTGTTATCCTTGATGTCTAATCAGTGACACATCACTTGCTAGGCTTTGGTGCAGTCACTCATTCACCTCCAAGGTGTCAATGCCCAGTTCAGTTTGCTACGTACAGTACTCTTAGTCCCGTGGCAGGTGTCAGTCAGCTTCCCAGTCTCTCATTCACGCTCAGGTCGTATACCCCAAGGTTACCTGAGTTCGTCAGCTGAAGTTCTAGAGGGTGTGGGACAGATGTGTGCTGCCTCAGAGCTGGCGGTGCTGCAGCGGTGGTCCCTTCCTAAGAGCTGGAGAACTTCCTGGGAGCTTGATGCAGAGGACTCCTCCTGCAGCTTCCTGCTAACAACAGTTGCGGCATTGGTAGGCCAGATGCAGAAGGGACATGGACTCAGCAGGTGTGGCCATGTGGATCAAGGTGCATACCTCAGTGTTGCTCAAGCAAACAGGCTCTGACTGAGGCAGCACCAATGTTTCAGCAGTGTCTAGCTGCCTAACATGCTTTTAGTAGAAACCTTGATGCAGTTCATACTGAGTACAATTTGGGAAGGGGTCCCTCTTCCAAGCTTGGGTCCCTCCTGGCCTCACTTCCTGGCAGGCTTCATTCTCTCTGGTTATTCCCTTTGATGGAAACATGCTGGTCAACTACTCTTGAACAGTCTCTCCTGCTGCAAGGTCTGTCATTCTCAACTGGCAGGCAGACTTCTGTGTTCATTCAGCTGAAAGTGTGGACTTCAGGTGATGTCTCCTCACTTCTGGGCTTCTGGCTGTCACTCTGACCTCAGACCTCATCACAAAGCAGTCCTTTGAGCACTCTGGGGAACACTCCCTGCCCTAGAACTGCAAATAGAAATATGTGAGGTGGCTTGAATTCTACTGTTATACACATCTTTTCGACAAGGGTTAGAGATACACCGTCTGGGAGACGTGCGAGCGCGTTAACCAAGATGGCCTGCGCCACCGGAGCTCCGTGAATTCCACAGCCCGTTTTTTCAGTTTACGACGATATTTGTGTCATAAAATCGGCAAAAATAGCAGCGCTTGCCTGCTTCTGTTATTACTTACCTCTCTGGTGATTTTTGGACGATTCTGTTCGGCTGAACTTTTCTTGCTGGCTCCATGGTTCCTGCTCCCAGCCTATCCTGCAGGTACTACCGGCTCTGAGTGCTTAGGGGGCGGAGTAATATTTATGACAGGGCCTGGCTTGGGCCTAGCCACGCCTCCAGTTCAATATAGCTGCTGCACCAGTAGTTTTGTGGGGTTTTCTGATGGTTTCTTCAATAATTACCTTATTTTCATCACTTTTTGAGGCTGTTTTTTGAATTTATTGCTTATTCACTCATAATTGTGAATTGTTTTCGGAAGCAGCAAGTTTCTCCTCCTCCAACCAAATCTAAAGTGGTGGATTCTTCAGAACCTTCCCTTGCAATAATTTTGGAGGAAATTAAAGCACTGCGTCTAAATACTGGTACTATTGCCTCAGAAGTCAAGAATGTCCGTAAAGATATGGCCTCTATGTCAATGAAGGTCTCTGATAACTCTATCAAAATCCAAGATAATAAAAACAAAATTGACGCTTTCACGCCTTTAATGACTAAAATAGTCCCAATGCATACTCAGCTGTTGGACATGGAAAATCGTAATAGGCAATACAACCTTCGTATTTTTAATCTGCCTGAAGATGTTGAAGGGTCAAACTGTCGTTTATATCTGGAATCTCTACTTCCTTGTCTTTTGAACATTAAATTTCCAGAAAAATTTGAGGTGGATAAAGCCCATAGAGTCCCCTCACACCGAAATCCTCGACATACTAAACCCAGGCAAATGATATTCAAGGTCCTGCGTCATCATCATCTGGTTCTCATCAGGAAAGCTGCAAGAGAAATTCCATCATTACTAGTGAATGGTACCAATTTTGATCCTTCTACGATGCGAGTATGGAAAGACAATTTTTCCAAATCTTTTTAGCGACCTGAAGATCTACGGTTATTTCTTGATCAGCAAGCTTCGCCATCAATGGACACTCATGATCCTAACACTTGACTTCTTCTCTGTTGACTTCATTCGACACATATCTGCATAATCTTATACTCACGGGCTTCAACGTTTCTTGGCCATGCTTGTGAAACGGGTGTGCGTTTCCTTGTCTTTATTTATGTCTCTTGTTTGTTCCTTTTTCTCTCTTTTCTGTTCTTCCTTCTCATATATCATATATAGAGTTGCTATCTTAACTGGGCGGTTTCGTCCTTCTTCTTGTTCTGATTCCTTCTTCTCTTTCCTTCTAATTTCTAATGGCTAATATTCATAATATTAAAATTGTTTCTCTTAATGTGAAAGGTTTGAGACATCCAATTAAACGCGCAAAAATTTTAGATTTCCTGGGTAGTTGTAAGGCTGATATTTGTTTTGTTCAGGAAACACATGTTGAGGATAAGGTCCTAAAATATATGAATAAAAAATGGGTTAATACTATTGTTTCCTCACCTGCTATAGGTAAGAAAAACGGGGTCGCTATTTGCTTTGCGAAGAGATTACACTGTCAAATCCTTAGTAAGGTTTCAGATTCTGAAGGCAGATACGTTATAGTCACAATTAAACTTCATGATTCTGTTTTCTTTTTGTTTAATATTTATGGCCCTACGGCACATGATCCAGTATTTTGGTCTACTATTACTACTGAAGTTTTAAAGTTGGGTAATGTTCCAATAATCGTTGGGGGGGATTTTAATGTTATTGCTGACCCATTGTTGGATAGGTTATCTGCTACCAGATTTCGACCTCCCAAGGTTTTCCATGCTTTTAAGGCTTTTACTAATACCACCACATTAGCTGATATATGGAGGCTACATTTTCCCACTGACAAATGTTTTTCTTTTTTCTCCAACCCTCATAATTCCCATTCCAGAATTAATTATTTTTTGCTTTCTCCTTCTCTTATTCAATTTGCAACTAACCCTGTCATTGGTAACATTGATGTATCTGACCATGCCTTAATATCCTTTGTTTTAAATGTTTCTTCCACTTTTACTAAACAAACTAGATGCGTATGAAAACTGGCATTGTCCTCAAAGATACTCACAAACCTAAATTATTACAAGCTATTCAAGATTACTTTTTGTTTAATTCGGAACATTCTACCTCTATAGTCAATAGATGGGATGCATTTAAGGCTTATATTAGAGGCACTACTATCTCCATTATGGCTCATGAGAACAAACAATTTAACTCTAATATTAAACTTCTAGAGAAACAAATAGCTACATTTGAGCGTTTATTCATTACTTCCAATGATCCTCAATATAAAATTAAACTACAAAAACTTAGATATAAATTTAATTCTATCCTTAGTACTAGGGCTGGGGTTCAACTCTCTAAATCCAACGCTAGATTCCGCTTCAACTCCAATAGGTCTGGGAAACTCCTCGCAAACTACTTGCGCATTAAAAGGGATAAAACGCAAATAACTTCCATTCATGGTCCTCATGGTAAAGTTGCACTTTCCCATAATGATATTGTCCAGGAATTTTTGCATTTTTACTCCAACTTATACAACAAGCCAGATTTTTGTGATGATTCCTTACGTGATTCTTTTCTAAACACTTGTGATTTACCCCACATTTCTCCTTCAGATCGCCTTGGATTAGATTTACCAATTACTGATGATGAGATCCTGAATGCCATTAAATCACTTTCAAAGAATAAATCTCCCGGTCCTGATGGCATTCCTGCTGAATTTTTATAAAGAATTCCAACCTCATCTTTTACCATATTTATCCCAACTTTTTTCACATTTTGGGTCCTCTGGAACCATTTCAGGCTCTTTTTCGGAAGCTTTAATTATTGTGCTCCATAAGCCTGATAAAGATCCTACCCTTGTCTCTAATTACCGTCCCATTTCCCTAATAAACCAAGACTGTAAGCTCTATGCTAAAATCCTTGCCTCTAGATTAGCTCCTGTCCTTCACTCTATTATTCATCCAGACCAATCTGGTTTTATGAAAAATAGATACTCTGCTAACAATACTAGAACATTATTACATGTTATTGAACAAAGCCCTTCCCTTCTTGTCCCTGCTGGTGTCATGGCTTTGGATGCAGAAAAAGTCTTTGATAAAATTCATTGGCAGTTTTTATTTAAAGCTTTATTGTCATTTAATTTTGGTCCCTCTTTTATTCGTATGGTTTCTGCCTTATATTATGCTCCCACTGCCCGACTGTTTATTAATGGTCAAATTTCTACTCAATTTTCCCTTTTTAGAGGTACACGACAGGGCTGTCCCCTTTCCCTATTCCTACTAGAAATAGAGCCTTTTCTTAATTACATACGTCATTGTAAAGACATCCAGGGTATCACAATTAAAGATGTTACTGTTAAAACTTTAGCTTATGCGGATGATGTTTTATTGTTTATTAGTAATCCGATTTCTTCTGTTCCGTCCTTATTAGATAATATTACCAAATATTCTGCCGTCTCTGGGTATAAATTAAATGTTACTAAAACTGAATTTTTCCCTTTAAATGTGCTTTGTACCCCCGATATGTTACCTTCACCTGGTATTATTTGGCAAAACAGCAAATTGAAATACCTTGACATTTTATTCTCATCATCATTACATGCAACGTTAAAATTAAATTGTAATTTTCTATATGAGTATGTCAAAAAGAAAACTTCTAAATGGTCTTCCCTTCATCTCTCCTGGTGGGGGAGAATGGAATCTATAAAAATGAATCTTGCCCCGAAAATCTTTTACTCCCTTGCTATGATCCCCACTCAATTCCTGCTAAACTTTTATAAAGATATTGATAAAATATTGTCCAAATTTCTTTGGAACAATAAGCCTCCTCGTATTGCTTATAAAAAATTGAAAAATCCTAAATGTCAAGCAGGATTTGCCCTCCCTGACTTTTATCTGTACCATAAGGCTTTCATATTAAAACAGAGTTCGTTATGGTTTACTGCTTCTCACGTTGTTAAGCCTCCTATTTGGTTTCATATTGAAAAATCACTAGTAGATCCTTTCCCATTACCCTCCCTGTTAACTATGTCTCATTCCTCTAAGGTTGTACATTACTTGACCATAATCAAATCATCCAGATTATTATTTAATGATTTGGATTCTAATTTTGCCTCTCCTTTACTTTCTACAGAACCTTTATCCCTATGGCACAGTGCTCTAATAAAACTAAACAGAAATGTCACTTTCTGGTCCTCATGGATTACAAAAGGCATTTTCTATCTTAAAGATATTTTTTCTGGTTGGTGCCTTTATCCCCTTTGCTCAGCTCCAATTGCAATTCAATTTACCAGAGTCCGATTTGCTTAAGTACCAATTTTTGTGTAACTCTATTTTAGATTCCTTTCCGAAGGGTATCCCATCTACGATAACAACTGATTTGATGATTTACCTCAATGTTGTTTCTGTTTCCTCTAAAGCAGTTTCTGTCTTTTATAAAAAATTCACCACTTCATTAGGCACCAACATTGATGCAATTTCAACCTTTTGGAATACTGAACTTTCCATTTCTCTATCTGTTGACTCTTGGTCATTAGTTTGGACCAATAGTGTTTCTGGATGGTTACCAGTGTCCCTCTATCAAACAAATGCTTACATTTTGTTCAATTCCTTATGGTCCCCATCACAACTGTTTCGTGCTAAATTGCTTCCATCAGATCTCTGTTGGCACTGTAAAGCATCTCCTGGGTTATTGCGTCACATGTTATTTGATTGCCCAGTTGTTCTGAAATTTTGGACTGAAGTCTGGGATGTAATATTGAAAATTTTACCTATACGTGATGTGCTTTCTTATAAATTGTTAATTTGTAAATCACTTGCTTTAACGCACCCTCTTGATGATACTGAAGCAAAGTTATTTAATTTCTTGATTTCAGCTGTGTTAAAATCAATCACTTTTTGTTGGAAGGACGCTACTTCTCTTTCAGTTCATGCCTGGTGGTCTTGGATTATCTTTACAAGAAGAGGTGCTCAATTGTCTCTACAAGGCGTTCATCATAATTCAGTTTCTTATCAATCTTGTTGGTATCCTATTGATTCATATTTATTGCTGTGATTCAAGTTATTCATTAATTGTTATATTTAATGCTGTTCCATTAATGGTAACTCTATTTTTCAAGTTTATTGTATTATGATAAGTTATTTCCACCCCCCTCCTCCTTCCCTTCCCTCCTTCTCCCTAAGTTTAGTTTTTCCTATGATAGACTATTTCTTATTGTATTTCATTCATTAATGACTGCCATTTGTAATTTTGATTATTCACTTTCTTTGTAATTTACTGACATATCGTATATTTTTCCGTTTTGTATATTTGTGTTACCTTTTGAAAACTTCAATAAAAGTATTTTGAACACAAAAAAAGAGATACACCGTCTGAATTTGCGGAAACAGTTTGTGTTGGTTCTTTTTCAAATGTCATGTTTAGGCTGGTCTCCAGGCACAGCATTTGTTCAAAGTGATGGTTCTCGCAGCACATAGCATGGGGCTGGCTCCTATCAGGAACATCAAAAACATGGGCACAATGAAGGATGCGGTTTCTGCACCTGGTTGCCATCACTTTCCTAAAGCAGTAATCAGAGACAGAGAAAAGGGCAGGCTTCCTCACCTTGAACAACAGAAACTGTAGTACCACCCCTTACCCTCTACCATCTACCAAATGACAGGGTTGGGGAGACCTAATCAGCAGTCCTTTGCCAACAAAGGCCTCATGGAATTTATAAAGGGAGTCCTGTCTCTATCCTCCTCTTTTTGATGTCTGGTTCTCTACCCTCCAGTGCACAGGAATGCAGGGAATACACTTTCACTGTCTGGGAAAGCTATCCACAACCTCCATCTTGTGACATGGTGGCTCCAGTAATCAGATGCACAACACACACAGTTTTACTAGTGAAAGGGCTGGATTTTCCCTCTAGAGTCTGCTTACCATTCTCCAGAATCCCGTTACAGGTCGACTGGACCTTTTTACCTGTCATAGAATGAATTAGGCAATCTATCCACCAGTAGCCAATCAACTTTCGACGATTCCCATTGTTTCCCCAAAGAACCACCGACTAGGGACTAAGTTTGAAGATTTATTACATAACCAAAAACAATTGAAGGTATAAACACCTCAACAGACGGTTCAGAAGATAAACAGGCACTAATACAAACATAACCCTACGGAAAAGTCTCAGACGGCTAATGAATATTACAAGGATCAATTCGAGAATCATCAGGCTAACAAGAATTGCTATAACCTGTGTTTTAGTATGCATTGGAAAATAGTTTAAATCAGGTTAATCTGTCCCTACACTATACTAAGTGACATCCCTACTCAGCAATAGCCCATCCTAATAAAGGTGTCAGCAGTGGTGACTTCCAAAGAAGTTCACTCACTTTCTCTCTGTTAGTCTAGAGTCCCCTCAGTCATAGCTAAACTCTCTGGCAACCAACCGCTCCCTCTCGCTCCTCAGCCCATCTGCTCTGCTTCCTCCCTCGGGGTGCTGTCCCTAATACAAAAACCCCACAATGCGGACGACACGCCTTCAGGTACGCCCCTCTCAAAGTGTGGGTTTTCAGAATTTTCCATCATGGCACATCTCCATCTTTGTCCGTTAAGACGTCCTTGAGTCCCAGACTCTCCTTCGCTTCAAGTTGCTTCCATGAATTCCTCGGCTACTCCTCCATGTCTGAGTCTAGCCTCCTAACACTCATGCACAATGGGCCCTTCTACTTTTACTGTCTACTTGATCCAGCACCTGCAAAGGAATACATGTGAATCGGCTCACAAATTCTTTAATGTTGCAATTGACTTTAGCTAAAGCAGCCTTCTTCATAAAACATTTCTACGATTTGATGCTAAGCAAACATTTTCGGTCAGGCCTACACATTTTCCGTATACTGGGCCTCTGCACGTTTATAGGCCCAACATCCTAACATGAGCATCTCATTCGTTTCTTAGGCCTCCATCTTTAAGCAAATACATTTTTTACTTCAAGCACTTGTATAACGCATACAAGGTACACTATGAACTCTAATAAAGCGGAACTAAATACATAATGGTGATCTTTACTAAAAACACCTCTTATTAGTGAAAGGCTTCACGTCAAACGTCATTTCTATGTTAGAGCAGCATTATTGATTTTCAAAACTCTTATCATTAGCTCTATATGTATTTCTAACACCGAATACATTAGTCCTCAACCCTACATTACAGTTTGAACACGATTAGTAAGTCCTCTATATATGCGGGTGTTAACTACTTGTACATATGGTACACCCCTACAACATTTTTTTCTCCTGTTTGGTGCTCTCTCAGTTCCCCCCTTTGATGACCTGTGTCATCACCATCATCACCATCCCTAAGGGTAAGAACTGAGTTAAAAAGAGCTTGTCGGCATTTTCCCTCGCTTGAGCATCTCCAATGCTCTCAAGCTCCGATATTGACTGTCCTGCAAGTTCTCCATTCTTCGCTCTTGTACTCTCATTGACCTCTCCATCCTACTTGACCGGTACCACTTGTATGCCCGTACCAAACCCCACAATCCAATCACACAGGCCACAGCTATGATAAGGGGTTTCAGTACAAACCCAAGGAAACTCCTTCCCAGATTTGCAAACCAGTTTCCAACATTTCCAACTCCCTTGCCAACCTTCTCCCACCCGTTCTCTTGCGTCAAATCCTCAATTTCATAATGAATGGCAGTAATGTTACTTATATATTTCTTCAGATCCTTGGAATGGTCTGGAATATACGTGCAACACTCTTGGACCTTCAAAAGTTTACAGACTCCTCCCTCTTTTGCTAGAAGGACGTCTAAAGCAAGCCGGTTCTGTAAAACCATTGTCCTTATCGACAACATCTCATCCTCAACCAACACTAATGACTTAGCTGTACTCATTGACAGTTCATCCACCACAGTTGCCAACCGCCGTATCTTCACGTCATTCAGAATCACTCCCAACATAGGTATCACTGCTCCAAACACATCTCCAACAATTGCACCGGCACTTTCACCTCGCTTTACCCTCGTCTGCCGTCCTCCCTCCAAAAGAGCAAAATCCTCAGTATGGTAAATCTTGGGAAAAATGATCGCTAGATAACACGTCCCATACCATTTTTCCGGCAATCTTACATACGCATTCCTTCCGCAGACAAAGTAAACAGTAGGGATCACCTGCACCACGCTCTTCAGGAAATCCTTCGTATAATACTCCAGTGTGAAAGTGTGTTCACATGTAGTGTGACCCACATACACATTCTCATAATACGTCTGTGGTCTGTGAATACACAACTTCCCTTTCTGCACTTCATCTAGAGCTATCGGACCATAACTCCCTCTTGACTTGTGCTGCTTCTCCTCATCCGTCCAATCAACTTTACCTTGCCCTGAATCTTGCAACTGTTTTTGCCTTTTGTACCTGTCCTCAACTTGTTCTATGAACTTTTTCTCTGTCTCTGATAACAAACATGTCAAATTGTGTCGGTGTGCATATGAGGTGTCTAACTCTTGTGTCGGAATGAAAAAGTACCCAAGTCTATCCTCTGACTTATAATAATCGAACTTATTCAGGTGTTTATAAGCAGGGACTTCTGGTAACACAGCATCATAATTCGAAAAGAAATATTCAAAATGGTTTCTCCCATAAAATATGCTAAGCAGCAAACTACATGAAATTCCATATGTCAATGGAAGGTGATGGTATCTAATACCCTCATCTACTGAAGCCGGCAATTGCATACACACATAGCAGTCTTTCGCATCCATCGCATCAATGTATTCATACAACAACTTTGCATACGCATTCTGCACAAAATTGCCTTTAGACAGATCGGTATGTAACCTACGACTCTCCTCTTCCAGCAAGGCCTTCTCTGCTCCTACCTTGGCGTCTTTCTTGCTAGAAGTGGTAGGTGTCGGTATTCCCTCAACCTTCACTGCCTGCTCATGTGGTGCAAAATAGGAAACTATAAATACTAAGAAAATAAAGAATATCACTCCTCCTAGAAGGGTGCCTACAATGCACTTAGCCCCACGAGTCGGGTTTCCAGCCTCCATGGTCTCGGCACAAAGTAGTTCGATTTCAGCAACAACCCAAAGTCTCTTGCTTGGTTATTTGAGTCTCTCGAACCGCACCTCTGAAAGCGGAAATCCCCTGTCTTTTGCTCTTCGCTAGCATCAGCAACAGACAACCCTAACCCTTCTCCGTCCTCTGTGGAAAGTCCCTAAATTTCTTCTTCTTCCACTCGGCCCTAGGTTAGTTCAACAGCTATTTACAAAGTCTTTAGTAGTCAATGATAATATTTGCTCCAACTGCCATTAGCACATAATTCAGAAGTTCCATGCGAAGCACAACCGATTCGTAAGATGGTATTTCGGGACCAAATGTAGGAAAGATCAGTCTATCCAGGATTAAATCACGTATCTTGCTTAGGTAAGGGGGATTAGGAATGGTGAGTGTCAATACGCCTTCGATCTCAAGTCCTGGTACCAACAGCACCACTTCCAACTTAACATTTGGGGTCGTACTGGTCACCGACACCGCCCTCACCCTCCCTGATCTCAGTACACCGTGCATTTGTCAAAGGGTAGATCCACTCAGGAGTGGCGTATCTCCGACAAGGTATTCTCACCCTCCTCGACCTTCTCGGACCTCCTTGCTCTGGTTCTTGTTCTCCCTCTTCTTGGTCTGATTCTTCAGATACAGGGGCAAGATCTCTTTCGGAAACCAATCTTACGTTCAGTCGCCTCCGTCTCTCAGGCCAATGAGCCTCTGCTCTTCTCACCCTTCTGTTTCTTCTTGGCACGCCCTGCTCATTACTACTTTCAGCTTGCTCTGCGCTCAAATCGCCTTCACAGCCACTTCCCCATTCAGAGGCAGACTCAGTGTCACTGTTGTCGTGATTTCCTTCAGCTTGATCAGATGAGTTACCAGCCTCTTCAGACACCTCCACAGCTTGACTTGTCCCCTCTAGTGGATCTTCCTCCACAGCTGGATTTTCGTCTACAAGGGGAGCTGTTTCTTCCAGAGGTGCTGGAACTCGTCGGGTGTGAGAAGCATGGACCCAGTTTGGCAATCCTCCACACTTCACGGCAGTGTTCGTCACCAAGATAACCTGAAATGGTCCTCTCCAGCGCACATCCAGGCAGCTTTTCCTTATGTGCTTCCGCACCAGGACCCAGTCACCCGGGCACAGGTCGTGACAAAGGTCTCTAGATGCCGGAATTTCAGCAGCCTGCACCTGAAGGGACACAGAATGAATGACATCAGAAAGTCCTTTGCAATAATCAAGAATCAGATCATCTGTGATATTTATCAAGGCCGTTGTAGGAATAGATGGCAGTCTCATAGCCCTCCCCATCAATACTTCGTGAGGTGAGAGTCCTATTCTCCTGTCTGGCGTACTACGCATGCTCATTTTTTTTATTTTTATTTAAGAGGTTTTATATAGCGCTGGCTGGACCCAGGAGTATCAGAGCGCTTTACAAGGTGTTTCCATACAGGTACAGTGTGTATAAGCACAGACAATGGAATAATAAAAGAACAAGTCCACATAGGATACATGACATCTAGATAAAAAAGTAAAAACCATTGCTAGACACTATGAGTCATACAAAATAGCGGTCACAGTTTGGCGGAAAGCCTCACTTAGGTGTACAAAAACATGCAAGAGAACTGACGGTCATGAGGAGGGGAGGTAAGGTGATCAGATAGAAGGAAAGGGAGTTGGCCAGGCGGGTGGTCACAAGTCATATGCAGAGCAGATAGGTGGGGTGATGCAGAGGGGCGAGGCTACCAAGGAGGGATTAGATACCCCAGTATTTATTAAGGAGAAGAAGTTTGAGTTCTTTTTTGAAGCTGGGGGAGGACTGGTTACAGCGGAGGTCTTTAGGGAGGGCATTCCAAATAAGTGGGGCATTGCCTGAAAAGGAGCGTGACTGCTTTGGTCAGTTTATTGGAGAGGTATGTCGGTGTGTTTTGGTGGAGGATTTTGTGCGTAATGCAGGCGGTTTTATATGTGGATCTACCTTCAATGGGGAGCCATTTAAGGGATTTAAGGGCGGGAGAGATGTGGTCAAAACGTTTACAGTCCGTGATAAGCCTAGCCGCGAGGTTGAGCACAGATTTAAGAGGTGCCAGGTGGGTTTTGGGAATTCCGGTGAGGATGGCATTGCCGTAATCAATGCGCGATAGAGCAAGCGATTGGACTGCCAGTTTAAAGTCATCAATTGGGATGAAGGGCTTAATTTTCTTAAGGTTACGGAGGGTAAGGAGGGCTCCTTTGGCAGAGTTGTTGATGTGAACGTTGAGAGTTAGGCGGTTGTCAAGGGAGATGCCCAAGGATTTGACTGAGGTGGCTAGGGACAGGGAGCAGTTGAGGGCGTTAAGGTCTGTGATCCACTTTTGAATGGGGAGCTGGTTGTTTTTTGGGGTGAAAAGAATAATTTCAGTTTTTATTTGGGTTAAGTTTGAGATGGTTCGAGTGGAACCAGGCTTGAATTTTGATGAGGGTGTTGTTGAGGTGGAGGATGTCAGCATGGGTTTTTATCTTATGGTAGAGTTGTGTATCGTCAGCGTAGAGGTGATAGTTAATCCCTGCTTGTTTGAGAATGAGGGTGAGAGGTTCCATGAAGAGGTTAAAGAGAGAGGGAGATAGTATGGATCCTTGTAGAACTCCTAGAGAGATGGGGGTGGGGTTCAAAAGGCAATTGTGGATTTTAATTTGCTGAGCGCGGTGCTGCAGGTATGAGACAAACCAATTATGAGTCATGCCATTAAGGCCGAATCGTTCTTTAAGGACTTTGAGAAGAACAGAGTGGTTAACGGTATCGAACACTGCGGAGAGATCAAGGAGGATCAGTAGGCTTGATTCGCCATTGTCGAGGGAGTGGTGAATGTCATCTATAATGTTAAGCATGGCGGTTTCGGTGCTGCAGCCTTTCCTGAAGCCAGATTGAAGAGGGTCAAGTAAGTTAAAAAGTTCAATGTGTCTGTTGAGCTGAAAAAGGATGCATTTTTCAAGGGCTTTCGAGAGGAGGGGCAAGTTGGAGATAGGACGGAGGTTGTTGAGGTCATTAGGGTCAGCCGTAGGGTTTTTAAGAATGGGGGTGATTTGTCCCAGTTGAAGGGAGGTGGGGACACAGCCGGTGGCTAGGGAGGTGTTAATGATCGAGGTCCAGGCAGGTGTGATGATATGTTTGAGGTTTTGGACGAGTTTAGAAGGGAGGGGGTCTTTAGTGTGGGAGGAGGGTTTAAGTTTTGCAATGATGTCAAAGACATCTCTTTCAGTGACTGGCTGGAAATTATGCCAAGCGGCGTTATTTTTAGGGTGAGTGTTGGGGGATTAGAATCTTGGAGGGTGGAGGGAAAGGGGGGGGAGTGAGATCAGTATTATGGAGGGTCGTGGAGGGGGCGGGGGGGAGTGGGCAGGAAGCAGGTGCGGTAGGGGGGATGTGTAGTATGGAGGTAGGGGTCAGAGTCAGCAGGAAGGATTGCTCTATTTTTGTAATTTTTTCAGAGAAAAAGAGGGCTATTTCTTCGCATCTGGTCGTCGAGGCCATAAGTACAGGCGGAGCGGCTGAGGTTTGATTGCGAACAATGTTGAACAGTTCACTGGGTCTGTTTTTGGCTTGGTCAAGTTGTGTTCTGAAAAAGGATGCTTTTTGTTTAAGGATGTGTTTTTTGTAAGAGGATCTTGCAAGTCTGAGGCGAGCTAGGTGCAAGGGGGAAGGGTGCAGTCTCCATGTTCTTTCCGTCTGTCTCAGTGAGCGTCTTTCAAACCATGATTTGGAAGGGACGGTTCTTTGGTTTTTGAGCTTAAGCGGGGCCAGGAGGTCTAGGGTTTTAGTAACTGCTTTGTTGTAGTGTGCTGTAAGCTCATTTGCGTAAAGTGAGGGCGGAATGGCGAGAAGTTGGGAATGGAGTTTGGATTCCAGTACATACGGGGGGATATTATTCAAATTTCTGGTCAGTTTCGAGGGTTTAGTGGTTTTCGTGGGCGGGGGAGTGGCAGAGACCGCTATAGAGAACAGTATGAGATGGTGGTCGGACCAGTCGATGGGAACAATGTTGGATAGGAGGGCTAGATCTTTGCTAGTAATTATTGCATCTAGGATAGCTCCTATGGAATGGGTCGGGGAGTGACAGAGTTGCTCTAGGTCATTGATCTCGAGAAGGTTGGAAAGGAGGGTGATAGAGGGATCGCTGCGCTCATTCCAGTGGAGGTTAAAGTCTCCCAGGAAAATGTTGAGGGAATTCGAAAGTGAGGATTGTGTAAGAATGTTGGATAGTTCATCAACGAAGGGATGAGTATTGCCGGGAGGGTTATATATGTTGTGAAGGCGAATGGGTTGGGAGCCGTGAATTTTGAGTTCAGCTTCAAGGTATTCAAGGGTGGAGTAATTAGTATTATTGACAAGGGAAATTTGTAGTTCCTCTTTGAAGATGATGGCAACACCACCGCCAATTCGGATGGGCCGGTCTTTCCTGAGAATAGAATAGCCCGGAGGGGCTAGGAGGTCCAGGATGCTTGTCGAGTGGTCTTTGAGCCAGGTTTCCGTTAGGAACGCAATGTCGATGGATTCACTAAGGATAGTTTCTGATATTTCAGTGGCATGTCGCACACCGGACCGACAATTAACAAGCATGCAGTGAAGAGGTTTCGGGGGAGTTTTAGGGAGTGGAAGGGAGTGGATGGCTGTGAGTTGGGGAGGAGGCCTAGGTGAGCAAGGTGAGCGGGGAGTTCGGCTAATCCCCAGTATGACAGGGATGCTGGAGGCCGGGGGAGGCTGGAAATTAGTGGGTGAGCGGTGAGGGTAGGATTTGCAGAGGTCGAGGATCTTCATGGGGGAGAGGGGGCAGGAGGTGCGGAGAGGTCTGTGTGTGCGGCAGTGTAGAGGAGTCGTGCAAAACGGTTTGGGGGTAGCGGGATTCATATGTCTAGTACGAGCGCAGTTTAACCGAAGTGGGAGGGCTCTGTTTTTGAGGGATAGAAATCAGATCTAAGATTAGCGAGATCTCTGGTGAAAGTGGCGAGAGCGTGTTCAATGTTGCAAAGAGAGTTAGATATAAGACTAAGGTGGGATATTGGAGAAGGGGGAGGGAGCGGAACGGGATGAGCAATGTTATTCATAGGGGGTGGTTTGCTGTTGGGAGGGAGGGTGGGGTTCCCAGAAAGGGAGATGGGAGGACTGTGGTAGTAGGGCAAGAGGAGGGGCATGGAGGGGGAAGGTGGGTATGTGGTCAACGAGAGTGAAGAAGGAGGAAATGGAGGGGCAGGAGTGTTCGGAAGAACGGTGAGGGATGGGTCGGGAGGGGGGGAGCCATGATAATCAAAGGGAGAGAGGATGGGACTAGGGGGGGTGTGAAGGGGCGGTTCTGGATTAGAGTGAGAGACGGTTCGGGTTGATGGGTGCATTGAGTTTCGGGGGGACAGAGTATGGGTTTGGGTGAGGAGGAATAGGGTGGAGTAAGAGTGGGAGGGGAAGGGGAAGGGCAGGGAGAGTCAGAAAGGGGTGGGGGATAGCACTCGTGGTGTGGGAAATGAGGGGAGAGGGAGGGCAGGTCGTATGTGTGGGCGATTGGGAGCTTTGGGGAGTAGGGAGGATTAGGGGAAGAGGAGGGTCCATGGAAGAAGGCCGGGCCAGGGGGGTATGCGGGGGTGGGGGGGTCAACAATTGTGTGGCATTGTTGGACGTGTACATGGTCAGCAGTTGTAGGGCATTGTTGGTCATGGACATATCTGCAGAGGGGAGTAAAGGATAAGGGAGAGGGGTTAAAGTGGAGGGCAAGGGCAGAGAGGGGGAATGTTGTTGGGGGAATTATGAAGTTGGATGGTCAGCAATTGTAAGGCATTGTTGACTGTGGGCACGTCAGCAGAGGGGAGTATAGGATGAGAGAGAGGGGTAATCGAGGAGGGCAAAGGATGTGCGGGGGGAAGGTCATTAGCGGCATTGTGAAGCTGGATGGTCGTCAATTGTAAGGTATTGCTGGACATGGGCGCATCAGCGGAGGAGAGTATAGGATGAGGGAGAGGGGATAAGGGGGAGGGCAAAGGATGAGAGGGGGGTAGGTTATTAGCGGAGTTTTGAAGTTGGATGGTCAGTGATCTGAAGTGTAATTCAAAGGAGTTGAGGTGGGGAACGGCCGCTTGGATGAGGATGTTACCGGTTTTAAAAATGGAGATAGTGATTTCCCCAGGAAAGGTAGAAGAGGGAGAAGTGGATAGTTTATGGCCATGGGGGATTTTGAGGGACTTCGTGACTGGGAGATATTGTAGGAAATGCTTTTCCATTTAGAGGGGCGTTTGGAATAGAAAATGTAGTTGGTAATAATAGGGGCGGTCAGGCTGTAATAGTTGTCCACAATGAGAGTTTCAGGGTTAAGGACGAGAAGGTTGTGTTTGAATTTTTTTCTTGCGTATTTCGAGAGGTTGTGGGGGTAGAGAATGGACCAGGAGTTTGGGCCATGTTGGGATAGCTGAAGAGGAGGCATAGTAGGGGATAGTGGTAGGTTATGAACATAGGTGCATGTAATAGGACATCGGGTGATAGAGGCCTATCGGGGTCATGAAAAGGAAATAACAAAGCTGGTCATATAAATAAACAAATTGAGGGGCGAAATTCAGGATAAGGCCACTAGGTGGCGATCAAGGCAAGCAGGTCTGAAAGGAATAAGACTATAGCTGGTCATATAAAATAAGCATTGAAGGGCGAACTTCAGGATACGACCTAGTATGACTTAATAAAATAAGCAATTATGGGGCGAAGTTCAGGAAAGGACCACTAGGTGGCGATCACGGCTAGCAGGTCTGAAAGGAATAGGACTATAGCTGGTCATGTAAAATAAGCATTGAGGGGCGAAGTTCAGGATAGGACCACTAGGTGGCGCTCAAGGCTAGCAGGTCTAGATAGGTCAGTATAGGGTCATTGTGGTTCAGGAGAAAAAAGATAAGCGGTCAGGACGTTTGTTGTTGTTTGCTAAGCGTCCATCTTAAGGGGTCAGGAAGTAAAGATCATGGATTCCACGCCATTTTGTCTCTCATGAGGGATGTGGTATAGAAATGTCCCAATCAGTTAATATCGTTACTCAGCGCTATCAGATCACGTCGGTCCAACTGGGATCCCAAAGTTAGATTCCCACAACGGTAATGACAGGGCAAATAGACCAGTGAGGGGGTCGAGCGCTGTCCCCCAGCCAACGGTAGTTCCGCAATAATCCACTCTGTGCCCTAGCCAGGAAGACCCGTGGGCAGCGCGGCTGGTACCGGGCCGAATGTCTGGGCAGGGGCGTCGCTCCTCACCAGGATGCAAGGCAGCCAAAGCATGAAGAGCGGAGCACGTCGCTCCTCTGCAGCCGGCACGGAGGCATCAGGGGCACCACTCGAAGTGCACAGCATACAGGGCAACCATCCGCCACGTGAACCTCAACCACAGACCCCCCAGAAGAAGTCCAAACCCTCATCAAAACGGGGCCGTGGCACATTCAGCCGTCCACACAGGCAGGGTCCCCAGCCGGGCCCCCCACGCTCAAGTCCGTAGGGAAGCACCCGGGATCAGTCAACGGCAAGAGCAGTGCGGAGGGGACCATAGAAGTCCGGAGTCCACTCCTCGCCTCGAGGAGACCCACAGCCGGTCAGTGCAGCGGCCGGATCTCTGCAGGGGCGCCGCGAGGAATCATATCAGGCAGCCAAAAGGCTGAAGGCGGGCTCAACACAGGGCCGATCTCCGCCAGAGGGCCTGGGCTCCACCAGGATCGTGGGCTGCGCAGCAACTCAGCACAAACAGGCCCCAACCCCCAAAGCCGGGGTCAGCACAAGAAAGAGGAATTCAGCAAACAGGGACCCGGGCAATAACTCACTGGGCGCTGTGCAGTCCTGAAGCAGTGCGCGAGCTGAACGGTCCGCTCCAGCATGCAGTCCAGAAACCCCGATACACTGATTGGCTCAAGTCGGGATATTTGAAGACTGAGCCATAGAATCCAGCCAGGCCGCCAGGGCTCCGAGACGGTCGCAGGAACCTGGGAGAACAAAGTCCCAGAAGTCAATCCCCACGGCTCACCTGGCCAAAGGCCCAAGCAGCGGGCGCAAACAGCACCACGGCCCTGCCTACATCAAGGGTCTGAGCATTCGAGGAGTTGCCACCGATCCCACGAGGGAAAGTCGACGCTGTCCCGAGAGCCAGGACCCAGGGCGTGGAGTGGATCGGGCACAACGATCACGGGGCCCCGGAGAACCAGTTCCATCAATCAGCCCCAGCAGAATCAGGCTGCAAGAGCGAACAGCACGGCAGACAGTTCAGTCTCGAGATCACAGGAGGCGATGTCGGTCCGGTCCGAGAGCCAGGACGAAGGCCAGGATGCGAGGAAGTCCGAGCCAGTCGTCGACGCGTCCTGTGGTAAGATGATGCAATAATTTTTTTCTTTTGTTCCAGTTACACTCAGGCAATTGTAGTTAAGCAAAGTTTCAGTTGGTTATGCTCGGAGGGTCAGTTGGGTAGGCAAAACAGGGGATAAACACTGATTCAGTATTCCCCAACCCAGGAGCTCGACGAAGGAGCTCCTACTCGGCGGCCATCTTCCTTCTTCTCATGAACACCAACGGTAATGCATCTGGCCATTTCAGGGACGTAGATGAGCACACTTTCGCCATTCGAGCCTTGAGGGTTCCATTTATTTGCTCCACTATGCCAGAAGCATCTGGTCGGTAACTACAATGCAGTCTCTGGTCAATGTTCAGCGCGGAACAGAGCATCTTCACAACTTCGCTATTAAAATGCGTCCCTCTGTCTGATTCCAAAGAGGTTGGAACCCCGAAACGTGGTACTACCTCCCTCAACAATAACTTTGCTACTGTGAGTGTGTCGCACCTACGAGTTGGGTATGCCTCAACCCACCTGGAAAAAACACACACGATCACCAAGACATACCTGAGGCGATTACACCTCGGCATCTCAATGAAATCCAGTTGCTTCCTATAGAAAGGTCCGCCGGACCTCCCAATGTGACCCATTGTAACTGGTGTTCTTTTCCCAACGTTCATTTGTTGACATGTAACACACCTCTGACATACTGCTTCCGCAGCCGTTCGGAATTTCGGGTTGTACCAAGTCTGTCTGAACACACGCATCATCGCATCTCTCCCCAAATGTAAAGGACCTTGTATCTGTCGTGCTATCGGACTCACCAGTTCATTCGGCAACACCGCTCTCCCATCGGCCGAAACCCACAAGTCCAACTCTCCTTTGACACAACCAGCCATCTCCCACACCCTTTTCTCATAGTCTGACGCCTGCTCCTGCATGCTCTTCAATTCTTCCCAGGTATCTGCCACATCACGCATCATGCTTAACTCAGTCCTTCCCTGTGCCCCTTCGACAGTTTGTTCAGTAAATGAGTATCCCTGTTCGGCACAGTAACGTGCAACTTCATCAGCATAACGATTTCCCTGGGACACAAAGTCAGTACCCTTTGTATGTGCAGTGCATTTCACAACGGCTATCTCTGCTGGACCCTGCAAAGCTTCCTGTCTAATTAATTGGAGTCTCAGGGGGAAAGAAAGGGGATTACAGGCCGCCCCCCACTCAAATCATAATACACAACTACAGGCCTGTCACCACAAGACACCCTTAGTTTAATTTAAATATAAAGCTGGTCAAGTGATATGAAAAAATTCTTATTCATCACCGGCCAAGTAATCTTTGGCTATTCACAACCATACGAGTGTCGAAGATTAATATGGTACTCACGTAACAAGACTGTCGCTCTACCATCACCCATCAACACGTGTTCATAGGAAAAAGTGTGGAGAAGAGAGTGAGCCCCTCACGGAAGAACCGCCAATCGGGTTTACCTGACTAGCAATTGTCAGTAATCCCAATTATCATCATTGGTGACTCACTCTCATAACAGTGGGAACAGGAAACGAACACCAGAAAAAGACCAACAACATGTAACAGTGCTTTTTCTCAACATCAGCCCCACAATCTGCTGATTGCTGTTATAGTCACGGGTTGACGTTTTTACCTTCGCTATGCTCATGTGCACAATTAACACAAAAACAACACAAACCCCCAGTGAGAACAAAAACGTGAATCTCACACAGTTAAAAATGGAGGGATTCACTGGCCACTCTGGATTTATTCTGGGCTGTGAATCCTGCCAGATTAAAAATGACTCACACCATATGTAGTCTCAGGTGGGTCATGGATGCCAACATGTTTCGTTGCCAATACTTTCCGCAACTTCTTCAGGGCAAACGGGGGTCGCCCACTGTATATTAACAATTTTTACACACACCTGGGGTTAGCGACTTTCTCGCATACCTGCTACCCCTTTAAATGCCAGTATGTTTGTGTCCAACAGGATCACGTATTAATTCTGGAAACCCGCTGTCGTCAGGTCTTCCGTCTACAATCACCGGCACTGCGTGACTTCAAGACGCGGTTGAAGTCACGCAGTGCCGGTGATTGTAGACGGAAGACCTGACAACAGCGGGTTTCCAGAATTGATGCGTGATCCTGTTGGACGCAAACATACTAGCATTTAAAGGGGTAGCAGGTATGCGAGAAAGTCGCTAACCCCAGGTGTGTGTAAAAATTGTTAATATACAGTGGGCGACCCCCGTTTGCCCTGAAGAAGTTGCGGAAAGTATTGGCAACGAAACATGTTGGCATTCATGACCCACCTGAGACTACATATGGTGTGAGTCATTTTTAATCTGGCAGGATTCACAGCCCAGAATAAATCCAGAGTGGCCAGTGAATCCCTCCATTTTTAACTGTGTGAGATTCACGTTTTTGTTCTCACTGGGGGTTTGTGTTGTTTTTGTGTTAATTGTGCACATGAGCATAGCGAAGGTAAAAACGTCAACCCGTGACTATAACAGCAATCAGCAGATTGTGGGGCTGATGTTGAGAAAAAGCACTGTTACATGTTGTTGGTCTTTTTCTGGTGTTCGTTTCCTGTTCCCACTGTTATGAGAGTGAGTCACCAATAATGATAATTGGGATTACTGACAATTGCTAGTCAGGTAAACCCGATTGGCGGTTCTTCCGTGAGGGGCTCACTCTCTTCTCCACACTTTTTTCCTATGAACACGTGTTGATGGGTGATGGTAGAGCGACAGTCTTGTTACGTGAGTACCATATTAATCTTCGACACTCGTATGGTTGTGAATAGCCAAAGATTACTTGGCCGGTGATGAATAAGAATTTTTTCATATCACTTGACCAGCTTTATATTTAAATTAAACTAAGAGTGTCTTGTGGTGACAGGCCTGCAAAGCTTCCAACAGCAATCTGATAAATTCTCCATTCCTGATAGGGGAACCTGATGATGTCATGTATCCCCTTTGAGACCACAACTGACCGAAGTCATGAACCACACCGAACCCATATTGGCTGTCAGTATATACGGTGATCCGAATTTTGTTGGCTGCCAGGCAGACACGCGTCAACGCAATTATTTCAGCCACCTGAGCGGAATGTACTCCTTCCAGGCAGGCTGCTTCGACTATTCCAGTAATAGTACATACAGCAAAAGCTGCTCTCAACTGACCAGTATTGTCCCTTACACATGAGCCATCAACAAAGAATATTTCATCAGGGTCTACCAGTGGCTCATCAACAATATCCGGCCTGGGTTTGGTGCACAGTTCAGTCACATCAAGGCAATCATGGTCTTCACAATCATTGTCTAAATCACTTGGTAATGGCATCAAAGTAGCAGGATTCAAGACCGAGCACCTCCTAAGGGTCACATTCTCCGCAGAAAGTATAACCTGCTCGTAGCGTGTGAGCCTATTGTTTGTCAAGTGCTGCATCTTGGTCCTGGTCATCAACAGCTCCACTGAGTGAGGAACATGTACAGTCAGTGGATGTCCCATCACAATGCTTTCACACCTTTCAATGCTGACACCTGTTGCAGCAACGGATTTGAGACATCCGGGCAACGCTGCGGCTACTGGATCTAAGGTAGCCGAGAAATAAGCAAATGGTCTACGGACTCCTCCATGGTCCTGTGCTAAGACTGCCAAAGCACACCCCTCTCTCTCACAACAGAACAGTGAAAATGGTTTGGCGTAATCAGGCATTCCCAACGCCGGAGCGCGACACAAGTCCTCTCGCAGCTCAAGGAAAGCCATCATACAGTCTTTGTCCCATGGCACCGGATCACTTACGTCCTTGTGCGTCAGTTTCTGCAAAGGTTTCGCCTTCAGGGAAAAATTGGCAATCCACTGGCGACAGGAACCAACCATACCCAGGAACATCCTAACCTCTCTCTGGGTCGAGGGCACCATCATCCTCATGATCGCCTCAATCCTGTCAGGCGACACTTTCCTCTTTCCCTTCTCTATTCTGTGACCCAGATACTGTACTTCAGATAAACAGTACTGTAACTTGCTAGGGGATACCTTGTGTCCATTCTCTGCCAAATGGTTCAACAAGGCAATGGTGTCAATTCTACAAGCATCTTCTGTCTCTGACGCAACAAGGAGATCGTCTATGTACTGTACGAGAACTGAGTTCTGCGGCAGTACCAGACTCTCAAGATTCTTTTTCAGCAACTGATTAAAGATCGATGGGCTCTCCGTATACCCTTGGGGGATACGACACCACGTTAGAACACGATTCTCCAGCTTGAACGCAAAAAGAAATTGGCTCTCCTCATGCAATGGAATCGGAAAGAAAGCCTGACACAAATCTATCACAGAAAACCATTCAGCTTGGAATGGTATCTGAAACAGTATCACTGACGGATTCGGTACCACTGGACAACATGGAACAACTATGTTGTTCACCTTTCGCAAATCCTGCACAATCCTGAACTTCCCGCTAGGCTTCTGCAAACCCATGATCGAGGAGTTGCATGGACTGCCCATGACTTCCTTTAGAATTCCCTGTCTAATCATGGATTCGATCACAGGTCTTATCCCTGCAATCGTCTCCGGAGTCAACTTGTATTGGGGTGTTCTTGGGAACTCAGCATTCGGCCTCACTTGAATCTTAACTGGCTCCACTCCTCTAATCAACCCGATCTCCTCTCCTGTAAAGTCCCACACTTCCGGTGAGACGGAGTCCCTCAAATCCCAAGGGAGTTCCTCCACAGTTAAAGCCGGATACAATTCTAAGCACACATGCGTATTTGCAACCTTAAAGGCAGCATCATCGTCATTTGTCTGCAACTCCACTCCTCTCGGGGTACAGTAGATGGTACAATTGAGTTTACACAGGAGATCTCTCCCTAACAGACACACAGGACTGGAATCACACACTACGAATTGGTGGATGTCCCTGAAACTCCCGATCTTCACTGGGACTGGTTCAGTCAGTGGGTTTGTCATTCTTCTGTTTGCGACGCCTACAACTTGGATAGTCTGTCCTGAAAGGGGCAAGTTGGGGACTACTGCAGACCGTACAGTAGAACGGAAAGCACCAGTATCAACCAAAAAGGTGGTTGGATGTCCATCTACATCAGCCTCTACGAATGGTCCCCTCTGATCTACCTCCAAAACTGCCCCGAGGGTACAGTCTTCCTCCCCACTCAGGCACTGTCCCGTGACTGGGTCAAAGTAATAGTACTCGTCCCCTTCAATTATGAGAGGCATCTGCTTGTAAACCTTGTTCCCTGTTGAAATCCTCGGTGGCTGGGGAACCGTAGCCCTAGGGGCTGAAGCCCCCCCTTTAGCCGTCTTGTACTTGGTTACTGTTACTTTCTGTACCAGAGGGGCTTGTACCTCCTCCTCCTCTTCTTCCTGTATGTGATTTTCTGGGTTATGGGGACACTCGCTTCTCCAATGTCCGACCTCGTGACACTGATGACACTTGGTCGTCTTTTTCAGAGTCGCCAGGTCTATCCTTGGTCTTGGGCCTTCCTCGTTGTCCCTTTTCTGTCCCCCTTGTCTTCTCCCTAAGGTTCCGTTTCCTGACTGGCCCTGTCCTCCCGATTGCATCTGGACTAACATTAGTTTATCCTTAAGCTTCTTTGTCTTAGAATCTATCTCATCACTGCAATACCTCGCATACCTCAAGACCTCGTCCAGAGGCTTGTTCTGCCAACAAATTAAATGTTGTTGTATCATGAGACAGATACCAGGTCTCAGTCCCATAACAAACTTGGACACGAACTGTCCCATGTCCTTTGGGTCCATCACATCCAATCCACTGTACTGCTTAAAAATCTGCAATAATCTCTCATAAAACTCGTGATCTGTCTCCTTCGGTTCCTGCCTAGTCCGATCTATCTTCACCCAGTCAATGTCCTGCGGTGGTACCTTAGTCTTCAACCACGTGATCGCCTGCTCATACTTTATCATTACCCTTGGTGAGGGTCCATTCGTGGTAGCATCTCGGTCTGGCTCCACTGTGGGCCATTCAACACTGACCTTACATGCTATCCACAGGTCTCCTGGAACCACGATGTCAAACAGTGTGTTTAGATCAATCCACAGTACCTTTGAGATCTTGACGAACCTCTCTACCTGTTTGTACCATTCCACTGGATTCTCGCGCAACTTCGGAAACGAGTTCGTAAAGGCAGCCAAATCCCCCCTACTCCAGGGTACATGTACATATCCCCCGTGAGCCACCTCCCGCAAGGGGTACGCCTCTGCATGCATCAACCCTCCTCCCGGGGATGTCTCAATAGTGCTTCTCCTAGCACTCTTTTTCTTTGACCACCTTTCCTCCCATTTGTCTAATTGGGTCCATGTTCGGAGTCCCACCACCAGTTCCCTGATGTGGGTTTTTAATCCGATCACCCTCTTCTCTGCTAGATCTTGGTCCGAGTACTGCAACCTATGGCCACCCTGTAATGCTTTCGTCCTTGTCAAATCCACAGCATACTTATATATAGTTTCTCATGAGCTGTCCTAGCCCTTCGAATAACATCTTTCGCCACAAACAATAGTTCATCTGGTTCATAGAGTTCGATTCTCTCTAGTGGCAGTGTGCCTTCCACTATTTCCTCCACTTCTGATTTGAGTCTCAGTACATCAATCCTTCTTGCCTTTATCGCCGCCCTCAATGTACCTTGGCTAGAGGTTCCATTAGAGTCCCTCCCGCCACAGTCCTGACTCACTCGTCTGTCCTCTTCGGGTGTGTTATGGGGAACCCTTCGATTTTCCCAACTGTCGGTGTCCCATTCCCTTCTATTATCGCTAGGGGTGTGTTGGGATGCCCCCCTACTTTCCACACTTCCGCGATCCCATTCCTGCCTGTTTTCGCTAGGCGCGCAGTGGGACACCCCCCTGCTCTCCTGCTTTCCACTGTCAAAATCATTCCTCGACCTGTTGCTCTGGGTATCCACAATCGTTTCCCACGTTCTCAAATCAGGCCTTAATTCTCTAATTGACCTTGGCCGTGGTCCTCTCAAGTCCATCGGTCCTCTCAAACCCCCCTGCTCTCCAGATGAGTCTGCCGATGCTACCAAAGGGGTGCTCCTTTCTACAGGCCTTGGTAGTTGGCTCCACCTGTCCGCCCCATTACTCCTTTCTTCACTGACACTTCTCTCTCTCTCTATTTGTGGCGGACCCTCGCCTTGTGTCTGTTCCGGATTGTACACTGATACTATGGGACCTATGGTAAAAGGTACCGTAAGAGCGTCTGGCAATCTCCGGGAGTCAACCCCCTCTTCGACCTGTACTTTTTGTACCGTAAATCTTCCCACTACTCTCGTCGTTGGAGAAGGTAGAGGTGCCCTTTCTCCCTCCACCGAGCTGAACCTGTCTCCTAAGGAGCTCAAGCCGCTCTCCGTTGGGACACCATCGTCCCCGACAGAGGCTTCCGTGCTCATTGCTGACGTTGGCGTTCCCCCCACCTCAGGATTATATGGAGGTGGTCTCTCCGACAACAGTCTCTCTATCAGGCTGTCGTCTGTCTCACTGTCCTTATCTTCAGTACTCCTTCTCTGTGCATCCCCTGTGTTGACCAACAACGGGTACAACCTGTCCCCTTCGATGGTCTGCACTCTCCACCTCTTGGCCAGTGCATCCCATCTCGCATCTTGCACGCCCTAACAGATCGTTTCACTCTTTCTTGTCTCCTATCTCTGTTCCTTTCATGGGCTGCCCTGATCCACGCATTTAGCGCTTCAAACTGTGTTGGTCTAGGCAAAGGTCGCAACGCAGCCATAATCGCTTTTAGCTGATACAACACCTCTAATCTGAATGTTCCATATTTAGGAAAAGTCAATTCCTCGCTTCCATCAGTCATCTTACACCAATTCTCAAGCCACAATATGGTATGCAACCCGACATTTCTAGCCATATAATGGGCTGGGGTATCCTCGGGTGGAGCCTCTTCCCCACCCCGAGGTTCTAACTTCTTTTCACCTTTAAAACAATTTCGCAACACTTTTAAGCATTTTATTATGAAAACCGCAACGTTTCTTTGTTTACAGCGCTATTCTGCTTCCTGATGACAATCCCCCAATCCCAGCGTGGTTCCACACTAACCGCCCTATCCCAGCGCGGCTCCTTCTTACGTCACTCGCCTCCGTTTCGCAGCAGTTCCCCTCCTCTCTCCGCTCGTCTCTTGGTCACGCATGCCTCCCAATCATACACTGGAAATGATCACTTCCGACCAAGCAACCACCTCCTTGACTGTACGTCCACAGTCTGACTGTAATTGTCACCGAACTGGCAAATGTCTGTCCACGAACGACCGGACAATCGCTTCAACTGATAGGTTACAAACACACGGCAACTTCCGACCAGCGTCCGTTACCCACGCACTCACACATTTGTTCCCCCTATCTCGGTCCTGCGGGCGATCAATGGTACCTCATGACCCCCTTAACAATGGTCGACAATTACTATAGGTGTTGGATACACCCGAACCACTTAAACTCCACTCGAGCCTAAGATTTTCACTGGTTGCGCGCGCTCACAACCTGCCATCCCTTACACACCACAGGCACTCAACTCCGCAAGACAATACAACCCCCAATACAACGTAACACCGCAATCTAACAACGCATGACCCTTTTCATACTCACTCTCTTCCGACCTGCTGCTTTCTGCCACACCGTCACTCTCCGTCAGTTTCCATGGAACGCCATCCTCCGTCCACGACTCTCTGGGCACTCGCCATTGGTTCTCTATGGGCCTTGGGGAAATCTCAACCTACTCTAGATTGCCCTCACTCCAGAAGATAAACCATCCTACTCTGCTACCAACTCAAAGGGCGGGATTTTCCCTCTAGAGTCTGCTTACCATTCTCCAGAATCCCGTTACAGGTCGACTGGACCTTTTTACCTGTCATAGAATGAATTAGGCAATCTATCCACCAGTAGCCAATCAACTTTCGACGATTCCCATTGTTTCCCCAAAGAACCACCGACTAGGGACTAAGTTTGAAGATTTATTACATAACAAAAAACAATTGAAGGTATAAACACCTCAACAGAAGGTTCAGAAGATAAACAGGCACTAATACAAACATAACCCTACGGAAAAGTCTCAGACGGCTAATGAATATTACAAGGATCAATTCGAGAATCATCAGGCTAACAAGAATTGCTATAACCTGTGTTCTAGTATGCATTGGAAAAGAGTATAAATCAGGTTAATCTGTCCCTACACTATACTAAGTGACATCCCTACTCAGCAATAGCCCAACCCAATAAAGGTGTCAGCAGTGGTGACTTCCAAAGAAGTTCACTCACTTTCTCTCTGTTAGTCTAGAGTCCCCTCAGTCATAGCTAAACTCTCTGGCAACCAACCGCTCCCTCTCGCTCCTCAGCCCATCTGCTCTGCTTCCTCCCTCGGGGTGCTGTCCCTAATACAAAAACCCCACAATGCGGATGACACGCCTTCAGGTACGCCCCTCTCAAAGTGTGGGTTTTCAGAATTTTCCATCATGGCACATCTCCATCTTTGTCCGTTAAGACGTCCTTGAGTCCCAGACTCTCCTTCGCTTCTAGTTGCTTCCATGAATTCCTCGGCTACTCCTCCATGTCTGAGTCTAGCCTCCTAACACTCATGCACAATGGGCCCTTCTACTTTTACTGTCTACTTGATCCAGCACCTGCAAAGGAATACATGTGAATCGGCTCACAAATTCTTTAATGTTGCAATTGACTTTAGCTAAAGCAGCCTTCTTCATAAAACATTTCTACGATTTGATGCTAAGCAAACATTTTCGGTCAGGCCTACACAATTTCCATATACTGGGCCTCTGCACGTTTATAGGCCCAACATCCTAACATGAGCATCTCATTCGTTTCTTAGGCCTCCATCTTTAAGCAAATACATTTTTTACTTCAAGCACTTGTATAACGCATAAAAGGTACACTATGAACTCTAATAAAGCGGAACTAAATACATAATGGTGATCTTTACTAAAAACACCTCTTATTAGTGAAAGGCTTCACGTCAAACGACATTTCTATGTTAGAGCGGCATTATTGATTTTCAAAACTCTTATCATTAGCTCTACATGTATTTCTAACACCGAATACATTAGTCCTCAACCCTACATTACAGTTTGAACACGATTAGTAAGTCCTCTATATATGCGGGTGTTAACTACTTGTACATATGGTACACCCCTACAACATTTTTTTCTCCTGTTTGGCGCTCTCTCACTAGCATACATGTTCAAGACACATACTGTACATGCACACATACTCAACATCCACAAGGAATGTCAGTGCAAGGTTATGGGCTTCACATAACAGGCAAACTTTACACCAGAACGGCCAGTCGATCAACTCTCAGTGGCACAGAGAAGAGGGTCTGGTCACACTTAAAGTTCTTGAAATATGGTAGGCTGCCACTACTACTTTACATGATGTATACAGGGTAGTGAAAGTAGTATAGTCTCCTGCCTACAATGAAGGTACACTTGATGCACCCCTGCAGGCCACTTGTCAGGTCCAGGACGTTGTATTGTCACGGACAGGAATCAGCCTCTGCACATACACTAGGTTAGCGCGACATCAGTGCCAAAAGTAAACAGTCAGGTTTCCACATGCAGTTAGGCATTGAGGGAAGGTGTACACGCCTGTTTAACTTGCAGGGGATATCTCTGTCTCAATAGAAGCAATGAACCAATCCTTTGGCAGCATGTACTCGCCTATTCATTCATGAACTTCGAAGTCAACATTTTTACATGCATTTTAGTAGCTTGAATGAATTGTTATATGCTGCAACACACGGATTCTGACCAGTCAAGCTTCATAGGGGACATGCAGGGCGGCAACAACACCGAAAAAGTGTCCCTCCTTATACCCGGGGTCGCTGTCGAGTTTGCACCTACCTTATGAACAGGATTCGATGGAAAACAACAGAGACACATAACTCCACACTCTACCTCGTCATGTCTGTGGTCAAGGAGGTTTGCAGGTTGTAATGTCCCTCTTACTAGACAAAAAGATGTCTTAATTATTTTTCCATTGGCAACCGGATCATTACTGTAATTGTGAAGTGATATACCTTAGCAATATCTCTGTATAACCAACCATCTATGCTTCAACAGGTACCTGGGAATTCCTAAAAAACTAAACATAAGGAAGCATAGGTATCTTGCTATATACCTTTAATCACCTCTCTCCATAAGATACGTTATGTTATGGTATGCAAATGTATAGAGCTCACTTTCACCTGGGATGGCATCCTGGGTACTTTAGAGTAACTACTGCAAGCTGTGCCACTATATCTCTTTTATGGATGAACAGTTTCGACTTCACTTTTGTAGAACTGAAAAATTAAGAACACCATCAGCATCATGTGAGTCCCTAGTCTTAGCAACATATACTCAGACTGGAAGTCGAACACCCTATACACTGCATTCATTAATATGTGTTTGTGCCACCTCCTCTTAAGAATCCATCCTGTTCAGTCTCAGAATCGATTTGTAGAACATACAACCCCAGTCTTTAGAGTTCAAATCAAATGCGCAAGGACTAATTCAATGCTTGTTTTAGGTCACACGTGTCTTCAGAATACTTGTCTGAAATCCAAAATGGCTGTTGTTCAATCCTTAAAAGGCAAGAGGTCTTGACACATGTAATCCAATATCCATGTTGTGAGTTGTGGCAGCAGCACCAGGAGGAAAGTTATACCTGAAAATCCAAGATGGCTGCAGTCTCCTTTGACCCACAGGAATAGGGGAATATTAGGAGACATAGTTCACTTGCTGGTGCTCTGACACAAAGCCCAGTCTCTGCATGTGTGCAGGTTGAATCCAGTCTGCACCAACACACTTTAATGACTACTAGTCTTTTCTTCACTGAGAGGCTTAAAGATACTGCTTCCTTGCACTAACTTAACGCGAAGATAGACCTTCAGCTCAACATCCTGACATTCGCTGACACAAAGAAGAAGGCGTCTGTCCTCTGACTCAATGACCAGAAGTTATTTTATCAAGCCATCTAGGTCTTTATGATTCCTGTGCTCCGAGCAGTTGTAAATCCAGGTATTGCATCTCGGCCATGGCTAATTACTGCACACTGCTGGTATGCATCAGGATCAACATTGACAATCTGCACCCAGGCCAAATAGGTTGGGGCAAATAGCAAGGTTGTCCACTATCCTCACATCTTTTTGCAATCAAAATGGGGCCTTTCACAAAAGTGTATGTCATAATGGGCAGACCAAAGGGAGTGAAGACTGACCAGGATACCTTCAAGTTAACCGTGCCTGTGATCTTTGGTAAGAATATTTTTGTGTCTCTGTCTGACCCGCTGCACTGACTTCCTTCTCAACTATCTCAGTTAAACCCTTTAAGCGGATAACAGGTTTAGAGGTACTCTCCAAATGTCAGAAGCTCTTAATTTGGCCATCCCTCCTGATCAGGTTTCCCGCCTGAAGGTGCTATTCCCTCCCTTTTGTTTCATGACTTCCATCCCATACCTGGGCATCCAATTCACATTGGCCTTTTCCATAACTGTACAGCTTTTCAATACAGCAATATTTAAGAAGAACTTTCAGACATGGCTTGGGTAAACACTCTCATAGCTTAGCAGAATGGCAAAGCTTAAGATGACCAGTGTCCCTAATTTCCAGTATCTGTTTTTGACATGACTGATCTCTTTTCCAAAAGCAGTCATTAGGACTTGCTGAAGGTTGATCGATTACTTAATCTACAGAAGCAAGAGGTCAATGGTGGGGAAAAGACACTTGCAGGTTGTCCTATCTATGATAGCTGTGAGTGATGCATAGATCCACCTATTTTAAGATGACAAAGCTCAACTTTCTGGCTCAGTTGTGGTGTGTGGAATCCAATAATCCATGGTGCTCTATTAATCTTATTGTAGATAGACGTTCATTGTGGTCAGTAGCATAGCTGGAAAACAACCCGTGCCTGCTCTGCATCTGTACTATCACGAGGTCATGATAGGGGTGTGGGATAGGGTTAACATGTTGAAATGACTCTCACAACTTATCCCCCTTTACTGGCATAGACAGAATCAAATCCAGATTCTTCCCAACTCTCTTAGATTTAGGCTCTGAGCTGTAGGAGAAGAAAGGTTGCCATGTGATTAGGTATCTATCTGACCGGGGAAGTT
Organism: Lissotriton helveticus; assembly: GCF_964261635.1. Lineage (NCBI taxonomy): Eukaryota > Metazoa > Chordata > Amphibia > Caudata > Salamandridae > Lissotriton > Lissotriton helveticus. The sequence goes on along the minus strand of NC_136072.1, from coordinate 1,009,132,122 downwards.
TCAAACATTTCATGCAGATTTAGTCAAAATATGATTTCCCTGAAGTTGAACATTATAAACACTTTCAAGTGCGTCATTAGGTGGCACACTATATTGTTATAGACTACCAGGAGGAATGCCACATAATTTAAGAGATGCATGACAACAGGGAACATAACCTGCATTTAATATTTAATGTTTATAAGTTCTTACTAGAGTGGACAGAGATGGATACAATAGTAAGTTAAAGATGGGGATCCAACATGGGCTGACGGATGTCTCAGAAATCTTTAGAAATCATATGTGTGAGGGTACATACCACTTGTTAGAGTCCTGGAGAATGGGAGGCCACGTGTAAATATCTTGTATTGCTATAATGCCCTACTGAAGCTCCAAGATTGAGATAAATGTAGATCTGTCTGCTGCCACAGACAGTGAAGCGTGGAAGGTACTTTACTGCAATTACTCTGTGTTGGACCTGGGGTCACCAGTCCACATAGGGTAGCCTGACACAGAATAGGCAAGACTAAACTCCAAAGCAATTGTGCTATGCTTGCATCACACTTCGCATACTAACTCAACGCCCATCCACAAAAAGATGACACTACACCAGTTTAGAAAAATACGGTCTGCTTTATAAAAACTCTTTTCAGTATTTCATTGTCATTTAGCAGAATTTGGGTTCAGTAAATTAAATAAATCCACATTTAGTTATCAGCAACATCACATTAGCAAATAGCATCGATTACACTTCTCTCCTCCTTCTTAAAGGAGTTCTATTATCACTCTTGCGCTTCTTGCGCTCAGTAAACTCTCTACAGTCTCAGTGAAGATATTCAGCAAAGGTAAAACTTCCGTCAATTACACTAAGTCGTTCTTTAGCCTTGGGATTTTAATACATTTTAAGCTGCAAGATTCAGGTATACAATACGGTTTAATTAACAGCACATTAGTACCAAGGCTTAGGTGGCTGGAGCAGTGAAAGTAAACAGGTAGGATACTTTAATGTTGACATACCACCCTATGATTCACTCTGACCACAGTGTTTGACAGGAGATTTCAGTTCTGTTCTTGGGCACAATCTGCGGGGCGTAGCAGAGGTAATTTTCCCCTTTCCCCAATCAGTACCTTCTTTCTTATTACTCCCGGGGCAGTTCTGATACCCCGATCTCCGTGAGCAGCAATTTACCCCTCAATCCGGAGACTGCTCCCTGCAGGATTTTATTAAGCAGGTGCAGGAATCCGGTCAGAGAGAGTCACGCACTTTTAGGAAATGGAAGCAAGGGGCTAAAACAGCCGCAAGGATATCCCCAAACCAGGTGGTTGGTTTTCGGCCCCCTCCGGTGACTGACAGAAAGTAATTGAGGCCTGTTAGCCCCGGTTCGGCAGACTCTCCCCTCCCACCACAACTCTGCCGTTCGCTGCAAGGCCCTTTTTAAACCTAGGGCCCTGCACTCACTCTTTTGGCCTTACCGCGTTGTGAGGGGGGCGTCTCGGTCTCACACTTGCCCACGCTACCACTCCTGTCCACCAACACCACGACTCGGCGGTGTTTCCGGACCCCGCGCTGCAGGAGTCCAGCAGCTGTCGGGGTCGGAGCTCCGCTGCGGCTTCTTCGGCTCTCTTCACAGTTCCGCATCCGCCCACGCCTTGCTCGTCAGAGGGGCGGGAACTACGCAGGCCGGCCTCCTTTCTTCCGGAATCTCACTCGCCTCCACACGGCTGGCTTCCCCAGTTCACCGCACGGCTGACACTAACAGGCCCTCCCCGCGGGATCTCTACCACAGAGCCTAAGAATCAGCAACAGAAGTCCGGTGACGGGGTCGTCACTCGCCGACCGCTTCTAGGTAGGATTGTTTCTCTCTACACTTTTACATGGCCCAAGGTCTCTTTTGGGATGTGGCGCAAATATATTTACTCCCACACTTTCTGAGAAGGGACAATTCAGACTGGATTGCTTAAAAGGGGAAGACGACAGCTGAACCAACTCCTTTCCCGTCCAGCCCGTTCTCAGGTGATTCCCCAAGCCAGTTATTTACGTCACCTCACAGGATACCTCCCAGGACCAGAGGGCGATAAATAGCTAAGGGATGTCAGGGCTCATGCAATAGGTAGGGGACCACGTCAGCAAAGCAGAGCAGCCGGCCCAAGGGACAGTCTAACTCCTATCTGTGCGCCTGCCTCCACACTCCACTGCTTCACTCCTCACTAACTTCACCTAGGTTCTCTCTGGTCACTCTTCAAAATGGCCGCCCTGACACTGGCCTTATATAGACTGGCCCTTGGCTTCCAGAACCAGCTGGAAGGTTCTAGAGCTTTTCCCATACTCTCCTATGGCGCCAGTCCCTGAGGTAAAAATATGTGACAGTTATAGGCCACCATTTTAAGTATTTGTGTTCACCATTTTGTGTGGCAACTAGGCATCAAAAATTTAGAGGGGCAAGGTAGCACCTAACCCCTAGGGCAACGCCAAAAATTCCAGTGGACAAAAAAAAAAAGAAAAGAGTTAGGAGGCAAAAAGGGAACAAAATAAATAAATAACTAGGAGGGACCAACCAAAGGGCTGACAGGTCTAACACGCGTCCCCCCCAGCTGAAAGTGGGGAGAGCTACCCAACCTCTTGGGAGTTCTCATCACTAAGGCGGAAATACCTAGAGAGATCGTCTGCATTGGCGTGGTCCACTCCAGGCCGATGTTCCACCCGGAAGTCCATTCCCTGTAGGGAGATAGACCATCTCAACAGTTTGGGATTCTCTCCCTTCATTTGCATCAGCCAACGAAGGGGTCGGTGGTCGGTCTGCACCAGGAAGTGCGAGCCAAACAGATATGGCCGCAGCTTCTTCAGAGCCCATACCACCGCAAAGGCTTCCCGCTCAATTGCACTCCACCTCTATTCTCGGGGAAGCAGTCTCCTGGACAAGAAGACAACAGGTTGATCCAGACCCTCTTCATTGAGTTGCGATAACACTGCCCCAATGCCATGCTCTGATGCGTCTGTCTGGACAAGGAACTCCTTGGAAAAATCAGGGGCCCTCAGGACTGGAGCAACACACATTGCTTGTTTCAAGGTGTCAAAGGCTTGCTGATAAGCCTCTGTCCAGACTACCCGTCGGGGCTGCTTCTTGGATGTGAGTTCAGTTAGGGGTGCCACAATAGTGCCATACCCCTTCACAAAGCGACGGTAGTAACCTGTGAGGCCCAGGAAAGCTCGGACCTCGGTTTGGGTCTTGGGGGGTTCCCAGGCCATGATAGCCTCAATCTTCGCCTGGAGGGGCTGCACCGTTCCCCTGCCCACCAAGTGACCTAGGTACACCACCGACCCCTGCCCGATCTGACACTTGCTGGCCTTGATTGTCAAGCCAGCCTGTTTCAGGGCTTGGAGTACAGCTTGTAGGTGACACAAGTGGTCCTCCCAGCTGCTGCTGAAGACGGCAATGTCATCCAGATAAGCAGCAGAGAAGGCCTCCATCCCGGAGAGGACCTTGTTCACCAGCCGCTGAAATGTGGCAGGAGCGTTCTTGAGCCCAAAGGGCATCACACAGAACTGGTAGTGGCCCTCAGGCGTGGAGAAGGTTGACCTTTCCCTTGCTCCATCTGTAAGGGAGATTTGCCAGTACCCTGAGGTGAGGTCAAAGGTACTCAAGTATTGGGCAGCTCCCAGCCGGTCAATGAGTTCATCCGCCCTAGGGATCGGATGAGCATCAGTTTTGGTCACTGAATTCAGTCCCCGGTAATCCACACAGAACCTTAGTTCTGGAGTAGTGCCTGGTGGGGCAGCTTTTGGTACCAGAAGTACCGGACTGGACCAGGGGCTACTTGATGGTTCAATTACTCCTAGCTCCAGCATCTTAGTGACTTCACTGTGGATGCTGGCCTTCACCTTATCTGACAGCCGGTAGATCTTAGACTTCACAGGTGGGCTGTCTCCTGTGTCCACATCATGGGTAAACAGGTGGGTCCTTCCCGGGATAAGGGAGAACAGCGATGAATATTGCTCCAGGACCTGGCGGCAGTCCCTCCGCTGTTCAGGAGTCAGGGATGGTGAGAGAATCACTCCCTCCACCGACCCATCCTTTTCCTGAGACGAAAAGAGATCAGGGAGAGGCTCGCTTTCCTCTTCCTCTGCTCCATCAGTCACCATCATCAAGATGACCTCGGGCCTCTCATGGTGGGGTTTGAGGCGATTGGCATGGAGTACCCGATGGGGCTGCCGGGGGGTCTTAAGATCCACTAGATAAGTGGCCTTACCCTTTTTCTCAATCACCTCAAAAGGGCCTGTCCAGCGATCCTGGAGGGCACTCTGCTCTCCAGGCTCCATCACCCACACTTTCTGGCCAGGCTCCAACTCCACAGGGTGAGCATTGTGGTCATACCAATCCTTCATCACTGCCTGGCTGGCTTCCAAGTTGTCAGAAGCTTGCTTCCACAACTTAGCCATTTGGCTTAGGAAGGCCAGCATATAGCTCACCACATCCTGGGGAAGCTTCCTGGGAGTCTTTTCCCATCCGTCTTTCACCAGGCTGAGAGGTCCACGCACAGGGTGCCCATACAGAAGTTCGAAGGGGCTAAAGCCCACTCCCTTCTGTGGCACTTCCCTGTAGGAAAACAACAGACAGGGTAGGAGGACGTCCCATCTCCTCCGCAGGCTCTCAGGCAGACTTCTGATCATGCCTTTCAAGGTTTTGTTGAACCTTTCCACTAGACCATTGGTCTGTGGGTGGTAAGGAGTGGTGAACCGGTAGGTAACCCCACACTCCTTCCACATAGCCCGCATGTAAGCTGACATGAAGTTGGTCCCCCTGTCGGACACAACTTCCTTGGGGAAACCCACTCGGGTAAAGATCCCCATCAGGGCCTTAGCCACTGCAGGTGCAGTAATGGTCCTCAGAGGAATTGCCTCTGGGTACCGTGTGGCGTGATCCACCAGAACCAGGATAAACCTGTGACCAGCTGAAGTAGGTGGATCCAGTGGCCCAACAATGTCGATGCCCACCCTTTCAAAGGGGGTGCCAACGACAGGTAGTGGTTCCAGGGGAGCTTTCAGCTTCACCCCTGTTTTCCCACTGGCTTGGCATGACACACATGTCCGACAGTAGGTGTCAGACGCCACCCTCATCTGAGGCCAATAGAAATGAGGGACAAGCCGGGCAAAGGTCTTGTCCTGACCCAAGTGTCCTGCCAAGGGTATCTCATGAGCCAGTTCTAAAAGAAAGGCTCGGTAACGTTGAGGGACAACCAAAGCCCGTGACGAACCGTGCACCGGTGCCTTGGGCTCACTGTAGAGGAGTCCATCCTCCCAGTAAATGTGGTAGTTCCCAGTAACGTTACCTGCTGCCTGGGCTTCGGCCTGACGCCTCAGTCCCTCAAGGGTAGGGCACTCCTTTTGGCCCTTACAAAACTCCTCTCTGGCAGGCCCCCCTCCGCATGCCATTCGGCAGGGATTGGTAGGTTCTCCAGTGAGACAACATCCCCCTCCGTGGACTCCAGGTCCACCACCTCAGGTGGCCTATCCATCTCGCGAGGCTTGGATGCCGAGGCAGGCTTCTCCTGTCCCCGGTTCGTTCCCTTCCTGGCAGCTGGCTGTGCCTTTGTTTCAGGCTCCAGCCCTGGCGAACTCCCCCTCCAGGTAGTCGCGGACCTTGTGCTGGCACAGGCCTAGTCAGGTGTACCCAGCATCTCAGAATGAGTCCGGTATTCCACCTCCTTCCAAGCATTGTGCTCCATATCATTCCCCAACAGACAATCAACTGGCACGGCAGGGCTTACGGCAACTCGAAGAGGACCTGCAACCCCTTCCCACTCAAATGGAACCTCGGCCACCGGGTAGTAACCTATTCTGCCGCCAGCCATCGTGGCGTGGTGAAGCACGTGTGGAATCACTTGCTCTGGAGACACCAGATGACTCCTTACCATAGTCATACTGGCTCCTGTGTCTCTCAGAGCTTCCCCTCTTTGGCGATTGATGGTGACCCACTGCCCATACTTGGTAGTATTTGAGGGTACCTGGATCTTAGGAACCATCTCCTGATCTCCCAGGGACATTAAGGTGACTCCCGCCCACTCCCCCCCTTATCTAAGGGCAACTCCTCCCCGAGCACTACACTAGCTACTCCCGGGGCTTTTCCTCCAGTGGGAGGGGGTGGTCTCTTTGGGCACTTGACATCACCTTTATAGTGCCCAACCCTACCACACTTATAGCAGCGGACAACCCTTGGCTACTGACTATGGTCAGGATGAGGGTTTCTTGGCGGGTTAGCCTTGGGAATGAATCCTGTTCCCTTTCCCTGGAAACTGTTTTGGGGGCCTCTTGAGAACTCCCTCTTTTTATCTCCACCCTCTTTCTTCTGGGGAGCGCCCTGTCCGGTCCTTTGGGAATCCCCTCCAGTCCCCTTTGAGGACACCCGGGTACTAGCCCAGATGTCCGCCTCCTCAGCAAGCTTCCGGGGGCTGGTCAGCTTGCTGTCAACCAGGTGTTGTCGCAGCTCGGGAAAACACTTCTCGAGTAGGTGCGCCTTGAGGATCATACAACCCCTCGTAGTCCCCCACCTCGCTGCCTTGTACCCAACCCTCTAAGGCCTTCTTGGCATAATCTAGGAAATCCACCCAGTTCTGTGTAGCCAGTTTGTGGCTGTTCCTGAATTTTTGTCGGTACTTCTCAGGAGTCAGCCCAAACTTTCTGATCAGCGCCACTTTCATGGTGGGGTAGTTAGTCTGCTCCTCCTGCTCTAGGGCCAAAAGTGCATCCCTTCCTACAGGAGGCATGTATTTATACAGGCCACCCCCCCAGTGTCTTTCCAATATCCCATGGGCTCTTAGCGAGACCTCATAGGCAGCCAACCATTTCGCAATATCGTCCCCTGCACTGTAGCTGGCGACTACGTCGTTTGGCAAATAGGGTGTGGGTTCCCTGGTTATCTCTTTGGGTTCGCTGCCACCAACAGGAGCACTAGGAGTCCCTTTTTGTAGGGCCTTGAGGTCTAACTCCTTTAAACTCAATTCATGAGTCAGCCTCTGTTCTTCCCTCTCCTTCTCCATCTTAGCTAACTCCCACTTTAGCTGCCTCTCCTCTCTCCGGTCAGCTAATTCGGCTTCGGTTAAGCTCCTCACAGAGACACTGCTGCCCTCCCTCGAAAGTGTCCTAGGACCTTGCAGTAGGTTCCCCCTTTCGGTTTGGTACAATTCATCCACTCCGATCCCCCTCTTCCTCCTCCTTCCCCTCCGGGTGAGCTGCCACCCATGCTCTCAAGCTGGTTTGGAGTTCCCCCTTTTTAGCACCACGCTTGAAAAACACCCCCTTACTTTGGCAGAATTCCCTGAGTTGGACCGCAGTGTAGGTCTCCAACTCTTCCATTTCGAATTCCATTTTGCCAACAGGGTCTCCGACAGTCACTTAGAAGAAGTCATGAAAGGCGGTAATTTAAAAGCTACCTCCACCCACCACCAGGAAAGAATTTGGAAAACCAAAACTTTTAATTAGGGAGTCCGCTAGGAGAAAACTCCAGGTGTAGGCATGTGGTACACACCGCGTTACTACAAAGTGGATGCAAGCACAAGCTCTAATCCCACCACTGAACACCAATTATGTTGGACCTGGGGTCACCAGTCCACATAGGGTAGCCTGGCACAGAATGGGTAAGACTAAACTCCAAAGCAATTGTGCTATGCTTGCATCACACTTCGCATACTAACTCAGCGCCCATCCACAAAAAGATGACACTACACCAGTTTAGAAAAATACGGTCTGCTTTATAAAAACTCTTTTCAGTATTTCATTGTCATTTAGCAGAATTTAGGTTCAGTCAATTAAATAAATCCACATTTAGTTATCAGCAACATCACATTAGCAAATAGCATTGATTACACTTCTCTCCTCCTTCTTAAAGGAGTTCTATTATCACTCTTGCGCTTCTTGCGCTCAGTAAACTCTCTACAGTCTCAGTGAAGATATTCAGCAAAGGTAGAACTTCCGTCAATTACACTAAGTCGTTCTTTAGCCTTGGGGTTTTAATACATTTTAAGCTGGAAGATTCAGGTATACAATACGGTTTCATTAACAGCACATTAGTACCAAGGCTTAGGTGGCTGGAGCAGTGAAAGTAAACAGGTAGGATACTTTAATGTTGACATACCACCCTATGATTCACTCTGACCACAGTGTTTGACAGGAGATTTCAGTTCTGTTCTTTGGCACAATCTGTGGGGCGTAGCAGAGGTAATTTTCCCCTTTCCCCAATCAGTACCTTCTTTCTTATTACTCCCGGGGCAGTTCTGATACCCCGATCTCCGTGAGCAGCAATTTACCCCTCAATCCGGAGACTGCTCCCTGCAGGATTTTATTAAGCAGGTGCAGGAATCCGGTCAGAGAGAGTCACGCACTTTTAGGAAATGGAAGCAAGGGGCTGAAACAGCCGCGAGGATATCCCCAAACCCGGTGGTTGGTTTTCGGCCCCCTCCGGTGACTGACAGAAAGTAATTGAGGCCTGTTAGCCCGGGTTCGGCAGACTCTCCCCTCCCACCACAACTCTGCCGTTCGCTGCAAGGCCCTTTTTAAACCTAGGGCCCTGCACTTACTCTTTCGGCCATACCGCGTTGTGAGGGGGGCGTCTCGGTCTCACACTTGCCCACGCTACCACTCCTGTCCATCAACACCACGACTCGGCGGTGTTTCCGGCCCCCGCGCTGCAGGAGTCCAGCAGCTGTCGGGGTCGGAGCTCCGCTGCGGCTTCTTCGGCTCTCTTCACAGTTCCACGTCCCGCACACGCCTCGCTCGTCAGAGGGGCGGGAACTACGCAGGCCGTCCTCCTTTCTTCCGGAATCTCACTCGCCTACTGCTTGGTCCTCCACACGGCTGGCTTCCCCAGTTCACCGCCCAGCTGACACTAACAGGCCCTCCCCGCGGGATCTCTACCACAGAGGCCTAAGAATCAGCAACAGAAGTCTGGTGACGGGGTCGGCACTCGCCGACCGCTTCTAGGTAGGATTGTTTCTCTCTACACTCTTACATGGCCCAAGGTCTCTTTTGGGATGTGGCGCAAATATATTTACTCCCACACTTTCTGAGAAGGGACAATTCAGACTGGATTGCTTAAAAGGGGAAGACGACAGCTGAACCAACTCCTTTCCAGTCCAGCCCGTTCTCAGGTGATTCCCCAAGCCAGTTATTTACGTCACCTCACAGGATACCTCCCAGGACTAGAGGGCTATAAATAGCTGAGGGATGTCAGGGCTCAGTCAATAGGTAGGGGACCACATCAGCAAAGCAGAGCAGCCGGCCCAAGGGACAGTCTAACTCCTATCTGTGCGCCTGCCTCCACACTCCACTGCTTCACTCCTCACTAACTTCACCTAGGTTCTCTATGGTCACTCTTCAAAATGGCCGCCCTGACACTGGCCTTATATAGACTGGCCCTTGGCTTCCAGAACCAGCTGGAAGGTTCTAGAGCTTTTCCCATACTCTCCTATGGCGCCATTCCCTGAGGTAAAAAAATGTGACAGTTATAGGCCACCATTTTAAGTCTTTGTGTTCACCATTTTGTGTGGCAACTAGGCATTAAAAAGTTAGAGGGGCAAGGTAGCACCTAACCCCTAGGGCAACGAGTTAGGAGGCAAAAAGGGAACAAAATAAATAAATAACTAGGAGGGACCACCCAAAGGGCTGACAGGTCTAACACTATGGTATGTATCAAATTGAAATAATAGTGAGAGGTGGTACTTGCAGAGTTGAACAGCATATAGGTTGGGGACCCCAGAGGTAGCTCTCCTGGGACTCCTGGTTCAGTGTGTTGTGAATAGCTGGGCCAGCCTTAAAGCTGGATATAAGCTTGAAATTGAATGATCTCGGTCAGAGGGTCTTGGGGTGATAGGAATCTTTGAGAGTTGGTGTGTTTGAATTCATGTTTGTTACATTCCCCAAGCATTGTTACTATTGGATCTAGGCAGCAACTAATCTTCTGGCTCATTAGAACCATCCTAGACTAATTGGCAGATCTTAGGAAAGTTCTGTAATAAGTGGAAAGGCGACGTAGGCCAACCTTTTATCCAGAAAGAGAGAGACAAACTACTTTCAGATTTGTCGTGATGCTAGATTCCAATACACCCCACACAATCACCTTCGTAGTGCCTACTTACTTCCCCACTGCAATAGGGAACATTTACACGACTGCTAGTTCAATACGTCCCCAGTGACACACAAGTACAAAATTAAACACATGTTCTGGGAATGTCCCATTGGGAATGCTTACTGGAGGAAGATCAGCACTGTGTTGATGGCCATAGCTACCCGTCAAGGGCTATATAGTCTTGAGTTGCATATAGGGTATATACAGGCACCCCAGGTTCGGCAAAGTAGTGAGCCATTATCTAGACCTTCGGGCTCCTTTTGGCCAGACGCTCGATCACAATGAAATAGAAGGCCTTTCTCTGCTTGGAGTGTCCCTCTGGAATGGCATAATGGTTCACAGGGCAGAGGTAGGGTCACTTTCTTTTCAAAGAAAAGAGGCGTGGGGACTACACAAGTGTCCTATTGCTGATCTCCCAGATGAGCTGATACTTACCTTTACATAAGGGATGAGAGCCAATACCAGACATCCTTGAAAGTCTCCACCCCATCCTTGCACACTTGAAAGGTCCTCTTTACTCTTCTGAATGAACTATTCTGCTCCCTGGCCGCCACTGGTCTGCAAGATGCTCCCTGACACCATGGGAGCCCTTCTTGGGGATCCCTTCTTACTAGTTACATATGGACTTTGGTGTAATCCGCAGGATTCCCTTCGAGACTGGCCCACAGGTCCCCATTCGTATATAACTTAATTTAACCAGGCGTATTACTGTTTAATACTGTTTCCCTTTGTTCCTTTTGTTTACACTGCGATACCTCACATGCATGGTCACTATGGCTTTAGTTACTCTCTGCTTCTAAAATGTTATAATAGATGACTGAGAACTCTAAAGCATCGGATACAAGAGGATCAAGACTGACAGAGAGCTGCTCCTGTGATTCTATTATGGTCTTGCAATGTTCCCTCTATTACTTTCATGCTTTTAAAAAAATCTCAATAGAATTGTGATTAAAAACAAAAAGAATGTTGCCCTAACACTATCGTAAGAAGTCCTAAGTCTAAAATGTTGGCACCTGTTCATTTTACGATTATAGAAAATAACATTGAGGCATATTATCAAGAACAGCGTTAAAATTATCGCCGCTTTAGCGGCAGGAAACTGCTGCTAAAGTGGCGATAATGAGCTTGGTAATAAGCCCTTGTGAATTCCCATTGAAGCCCAGGTTCTGGTGTGTACCTGGGCTTCTATGGGAATTCACAAGGGCATATTAACAAGCCCATTATTGCCGCTTTAGCTGCAGTTTCCTGCCGCTAAAGTGGTGATAATATTAACTCAGTTCTTGATAATATGCCCCATATTCTTTAATTTGAAATGCATTTGCACTGTCTCGTTTCTCCTGGTACCCCCTTATTCTCTGCAAATTAAATACGTGCTTGTCATGCGTCAGTGAGATTTGTTCTCTTCTCAGGTGCACACAGGTTTTCAGAAGCACTAACGCTTATATGCACATATTGGCAGGGTAAGGTCCAGTCACGATTTAACATTCTGTTACTACCGCACAGCTGTCAAATTTACAGTCCGCAATAAAGGAAAAATAAAACCAAAAAAACATTGGAGTCAGTCTCCAACTTTTTTCTAAAATGTGAAGATCTTCTAAGAGATGCACATTTAGGGCCTGATTACTATCTTGGCGGACAGGGTTACTCATCACGAACGTGACGGATAACCCATCCAACAAACTACAATTCCATTATATCCTATGGAACATGTAATAGGGTAGATGGGATATCCGTCATGTTTATGACAGTGTATCCATCTGCCAAAATCATAATCAGGCCCCTAGAGTTTGGTGGACCGGGTTACCCCAGTCACAAACGTGACAGATATCCTATCCGCCGTATTAGGAGTCCATTATATCCTATGGCACTTGTAATACAGCAAACAGGATATCCGTCACATTTCTGAAGCAGTAACCCATCCGCCAAACTCTAAATCAGGCCTTAGTATCATTTTCCTGGCTCAGATAAAAAAATGTATTGTTAAAGAGCGCAATTCTAACAACATGGAAATAGGAACATCACAAACTGCTGCTACAGTAATGGTAGCACAAAGAAGAACAGAAACCAGGGGCCGTATTACAGAAAGCACCCCGGGAGTGCAATGTGCATGTGCACCTGCTTTCTGCACCCCAGAGCAATTTAGTATTACAGAAGGGGCCACAGGCGCTTGTGCTGCCCCTTCTGCAATACTGACTGTGCTGGCGCACATGAATAGCCAGCGCTAGCATGAGAAGGAATTACTTAATTTCATTAGGGTGTGCCCCATGCCAATGAGGGAATCGCTTTGCCTCTGTGCTTGCGTCGTATTATGGACATGAATGCAGAGGCAAACATGCCTTTAGGAGGCTCACTAAAATTGTGTCACAAAATAATTGCACACTTTTCAGTGCACCTCCTAAAGGCAGCCCTTTGGAGGGGACAAACGGGATCCTACAGACCTACCAGACATCTCCAGGCACTCACTGCACCCGCCTGAAAACATGGAAAGTGCACCCTTTTGGTAATACAGGCCCAGGTGCCAAAATCCGCATAAAATGCTGCTCCACATAAACACGCTAAGATCCTAAAATGCGTTTTAGAGTTTATTGTTTGAAGTCAAGATAGCACGATGACTGGTTGTGTGGAGATGATAATTCTATTCACCAGACTCAGAACAGATTCGTTTCATGAATCATGTAATTGGTAATCAAATTGCCATAGATTTGTCTAGATTCCCGAATATTTTTAACATGTCTTTGTGAGGGGCATTTTCCTTGGCAGCAGGCAGTGGTGCTGGAGCAATTTCCTGAGTGGGAGTGCTGCCATCAGTGTTACATCACTGAAGTCATAGAGATTGTGAAAAATCCAAGTGTCACCAAAAGTCCAAGTGTAGCAAATGAGTCATGCCTATTCAGGCAAGTGGTAAGGGAGTGATATGTAGCCAGTTATGCATTTTGGAGCACACTGTTGCAAAAATATTACTAAAGCACTATGTGGTGACGTACTTTCATTTTACAGACAGCACTCTTACAATGAAATGGCCACTAAATTAGCACCACTAAATTTACACAGACTGCAGTTTTATCGTTAAGACTACATAGCGCACAAACGATAATGTGTGGAAATCAAGTTCCAGCAAGCATTTATCATTTGCACGTCGTCAAGGAAAGTATATTGGTTTATTTTGATCCAATTAAACTGTTTCTTTCGATCACACTATTGAATGACAAAAAAAAGTGCTTTGGTCATGCTTTCCTTACTACAGATATATTCTTTTTTTTTTTTTTTTGTAAAACCTTTATTTACGCAAGAAGGTACACCGCTATTTAGCCGAACATCCCAGAGGCACGGCAGCATTTCAAAGACATGGAATCACGGCATACATCAATCACAATACCGGATAAATGAGGTTTAATTTTATGTTAAACACAGGATGCCGTCTACAACGGAAAGCTCCAGTATAGCGAAAAAGAAACGGGAATCAGGAGTCTAGCCGTGAGTAACAAGCATATCTTGAACAATCCAAACAAGAAGTCCCGCAGAATGAAGGTAACCACTAGGAAGAACTGGGCAATGCAGCAGAGATACAGGAGACATATGCATACAATTAAACACAAATATCAATGAAGCTCCGGCCCAGTTACACCAACAATGCAACAACCGCTAGGACACAGTTTACAAAAATCCAATGAAAAAAGCAAAGAATAACCCATCCGGCGACCCCCAACCCAGAGAAGGAAGAATAAAAGGAAAGCCAAAAGAACGAAGAAAAAAGGCCATAGAAACAAAGTAGAAAGAAAAAAGGAAAACCCTTCCCCCAACCCCCCACCCTGCACAACTGTAGATGGCTATGGCCTACCCCCCTTTAGCAGCGTGCCTGTCGCCCAGTACCTAAACCCGAAATATAGAAGAAAAGTTAATATAAAAAAGGGGAAAAAGAGAGAGCGGAGGAGGAGACAAAATCAATAGAACAGCACCCGATCATCCATCCCCAGAGCCCAGGATCACAGAGGAAACACAGAAGCGAGAGCATTAGCAGGCAAAACAGAGCGCGTCCATCTTAGTCACCAGGTAAACCAACACCATCAATCCGTAAGGCAGATTCAGCCCTGTCCCGTGCGCTCGAGCACACCAGTCAAGTACATCCAACCAGCCAGCATGATGAGGATAGTAGACGACAAAGAGAGGCCAGTGGGTCGTTGTCCGACATCCGCCGTCAGCGACAGTGTATCGTGAAGGGCGACAAATGAAAGTTTCACAAACAGCACCAGTCCCAAGTACCGAGCGAGATCAGATAGTTCCGTGGTCGTCGCGGTAGACTGGCCCTTGAAAGCCGCCACATCCACCAGGAAGAAATCGGCAGACCGCTCCAGTCCAGGGTATGGCATAACGGCCCGAGCGCACGGACAGTCCAGCAAAGTGCGTCCGGACGCGGGAGTAATGGCCTCCAATTTGCACCTCAGATCGCGGGCACTGCGGATCATGACGCCACGAAGGGTACCGAGGGCAATCAGAACATCCCGGACCCCAAGCGATGTCTCAGGAGCACGGTCCAGGGCGCTCATCCCCTCCATAGGTCCCACAGCAGGTTCCGCCACGTTAGTCTGGCCGTCGCTGACCCACACACTAAATCGGGCACCCTCTCGCGCCTCACCAGAGCCCAAATAAGTCATCAATGCAAAGGTGGGAAACTGCAAGATGCGAGCAGAAAAGGAGACGAGGGCAGTGTCAGCGGTGGGAAAGTCACAGTCACGCACCAGTGCGCACAAGTTTCAAATCACCGACCTCCTGGTGTACAAAATGGCGCTCAGACGTACCTCGGGAGAGATGCGGGGAACGGCCGAGTCATAAAGTGACGAGAAGTCCCAAAGGGAGTCTACCCCCCCGGATTCCTCAAAGCGCCACCGGCCCGGAACCCTCAAAGTGGACCGGAGAGCGCAGCAAGAGGCAAACGTGTCGGGTAGATCATTTCGGACGGTCAGCTCTGCCCCGTCACAGACGATCACCACCAGGATAGCGGGGGCCGGCCGTTCTGCGCACGCAAGACCCCGGATCAGCAGCCATGGAGGGCCGGACAGAAGGCGAGAGCATATCTCCGGATCTACGGCCGATGGAGAGGCCGGGAGCACAGCACCGAGGACCGCCTCACTTCCCCTCAACAAGAATGCGGCTCGGGGACAGGATAAGATGCAGGATCAGTGCACACAGAAGCGAAGTCGGCGGAGCCGAGTGCCTAGGCGGCCATCTCGGTTCCCGGCTAGGCTCCTCCCCCTACAGATATATTCTTATATATGTATACAGTCCATTCAGTGATTTAAATTTTGTTGGCTATAAAAAATGTCATCCTACAGCATTTTCTTTCTCTCTTCCTGTGCCTTAGCAAGATTGCCACATAGTTTAGTTTTCAAAGGCCTCTCAATTTGCAGTCACAGAAAGTAAACACTAATCTCCATGTTAAAAAAAATAAGCAGCAATTGGTCCAAAGACAGAATGAGTTTTGACGTTTGTCTTTGAAGCACAGAAAATGTGACAAGATAAAAACAAAATTTTAGGTCACCTTTATTCCTCATTCACCTTCTGAACTCCAGCATGTTTACTTTGGGGTGTGGTAGCACCCCTGCATCCCTATCTAAAAGCTCCTGTGGCCACAGGTCTTAATTCGCAATCAGGACTCGTGGCCTGTTGGAGGGCCAGTGTGGAAGGGGGGATGAAGACGGTTGGGGGCAGTAAGTGGAGGGGGTGAACAGTAGCCAGAGGGCTCAGTGGCCATGGGCCCAGGTGCTATGATGACAGCTTTGTGTTGCAGCTACATGGATAACAAAGCAGGAGGTCATGCTCCGACGCATGGTGGGCCCGTGAACTAGCACACCCACTAACACCAACTAGCCACGCTCGCAACCTTGGCACCATCCTGGAAGATAGGCTAACCTTGAGAAAACAGATCAATGCAGTCTGTTCCTCCTGCTTCCTCACACTCTGCAAGATGTTTTAGTCGCTCCCTATCGACACTAGATGTAATGTCACTGAAGCCCTCATCACTGTACTAAGGCAACCCTCTCTATGCGGGTATCACCGCACAAGTCCCCAAGAGACTACAGACAATAGAGAACTCGGCAGCTAGACTCATCCTTGACCTCCCCAACCGGACTACATCACCCCCGCCTTAAGAAGCACCACTGGCTCCCATTAAGAAGAGATGCCAGTTCAAGATGTTGATCCAGGCCTTCAAAGCCCCATGCAACCTAGGACCAGAGTACATCAACCACCGACTGAATTTCCACCTCCCGTCCAGACACCTGCACTCTGCCTCCCTCTTCCTCAAACACACACCCTGCATCGTCGCAGCAACAGTGGAGGTCGCTCCTCCATCCACCTCTCAGAGAAATCTTGGAACAACCTTCCACCTCACCTACAGACCTCATCCTCCCTGCTGGAATTCGAAGAGGACTGTAGACCTGGTTATTCGATTGAGCCCCAGCAGCAGCAGCAGCAGCAGCAGCAGCAGCAGCAGCTATCAGTGTTTGGATACCCTCACGGGTGGTTAGCCATGCTCTACAAATCCACTTGGAAGAACCACATGGACTTGACAGAGACCTGTAGATGCCAGGTGTCACCTTGTACCCACTTTCGCCTTGGAATCAACTTGACAAGTACAGGACCTTAAGCGTCCACGTGTGTCACTGCAAAGAATCACATTCTCGGTGCTAAATTAGGGGAAGGATTGTAATTCTGCATGCTATTGCAATTCATGTGCAGTCAAGCTGATGGTCTGCAACGCAGTCAGTAGATACTTCTACCCCTTGCCCTCATTGCGGCTTTAGCTGCAGCAACTGCTACCACTCTACGTCAGAACTGTCATAAGTGACTGAGATCTATGGCAGGTGTTATTTTAGTGAGATTTCAGTGCTTTCTCTGTGAATGAGGGATGCATTGTACTCATCCCCTGCAGCTCGTGGTACAGCCTAATGCCCTATGTATTTTAGCATTTTTCTGCACACGCCTTCTGCGCACAGGCACCCCAACTTGTCTACACCCATACTTTCTTAGACAATGAGCTTCAGATAATAATAATGAATTAATGCAAGGCGTAGGTCCTGATTTAGAGATTTGTGATGATAGAAAATCCACCAATTCCGGGATAAATCAGCCTCCTGTGGGATTATCACAGAGGGGAATTACTGCTGCTTCACTACAACAAGGGCCCTCAGTACAAGGTCGCCGGACTTTGGTGGAGTGATGCCAGGGGTAGCATGGGGCATTTACAACTCCCCAGCATTGTTAAGGAGCAGGACTGGTGAGGGCTAGGCACAATAAATGGCCACAACACTCACAGCACCACACACTGGGTCCCAAATGAATCGGTCTGAATTCAGCAGACCCAGGATTACCAAGTCCAGTATTTGCAGACCCAGCAATTGTGGGCCAGGAGACACTGGAAACGTTGGAAAAGCTCAGAGCAGTATTCTTCAAGGCATATCACACCATAAGTTCCAACTTTGTAGTTCAGTCAAAAGTATATGTACCACATCCACCATAAAACAGCGCAGGTCTGGTATATCATTCATATGTACAGCATGCTCATGCTAGTCTACATGTATGTTATCAGAAGTTAACATTGGATCCTTTTAGGTTCTGAACTCTGAGTAGCATTGTTATTATAAACATCAAATAACCTTAAAAGGGAAAGCTTATTATCAAAGATATCGAACTTCTAGAACTGGTGTTTTCTTTGTTATCATTGGTTAATCATGAAGATTCCATGGGCATCCCTGCTTTGAACATGGAAGTAAAAAGAGGACACCCAGCAGCAAATGGTTCTGAATTGTCAAAGGACAGCTCTCATCCATTTTTGCTTGGAAAAAAACCATCTGTTTATTTATTTTTTGGCATGTTTGTGTGACTGCTTTTAGAAAGCTTGAAAAGTATTACTTAACTGTACAATGTACACAGTTCCCAGGCCAGGTACATTCTAATTTGGGGATGATGCGGAATTGGCAGAAACATCTGATTTTAAATTTAACGTTTAAAAACAAGGTTTCTCAAACAAATGGGGTGAAAGTAAACTGAAATGTAGTTTCCCAAAAAGTTGGAAGATGCTTCTTTACAACGCCTTTAATGTTCTCCTGTGTTCGCATGTCTGTGGATATTAGCGGGCTGGGGGAAATACAAACCACATTCAGATGTTTCCTAAATGTAGTAGGGAAATCTAGTTAATTTGTGGCTGCGTGTATATTTTTAAATACATATTTCTTCTCTTGCCGGTGCTGTGTGTTTGTTTAATATTATTTTCTTTTCAGGTAGAGGATTTTCATCACTGGACAGCTATGTTGAGGTGGAAATAGATGCCTGGTGCTAAAACTCAAGCTGGTCATTGGGCCTACATGTTCTGAGACTGCTTCATTGCCTTTTTCGTATTTTATTTGCGTGATTCCTCTCTGCTCTAAATGCTATTCATTTTTCTGCTTCTAGTGTGAAAACATGTACCCCATCACACTGACAATAAGAGGTAAAAAGCAATGCTTAGACTGTAGTATGCATATATATATCAGTCAGCATACCCGTTCTTCATCAATAAACAGGTCCCAACAAACGCTCGGGTTCACTCCAATATTTTATTGTGGCCTGGGGTGACGTGTTTCGACCATCTCCGCGGTCTTCTTATATATATATATATATATATATATATATATATATATATATATATATATATATATATATATATATATATATATATATATATATATATATATATATATATATATATATATATATATATATATATATATATATATATATATATATATATATATATATATATATATATTACCTACTGGCGGTCGCCAGTAGGTAGATATAGTTAGGACCTAGTTTCTATAGGAAATCCGCAACATTCTATTGAGAATAACTTTTGGCGCCGGTTGATGAATCTTTGTGAATTTCTCAAAGAAGATGGCCCGCTCCGCTCTGCTCCTGCCCTGAAAGTTTTGGGGGGATTCATGAAGTGGGGGCTGAGAAAAAAGGGGGGTTCCAAAACGTGTTTTCCCCATGTTATTTTCCATAGGACGATTAGACACGGCTACAGCCCGAACGGCTGAACGGAATTACAAGAAAGTTGGCAAAATGGTCTGATTCGCAGGTCACCCTTTTGTTTAAATGGTGTAAATCCCTCCAGTAGTTGTTGAGAAAATCGAATTTGAAAAAATGTATATATCTATAAGCACACACCGTGCGCGCAACGTACGCGTACCGTGCGTGCACCGTACGCGTACCGTACACGTACCGTACGCGTACCCCACGATTTTGAAAAAGAAAACATTTTTTGGCCCTTTGGGGTCCTTGTGGGACCCCCTGAGCAGGCCTAGGGGGTCAGGGTGCTTCTACCCTGCCCCCTTTTTGAGTTCTACACGTTTGTTTTTCTGCTTTCTTGTGCCTCAGTCTACCAAGGCACAGGAAGTGTGGGGGGGCCCAATCCCCCCCACACTGGCCTGGGGACCGCCGTCCCCCGGGGCAAAGCAACGCAGCCCCCTGGCGCATACTGGAGGCTCCTGGTGGGCTAGGTGGCCCCCAGGGACCCCCAGTATGCAAGGGGAATTAGTTCCCCCTCTGCAAACGCGCCAGGGGGCTGCGTTGCAGAGAGGTGTAAAAAGGGGCATAGCCTCATTACACCTCTCTGCAATGCAGCCCCCTGGCGCATACTGGAGGTTCCAGGTGGGCTAGTTGGCCCCCAGGTACCCCCAGTATGCAAGGGGAATTAGTTCCCCCTCTGCACACGTGCCCGGGAGCTGCGCTGCAGAGAGGTGTAAAAAAGGGTGTGGCCTCATTACACCTCTCTGCAAGGCAGCCCCCTGGGGAATACTGGAGATTCCTGGTGGGCTACTTGGCCCCCAGGGACCCCCAGTATGCAAGGGGAATTAGTTCTCCCTCTGCAAACGCGTCAGCGGGCTGCGTTGCAGAAAGGTGTAAAAACATTTTTTTCAACTTATATTAAAAATATGTAATGTAATTTAAAAATTAAAATATCTAAAAATAAATAATTTAATATAATGTAGTAAATCAGTATAAAAATATAACAATTAATACATTTAAAGATTATCATTTACAAAACCATTGAAATTCACTGAAAAAACCATAGGTTTCAGCCACGTTATAGTTAGGAATTACCATTTAAAAAACCTTTGAAATTCCCCCGTACTCACTATAACTCGCGCGCCCGCAATCCACTGCTGATGATGTCACATATTACATCATTCATGACATGGTCAGTGACATCACTGATGACATCACTGATGACATCTCAAATGACATCACTGATGACATCATCCTTGTGAAAGAGTGGCAGACCTCCTCTCAGCGTAATATAACCCTTGATACACACATTCAAAAATAGAAACAAAATTTTTCAAAAAAATGGAGATACCAATTCCAGTTAGAACAACCTATTCAGTAATTCCAAAATCTACATACACATCCAGTCATTCACTAACAGTTCTATATGGGCACTCATACATATGCTCACTCATCATATGTACTCATACACCTATACATCTTATTACACACGGACACTCATCTATAGTGGTACTCACACACAAACTCAGAAGAATCCTGTGGCTGCTGTTCTGCCATTTTGATATGAAAAAAGCTGGAACAAAGCAGAGATCCTTCTCTCAGGAAACCAAAAGAGATAGTGTGGGAAGTGGGAGGGGTTTTTCAAGATTCTGGAAAAGAAACTACTATAAACCAATTAAAAGTGTTGTTTTCATGTCACATGACTTTACGTGCACGCAACGTGTGCGCACGCATGCGTGCACGTTGCGCGACCGTCGCATATAAATGACGTTTTACCTGATTTTCGTAAAAGCTTTTAAAAACGTGAAAAGGAGGCAGGGAAGAGACTCCCAGACCCCCTAGGCCTTCTCATGGGGTCCCTGAAGGACCCCGAAGGGCAAAAAAACTTTTTTTTTAAATAAATTGCGAGGTGCGCGCACGTTGCTCGCACCCTCGAGGCAGAACTGAGTCAAAAACAATAGTGGAGAATGTGAAAAGGGGGCAGGGTAGAGACTCCCTGACCCCGTAGGCCTTCTCAGGGGGTCTCTGAAGGACCCCGAAGGGCAAAAAAACATTTTATTTCTGTTTAAAAAATCACGAGGTGCGCGCACGTTGAACAAAAAAATGTAATTGACAAATTTGACTGTTTATATTTTGATTGAAGATGTAGACTATACTGTTTTAACTTTATCCAAATCATAAAAACTAGCTGTACCGTTGCATATTACAGGATACAGTCAATGTATTACAATATACAAAGGCAGTTTGTTGGAAAATAAATATGTAAAAAATATAAAAATTGATACAGAAATTAGCATTTTAAAAACCTTGGAAATTCACTGAAAAAACCATAGGTTTCACACACGTTATATTTAGAATTAGCAATTAAAAACTTTGTAAAATCACTGAAAAAAACATAGATTTCACACACGTTATAGTTAGGAATTAGCATTGAAAAAACCTTAGAAATTCACAGAAAAACCATAGGTTTCACACACATCATAATTAGGAATTAGCATTGAAAAAACCATAGGTTTCAGGCCTGATATAGTTAGGAATTAGCATTTAAAAAACCTTTGAAATTCACGGAAAAAACCATAGGTTTCAGGACTGATATAGTTAGGAATTAGCATTTAAAAAACCTTAGAAATTCACTGAAAAAACTGTAGATTTTAGGGGTGTTATAGTTAGCTGGACATTTCACTCATACAAAACCATTGAAATTCCTCCGATATAGTTAGTTGTACTAACTATATCTCGCGCGCCCGCAATCCACTGCTGATGATGTCACATATTACATCATTCATGACATGGTCAGTGACATCACTGATGACATCTTGAACCTATTGCTATTTCACTTACATCCGTATTGAATGCCATGTTCGCACCAGGGCATTATCCAAAAACATGGGAGATAGCATCAATTGTTCCACTGTTAAAAAACTAAATCTGGACCCTAAGGATCCCAATAACTTCTGGCCAATCTCTTGCCTTCCACTCCTGACGAAATTGGTAAAGAAGACCATGAACATTGAGCTGAGTGCCTTACTCCAGACAAATAATATTTTAGATCCTGCTCAGTATGGGTTTAGGGAAGGACATAGTACAGAGTCTGCCCTTATAAAATCTACTGAAGAAATAAGGGAAGCCCAGGATCAGGGAGGAAATGCAGCACTAATTCTGCTGAACCTTTCTGCGGCTTTCGATACGGTACACCATGATCTTTTGATGGACCATTTGTCTGCCTTTGGGGTTCAAAGCCTAGCCTGGAAGCTACTGAAATCCTTTCTGACCGAAAGAACTAAAATTGTGGCCTTGGACAATATCTGTTCGAAACCTTTTTCCTTACCTTGTGGAGTGCCACAAGGCTCTTCCCTCAGTCCCACACTTTTTAACGGGTATGTGTCTCCCCTGGCGGATCTGATTAGATCCTTCGGGGTTCAGCTCACTTCTTATGCGGATGACACTCAAATTGTGGTGTCTCTGCTGCCTAGGCAAGGGTCAGAGAAAGGGAAGAGATTCTATGACTGTATGAACTCAGTCAAGATGTGGATGAGCCAGAACTGCCTGAAGTTAATCTCGGGCAAGACAGAGGTCATTATGTTTGGAAATAATGCCAAT
Source organism: Lissotriton helveticus (assembly GCF_964261635.1). Lineage (NCBI taxonomy): Eukaryota > Metazoa > Chordata > Amphibia > Caudata > Salamandridae > Lissotriton > Lissotriton helveticus. The sequence continues at coordinate 1,009,109,380 of NC_136072.1, read as the reverse complement.
TTTTGAACCCCAGACTGGTGGCTGGTAGAACTAGGCACACTCCCACCAAGAAAGTAAAAAATCTGGGAGTTATAGTGGGCAATAAACTCACTTTCGGGGACCAGATAAATGTGGTTGAATCTGCCAGCTTTCACCTCTTTAAAATGATCAAGAAAATGATGCCATTTCTGCTGGAGAACTGTCAGCATGTAGTTATAACATCCCTTATTCTAACAAGGCTGGAATACTGCAACAGCCTTTACTTGAACATTCAAAAGCGACATTTGAGCAAACTCCAACTTCTGCAAAATGCAGCAGCTAGACTCCTTATCGGTACACCAGAATGTGTATCTGTTACCAAGGAAATCAAAGGACTGCACTGGTTCCCAGTCAGACAACAGGTGCATCTTAAATCCTTGTGTACCGTTTTTAAAGCCCTTCAAGGAATAGGACCAGAATATCTGAAACATTGATTTCAATGGTGTGTCCCTAAAAGAACCCTCACTCTTTAGGAGCGAAGAGGGTGGTACTACCCTCTTTTAAAAAAGTCAACTGTAGAGGGAGAAGTTTGGTTACCTGTGCCGCAAGGGCCGGGAACGATCTTCCTCTCCATATTGGAAATGCCACAGATCTAAAGGATTGAAAACATGGATTTTCAGCATGTAGGTTTCCCATCACATCCTCAGAGGGCAGTAGCTGGGTAATCGCTGCACTTTAAAAATATAAATACCATTTGATAACTTCCAACTTTTTAAAACAAGAAAAGCATGATAGTGAGTAATAAATACATGACACCACTTTCTTGAGAAATGATATCAACAACAAAAATTTAATTCAGTTTTTGCATATGACTTCCCAGGTCAGAAATTATGATCCCAAATAAAGTCTTCAATCTTGGGATAATATGTCACAATAGAAGTGCAAAAATATCACACCAGGCAAGCATGCATAGAGAGCTGACTAGACATCAATTTGCAAATTGAATCAGAGGCTGTCAGAAGAACAGTTCCACTCTTGCATGGCCTCCACCACTCTTGGAAGCAACACTGCAATCGAACAAATAGAAAATCACTCCAGTCCAGAGCTTAATTTGACCCGGTGGTTGATGGTCTTTTGGGTATCAGCACTTATTTTTCTGCATCAGATTTTCACTGAGAGCAAGTGAGACAAAACAAACACAGCAGAGGATTGGGGAAGAAAAAGACAGAAAAACCATTATAATATGAGAAAGACGGAACGTTCAAGAGTGAGATAAGGGGGGATGGATTGTCTGGTAGTGGATTTAGGGCAACTCAACTTCGGTATTGGGCTCACTGACATTTAACTGTACAATATCGGGCTTCTGAACAGAGCTGTGGGCACTAGCGCTCTTTGTTTTACAAATTACGCACTTACCAGTCACACAAACATCTGAATTGTATTCAAACATATAAAATGTGAAAATAACAAACTGCAAGTCATGTCAATGACACAGTATCACTCTACCAACGCTAAACACAAGAACTAAGGCCCTGATAACCAGTCAGGCAGTGGAGTATCAATGGGTGAGATACCACTATGCCTCATAACGACTATTCCAGTAATTCTGTACTCGGAAAACTGGGTAGGTCTGCATGACTATTCACCATTCCCTGAGGATTCACTCATAATAGCAAATTTATATGCAGGTATAGTCGGAGGAGTCATTATTTCACCCCCCCCCCATATCGTGGCTTGAAATTCATTTATTTATTTAGAAGTTTATTATAGCGCTAGCTGGACCCAAGGGTATCAGAGCGCTTCACAACAGGTACAGTTATGAGGAATTCTTGGCAAAGACAAAGAATCTGCAATTTACCAATTCAAGAGCATTATAGACAAAGTTACAATGCAGATCTTCAGGCTGAGGGGTTTCAGGAAGAGGAGTTAGTTGAAAACTAAATCAACAGGGCCCATATTACAGATAGTGTCCAGGGGCGCAAAGGTAATTTGCACCCGCTTTGCGTGTCCCCGGGGCTCTTTGTTATTACAGAAAGGGCCGAAGAAACTTGGGTGGCACTTCCGTAATACAGATAGCGCTGGTGCACATGTTTCTCAGGCACTATCTAGAGAGGGTGTTCCCTCATTTGCATGTAGGTAGTCCCATACAAATGAAGGAATCACTCTGCCTCTGCGCTCATGCCGTATTACCGACATGGGCTCAGGGGCAAACATGCCTTTAGGAAGCGCACTGAAAGTGTGCCACAAAATAGTGTTGCACTGTCAGTGAGACTCTTGAGGGCAGCCAAGTGTAGCAGGCCTCTATGTACACACATTTGAGAAAGAACATATCTTTAGTGACTCCAACCCATTCTTTGCTAATATAGCGCTATGGAAACGCTACATTAATGATATCTGTATGATCTGATCAGGTTCTGAAGATGTAGCTACTCAGTTTCGATCCTGGATTATTCAGACAAATTAGTTCCTAATATTCAGTATGAACACCACCAAACTGATATTTCAATTTTTCGACTTATGGTCAAAACCACTGACAATACCCTCAAGTGTGAGCTATTTTAAAAACCTACTGACTGTAATAACCTTCTACAATATCACAGTTGCCATACGAAGGTATTACAGGATAACTATCCATTTGGGCAATTCCTAAGGCTATGACACAATTGTACTGAGAAACAGGACTACAACCATCATGCACAGAGTTTGACCAAGTAATTGCAAGAGAAGGATTATCCCAAAAAGCTCATACAGAGAACCTCCAAAAGGACCTGTAATATAGCTCCATGGACGCGCTACTAAAGAGCTTTAAGAAACCTTCTTTTGATTGGCTTATTTGTGTGACAACATATGGGACTCACTCAAATATTATACAGAGGATTGTTAACAAAAACTGGGGTATACATCTGGGACACTACGGTATGAAAAACCCATGTTTTCTTTTAAGTGGGGAATATCCATCAGATGACCTGGTACATATATGTCCCAAAAGAACTATAACCAGGGGGAACGTGGTCAACTCTTGGAATCTGCCACACCTTGTAGGATATTCGCTGTGTGGACCCTGAAATGTGTGCAAGTTCACTAAAAGAGTAAAATAACTAGACCTAGGGATGTCAACACTGTGGGTTTTGAGACAATTTACCAACTGTGATTCAGTGAATGTCATCTATATAATAACTTGTCCCTGCGGGCTAAGGTGCATAGGAATAACTACCCACAAGGTAAAGATACAACTCAATGAACACAGAAGTTCCATCAGATGCATAAAAACAGCAACCAAAATGATGAGACATTTTCCTGATCAAACCCACACTGAAAATGACCTTGAATGGACCATCATTGAACAGGTTCCATCACATGATGAAATTTAACAACCGGCTCTTTTATGCAGAGCAGAGGTGTATTCAACGTTTAGGGACATCCAGTACGGGCCTCAATGATGAGATGCAATGAACGCAACTATAATCTGTAATGACTAATAGTGAGAGCAATAGAGCATTATCAGTGCACAGTAAACTCATTTGGAAGGTAAAGGAACATTCAATGCAGACATTAGGACATTATGATCTGGCTGTTTATATAGAATCGCTGACTCTACCCTTCCTTTTTTATTTTTATTTTTTAACCCCCTAATGTATCCTTCTGGAGAACTTCTTGAGTATATGATCTGACCACTGACTTGATTTTTTTCCCACCGGGTCTCAATTAGACCAATATTCTGACTTAAGGGGCAAGGTGTATTGTTGTCTCCCCCTTCAGACATTTTGGGTCGATGTCTTTTATATACGAAATGTATGTTGCCTGTATTTGTACTGGCTTCATGTGGAACATCCATGGTGAAGTTTAAATCTGTTTTCAATCTTGCAACCGGGTAATAAAAACCCTGGGTTTCAGTTTTTGGACACACAGGGCTTTGAAATGCGCTAACTCACTGTTGAGAATGCGCTGCCCCGTGTCCCCTTTTACTATCTAGCAGGTAGTGGGTCCTCAAACACAAAAAACTCAATTTCCCTTGGACCACAGTCAGAAGACATCATCCGCACATCGTATACGGCCGCACATTATCCACGTGATCCAAAATACCCTTAAATCAAAACTTTTGCCTTGCTGCCTCTCCTCCGACAAACGGAAGCATGAGTGCAATGTAGGTCCAACAGACATTGTCTACCTCTTGATGAAGTAAATATTTCTTGTAATTTATTTTAGGATACATGCACCTCTGTAGTCATCTGTCCTCACAACGTGTAGTTTTACCACTGAACCTCACTGGACTAACTATGTATGTTTCCGTCACCTGGCCATCAATCCTTGATGTAAGCCACTTGCATATCTCCCTAGTGAAGTGCATCACTGTTCTTTGTCTGGCTGTCTATGTGTTAATAAGTGTCCTCCTAGGATTTGGGGATTGATAGGTGTATTTACACTTTCTTATACATATGTATTTGACATACTTTATCTCCCATACCAAAACTCTACAATGTTCTCACATGACTACTATCGCATCAGCCTCAGCCATTGAGCTTAACTGGCTGTGTTTTCAGTTTACTAACAGCAGGGGACAGTGCAGACATGAATTTTTAGTTTGTTACAACAAGAGAGCAGAGCAGTGGGCCAGAAGATACCACACCTCCCCCTTGTCCTAAAAGCAAGTAAACACAAATAGCACAATCCATATCCATGTGCACTCACTATGACAATGAGCACCTGATGCTCAAAGATGCAACCTGATGGTCAAAGCATAATACCAATGCAAATAATGGTGCAGCACATTCAATATTTTTACAAAAAAGGACCAATTCAAATTACAACTTGTTCTATATCTTCTTTTTATTTTGCTTGAATAAAACAGAACTATAAGCGTTACAGCAAACACAGCCAATGCGTTTTGTCCACATAGGTGAACTTCTTCAGGGCTGTAAAATAATGAATACAAAAAATGCATAAATCTAGATGAACATACACAGTATGTCAGAAAGATAAACCAAAAGACACTTCAAGTGCATAAACAATACATGGTTACATAACACAAACAAGGCAACACATTCCCCTAGGACAAAACCATAAGCACCACTAGTGAATTGAAACCCTAAGGTTTTCCACATATTAACAAACTATACACTTTACCGGAAAGGAACTGGTGCGCGAATGCAGGAGACGCCAACTAGGGGTCCTCTACTCCGACCCTGATAGGTGACTGCCTTTAAATAACTGGATATTAAAAGTCGACTGAGGATTCTGAAGTCAGACTATCATAACGGTGCAGGACGTGCACGCTATGATTTTCAAGGCTAGTGCCAGATGAGGAATAAGAAGAATTAAGTACATCGGAAATCATGATGGAGAAATAGAAAAACACATCAGCTTAAAATATAAGGTATATACTACATCGCTACCAATTACTTTGAAAGAACTGGCGCAAAATAGCCTATTTGAAAGGAAGAAGGACATATACGGAGGAAACGGACTAAGCGTATAGTTGTTTTTGGACACACTCCGTTTATTATTGATCGATATTGGGAGAATATAATAACATCCCATCTCAACATTTATTGCGCCCTGAAGAAGTTCCGCTTGACGGAACGAAACGCGTTGGCTGGTACCTTAAAGGATTATTAAAGGAACATTGAACTTTTTTGGCATTTACGGATTCAGCGTCTCTTATTTTGAAAAATAATTCTCACATATAGAACTTTGTCAACCACACATACGGTGGAGATTGAGAAAAAAAACTTCTTTGGCGGTGCATTTCAAAGCTTGGTTCATTATTGATTTTTCCCAAGGATTTGGGATATACTCTCAGGGCAGGGAGTATTTGAAGATTGCACGCTTTTTGAAAGATTGAGTTTATACTAACTTTGGTGATATATTGGGTTGGTGCTTTCAAAGGTTTAAAGTGGTCCACTGCCCACATTGTTTTGTGTAAAAAATACACTTTAAAAACGTTTATGCAAAATAGCATTTATAAATAGTAAATAAAGAGGTTGTCCTACTTGATCCATGTGCGGTAAGTCTTGAGAACAAACAAGAAAGAACATTGTCAGCATATAATTTCAGAGAATCAATACTATGAGACACTATATCAACAGAGATCACATAAATGTATACGTGCTGTTGGCATAGACACTTACATCACCATCATATCACAATAATTATTTTTGTATTTTTAGTTCATTACATTATACATAGTTCCAAAGGTGGAGTAAGAAGGATAGGAAAAGAGTCTTAAAGTATATACCATCATAAATACGTCATAGAATGTCTGTAACCAAAAATGTAGCTGACCCTTATTTCTGAAGCGGTCACACCTCTATAAACTAAAAGCAGGTGTAATCTACATAATTGAATTTCAACTACATGTCATTCTTATTTATACTGTGTAATTCTACTAAGCCAATAAGCTGTCCAGCGTACACACTCCACAATGTCAAATGGCCAATTTGCCCCGGTAGTTGACACCTGGCAATACAATGAAAAGGCATTGTAAAACCAATAAGGGACACCATGATAACGACATAAAGTTTGTAGAAAAAGCTTAAAGCATATGTGAATATTCACAGTTAATAGCCACAGTTTATAGCCACACTGTCCTTATGCAGGCATTGAAAAACAACAATAGATAAAATGTATCTGATTATTAAGTCATACTTTGCCCTTAAATAGCCCTATGCGACCCCGCACTGGCACCCATCAAGCTTTATGAGGCAAGACTGAAAGGAGCATTACGATTCCACATCCAAATATTTAAAGTCACTCAGGCATGTGCATGTGTTCCTTGCACCAATACATCGTGCAGAGCACTGCAGCAAAACTGTCCCTCGCTACACTGTATCATCACACGTCCAAATCCATCCAGCAGCTATGCAATGCCACCAGCAAATGACGAGTGGCCCTCATACAGCGTATGTAATCATGCAACACCGTCCTCCCATGTTCAAACGTAGGCCACAGGCTAATGACCCAAAAAGAAAAGAAAAAAATGTTGGTCCCACATAATATTCAATTGTGCATGATATGTAGCAAGAGAAGTGCCCAAAAGCACTCTGGTCACTGTAATCAGCATACAAAAAATAAAAATGATTCAAGTAGCACGTAGGTTAGTCAGCATCCAAAAAATGAAAGTTATTCAATTAGCACGCACGCAGAGTGGGCTATTACTCAACATATCGTAAACCCTTTCACACCAAAGTAACTAATAGTCCACTCGGGAGAAAAAACTAAAATTAAAATTAAAAAGGTGGTAAATGGCTATTATACGCATTGGCACCACCTGTAGCAAACAATCATCAAAGGAAATTCCTTAAAGCATTAGGGTCACATACAACAGTTACGAACAATTCAAGTAACACGCAGGAGAGACCGCAGCACTTTAAAGTAGCGTCTTTTAATCGCTGATACCCAATATCCTTGACAGTGTGTGCCAAATAAATAAACCACGTCATACACTTTAAAATAAGAAGTGGGAGTTCAGATTAAAAAGCAAACAAATTCAGGCCTCAAGCCCAGGTGTCCAAAAACAACTGCCATCTCTTACATCACAGAACACATGAGTCAAAGCTGTGTAGAGCAGAGAAATCATCATACAAATTTGAAAATGAAAACAGAGGACTGATGTAATATAAAAATCCAGAGGATAAGGTAAAATAATGTATATAATGAACAGAAAAAAAGACCCACAAAGAGGATATGAGGAATGGACATAGTTATTTGTGGGATCATAGATGTGAATTGCTCTTTGTACATCATGTATCATTGTAATTTTGTGTCTTTGTAGATTTGATTATTGATGTGGATAAATGCTACATGCATATAGGAATGTTAATGATGGGATAGTGACTGATCCCCATATATTGAACGTTATGGCTAGTCCATGTGCATTTGTCCCTTTATCTGTATGTAAATTATCTTTGTTTTGGGGATGTATTTGCATAGGGACATTGAGCTTGATATGTGTTTCTTTCCCATGATGCTCATGGGTTACACCTGGTATTACAAATAAATATGTCCATTCCTCTTATCCTCTTTGTGGACCTTTTCTTCTGTTCATTATGTATTTTAAACTTTTCATAATTTCTCTGCTCTAAACTTCTTTGACTTCATGTATGTCTGACAGCAGTTTGTCTTTTGTAATGTCACCCCCTCTGAATTATATGAGCATAGAGATTACGGTTGTTTTGCCAGTAAAAAAGCTCATTGAAGGTCCACCCTTATGGTATTGTTTATTCTAGGCCAAGTGGGATAGATACGTTTGATGTAACTGTTTCTTGACTCCTGTCCTCACACAGGACTAAATTAGTTCATACTGCACTTACGACGCTTAGCCATCATTTATATGGTGCCATTAGAAGTAATGGGGTAACCCAGTAACCCTCAGAACATGGGTGACTACATATCATAAGAATGATATGTAGTTGAAATTCAATTATGTAGATTACACCTGCTTTTAGTGTGTAGGGGTGTAACCTCTTCAGTAATAATTTTCTACCACATTTTTGGTTACAGACATTCTTTGATGTGTATATGATGGTATATACTTTATGAATCTTTTCCTCTCCTTCTTACTGCACCTCTGGAACTATTTATAATGCAATTAACTAAAAATACAAAACTAATTATTGTGATATGATGGTATTGTGAGTGCCTAAGTAGAAATGAGATTTTTATCTGTCTCACTGGGGCAGGGGCACGGGTTCACAAAATGAGGATCGACACTGGAGTGGAACAAAACACACGTTTATTACACCTCATGAGCGGGCTCCGGAGAGGGAACTGACTAGCATGGTTTCAAACCTGGTATTTATATCAATTTGGTTCAGTAAGACAAACATTAAAACCCCTTTGTCATTGTTACATAATGCTTACACTTACACAACCCCTTACACAAACTCTCTGTATAATGCTTACATGCTGACCTGTTGAATCCTGATAAACCCCCTCCCAAGTCACTTTCACAGATAGGCAGGGGTGGGTACAGGCATTGTTGGGCTTGTAGATAGGAACATCTAGGTGCTCAGGGCCTTTCGGCAGGGCAGGGCCTCTACTCTGGCACGCAAGTATTATCAGCACAGCCAACTTTCAGTGAACATGTAACTTCTGACTTTACATAAAGTCACCACAGTAACACAAAATAGGGGCTGGTAGACAAAATGGCTGAAAGCAGAGGCTAAGTTAACAGAATACATGTTTTACTGTTTAACAGTCCCTCCTTTAGCTTCTGCTAAATACATTTTGTCTAATTAAAAATACATTCCAGGCACATAACACTTTGTGAATACAGGAAACATCAAAGAATAATAAACCAAGTCAGTTTTACACTAAAGGTGCTCTATCATCATTGTTCAAGCTTCTTGTATCTTTTTTCATAAAATCATCTATTTGTTGCTGAAGCATAGATGTTTATGAACACCTTGAATATTCATTTTCTTAGGGATACAGGACATGCATAGAGAAGTACAGAGGGGGCATATAATAGGCATACACTTAATGCAAAGGCAGCAACCTAGAATAGCGCCTACTATACAGGCTGCTATAATAAGTAATTCCCATCCCCATGACATGACAATGCCCTAGAATGAACTAGACCAGGTCCATGTTCCAGTGTCTTGGTGTATTTCAGTCACTATCTTATGTAACTTGGAAATGGCCTGATAAATGGAAGGTTCGTCGTCGGGTATATAAACTCAACAACTGGCACCTATAATTCGGCATGCACCTCCGCTATCCACAAGGATAACATCTAAAACCATACGGTTCTGTAAAGCTACGAGCCTCGTCGCCTGGAGTTCCTCAGTAAAATTACCAAGAGCTGTTGTAGTCTGATTAATTACTGCCTCAACTACCCTAGTGAGTCTTCGTATGTTCCTACTATTGAGCGGTGGACCAACAAAGAAAAGGATACCTAAGTTCACGTTAACATATTGTTGCAATGAGGTGTCAGTCTGATCTATCGCCTTAACATCTCTCATTCTCCTAGTCCTAGCTAGAAAAGGATTGTGAGGCAATAATCGAGTTTTGTGTGGAGCAGCCGGGGCAAAACAAACAGGAGGGAGGAGGAAAGATACATAACATATTCCTGACCGCCCTTATGGTAGGTAGAAATAACCCTTATTTCCACAAATAAAATATGTATTGTGGGATGTTAAAAAACTACTGTGATTGGGACTTGTCAGCTTCAAAACAGTACTGCAGTTGCTTTACTCTACAGGAATGGGACCTATACTCGCTGGGAGCTCGTACTTCTGTTACTGCTATAACCAGCAACCCTAGCTCCAATTTCGTTCTTATTTTCCTTGGAGTATAAACATACTTAGTGCAAGGTTCATTTTGACCACCATATTCTTCTACTTCTAGATCTGATCCTTTTGCCTGCGAGTTAAAATCCTCATCTGGATAGCATGCTATGTTTAGCTGCTTATTAAGACCTCCTACATTGAAGGTAACAATCTTACGAACATGTGCTGCCCATAAGACTCCAATTCAAGCCTACAGGAACCATTATGGGAGAATGGGAGTGGGATGAGCGGGGTTCCTCTGCACCCTGATGTACAGGTAACAATCCACAGACCCAACAAATGGAAATATTAGTAATACCATGAGTATAAACAACATTCGAATGAAGGAATTATTCATATAGGAGAATCTATGTTTTTCATCTATCGGTGAAAGGGTAAAATAATAGTGTTCAGGCAGTGTGGGTGTTGGGCGTACACACATGTAAAAACCAGGATATCGCACAAATATTTATGACACTAAATAGACTTACAGTAGTCAAACAAATTAATGTCCATTTTTGCTTGGTGTCTCTTGAGGTAGGATGTTGAATATCCGGGCGTTCTTCCTCCTTATTTGGCATCCACAAAAATCAACAATCTCTGTATTGTCTCTTACAACATTGCCAAATCTAAGTCATAAATATTCTTTTTCAGAATGTTTATAGTTTATGTCCAATTCATATAACAGTCAGTGGGGGGATTTTTGAAAGAAAACAAGCGTTTAGGACAATCAAAAACATTTTCACCTCAACAGACTCCAAGCCAAAAGTCAAACAAAATTGTTGGAACTTGCAGTTCGAATATAACTATAGCAATGAAAGAAAGGTCAATATAGCAAGTACTCAAGAAAGATTATCCACAAGCTCATCTGCAACAGCCTGAAGGATCGTTAGATATATTGCAATTTTCAAAGGATGCAACTCAGGTCCTCTATAAAATCCAGTCGGGGAAAAATCAGAGAACTGAAGCAGTGGGCCAAGGCAAACAACGGCTGTCTTGCTTCTAACTGGATTCCTTGGCCAAGAAGTGGAAAGTTCTGACTCTACTTCCAGTCCTGGGTAAAGTACTGTAATGAAAACACGAATAGTGTCAGTGGTTTCCTGCACTGTGAATCCATTAATTGTCTCAATTCAGATACTGCAGGATGGATTTCGCCATAAAATCTGATTGTAGTTCTTCCATGGATTCAGGATATCCAAGTCACAAACCGCACCAAACCTAGTTTGGCCTCTTCTGTAACACAGAGTCTCCTGCCAAGTAGGCCCTCTAACCAGACCAGACTTGCTGCACCCCTTTTCTCAAAGTCTTTGTTCAGTTGGTAGCACAAGGTCTCAGATTATACATCTCTCTTACAGCTACTGTTGGATCCATAAAAAGTAGTTCTTCAGGTGTGGCAAAACAGTGGTACATCTTTTCTTTATTACTGAGAATGTTGTGTGCAATGCCTGCGTTCTCAGTTTCCGTAATCTGAATCAGATACGGACGGGCACTTTTTTGCAGTGCGAGCTGTGGATCCAATTCCTTTTGTTCGTAACACGGAATGCTATCCGCATGGCCAACAGGACCTGTTTAGTCCCCTTCCAGAGAGTTTCCAAGCTCTTTGAACGCTGGAAGTACTTAGTCACGACCCAGTCACCAGGTTGTAACAAATGACCAGGACCTTCAGAATTGTCAGGAAGTGAGTTATGCACCTGTTGGTGAATCAAAGTAAGATTGTCTGTAAATTCCTTCATGTAATCCAACAAAATAGGATACTCATGTTCTCTTATTTTCTTGAGACGTATGGGACCCCACACATTTATTGGTCTCCATAAACCACCTCATGTGGTGTGAGGCCAGACTTGCTATGTGCCACTGCATGTGTAGGCATAAGGGCTAATGGCAAAGTATCAGGCCATTTAAGCCCTGTTCTGGCCTGTACCATAGCTAATTAGTTTCAGAGTTTCGTTGTAGCGCTCCACCAAGCTGGTAGATTGTGGATGATTAGCAGCATGAAACGTCTGACGTATACCCAAACTCTCAGTAATCAATTTAATAGCTTGTGCAATAAAATGGGGTCCATTATCACTCCATAAAATTCTACAAATCCAAAACCTTGGGAAATATTATTTCAAAAGAAGTTTAGCTGGGGTGAGTGCAGTATTATCTTTCGTAGGACGTGCCTCCACCCATTTACTAAAGGCACATACTATAACCAAGGCATATTTCAGATTATTGCACCTTTCCAATTCTACAAACTCCATCTGTAGGAGTTCAAATGGTGCACTAGTCGGAGAGAACCCTCCTTTTGGGGTAGTTACTCCCTTCCCCGGGTTATGTTGCAAACAAATCATACAATGTCTAACATGGTGATCAGCTGTTTTTCTTAAATCTGGATGCTCCGATACTTGCTCTAGTTGTGTGGCTATACTCTTGGAACTGACATGTGCTGAGCCATGTGCCATAGTGACAAACGGTAGTACATAAGAACTGGGCAATTTCTACCTGTCCTCATCTGGCCCTTTGACAGGAATACTGGACAATTTTCACTGTCCAGTATTCCTGTCTTTTCCCATTGTTCTATTTCCTCCTTTATTGCCATCTGTTGGGTCTCTCTCATCTCTTCATTTACATTTGCTATTTATTCTGCAGTGGAGTACATCACATACATATTTCCCTCTAGACTACGTGCTGTCTCTGTTGCGGTGCTGTCTGCAAAAGCATTGCCCCTACCTACATCATCCACTACTTTCTGGTATGCACTACACTTAACAATAGCCACCCGCTTTGGTAACGTTAATGCAGTCAACAAATTCTGAACGAATTCTCCATGTTGTATTTTCAAACCATGGAACGTCAAGAACTCTCTTTCCTGCCATAAGCGTCGGAAGTTAAGTGCAACTCTAAAGGCATGCTGATCGTCTGTATAGATATTCACAGACAGCCCTTGACTAAGCTCACAAGCTCTCAGGAGTGCAATAAGTTCAGCAGCTTGTGCGGACTTGTAAGGCACTCTAGCCGTCTCTACAATTGTGTGCAGCATAGTGATAGCGTAAGCTGCAGTAATAGTGCCATCAGGTAACTTAAAACAAGACCCATCTACATACAAGTCTCCCTGGGCATCAGACAGAGGAATATCAGCAAGGTCCACTCGGCCCTTGGTTTGCTCTTACGTGGAAAAGTGCAGTTGTGTATGTCACTAGGTTGCTCAGATGGCAATGACAACAGAGTAGCGGGATACAAAGTCAGACATTGTTGAGTGTAATATGTGGTGCTAATACAGTGAGTTCGTACCCGGTAAGACGAGCACTCATCAAATGTTGTGTCTTAGTTTGATTCAACAATACATCAACTGAGTGGGGAACGAAAACCGTCAATTTATGGTGCAGTACAAGTTCTGCTGATTGTCTGATTGAAATGGCAGTTGCTGCCACAGCCTTAAGACAACCAGGGAGTGGCCTGGCCACAGGGTCCAGAACAGCAGAAAAGTATGCACATGGGCGTTGTTTGTTCCCATGTGGCTGTGTCAGGACAGATAACGCACAACATTTTTGTTTGTGTACATAAAGAAAAAATGGTTCAGTGTAATCAGGTGTTCCAGCGCAGGGGCAGAGCATAGTGCTGCTCGTAGCTGTTAGTATGCACTCTGACACTCACACGACCAAGGCAAAGAAGATGGGTATTTTTAGTCGTAAGGACAAGGAGAGGTTTGATAATGAGGGAAAAATTGGGGATCCAATGACGACAATAGGATGTTATACCAATCAATGCCCTAACATCCTTTTGTGTTTGTGGAATAATCAATCAATCAATCAATGCATTTATATAGCGCACTACTCACCCAGAGGGTCTCAAGGCGCTAGGGGTCTGCTACTGCTCGAACAGCCAGGTCTTGAGTTGCTTCCTGAAGGCGAGGTGGTCCTGGGTCAGGCGGAGGTGGTTCGGGAGGGAGTTCCATGTCTTGGCGGCGAGGTAGGAGAAGGACCGTCCCCCTGTGGTGGCTCTTAGGATGCGGGGGACGGCGGCGAGGGCTTGGCTGGTCGATCGAAGCTGGCGTTTGGGAGCGTAGAAGTTGAGGCGGCTGTTGAGGTATCCTGGGCCCTGGTTGTGTAAGGCTTTGTGTGCGTGGGTGAGGAGTCGGAAGGTGATTCTCTTGTTGACCGGGAGCCAGTGCAGGTCTCTCAGGTGTCCGGAGATGTGGCTGCGACGGGGGATGTCCAGGATGAGTCGTGCTGAGGCGTTCTGGATCCGCTGGAGTCTCTTCTGGAGTTTGGCGGTGGTTCCGGCTTAGAGGGAGTTGCCGTAGTCCAGACGGCTGGTGACGAGGGCCTGGGTGACCGTCTTCCTGGTCTCGGTGGGGATCCACCGGAAGATCTTCCGTAGCATGCGCAGGATGTTGAAGCACGACGAGGCGACGGCGTTGACTTGTCTGGTCATGGATAGGGAGGAGTCCAGGATGAAGCCCAGGTGGCGTGCGTGGTCTGTTGGTTTGGGTGCGCTGCCTAGGGCGGGGGGCCACCAGGAGTCGTCCCAGGCGGAGGGTGAGGATCCCAGGATGAGGACTTCCGTCTTGTCCGAGTTCAGCTTCAGGCGGCTGTTCTTCATCCATTCGGCTACCTCTTTCATCCCTTCGTGAAGGTTGGCTCTGGCGGTGGCGGGGTCGTTGGTGAGGGTGTGTGTGGTGGTGAGGTGTGTGTATGATGGCTTTGATTCTGTCTTTAGTCAACGTCCTTCCCTCCTTCGACAAGAGGTGATTTAAATAGGTAACCTCTGGTTGACAAAACTGTAACTTATTCTTAGATACTTTGTGGCCCAATTTCAGAAGGTGATTCAATACCCTCAATGTGGCCGTAATACAAAGTTCTGCATTATCGGCTGCAATTAGCAAAATGTCCACATACTGCAACAAAAAAGTGCCTAAAGGTAACTGTAAGGTATCGAGTTGTCGTTAAAGGGCTTGACTATAACTGCTCGGGCTTTCTGTATAGCCTTGAGGAGCACAAAACAACTGAAAGGACCGGCCCTTAATAGAGAACCCGAACAAATATCTACTGAAGGGTGCAATTGGAATAGAAAAGAATACGCTTTTAAGGTCAATGATGGAAAAATACATGCTGTTGGCGGCATCATTGTTAACAATGTGGTAGTCTGAAACTACAGGAAACCGAGGTATTACTTTTTTATTTATTTCTCGTAGGTCAATAACAAACCTATAAACCTGGTATTTCATATTATCAGAGGTGGAACATTTCAAAACTGGTAGTATAGGGCTATTACAAATATTGCTATCTGTTTCTTCCACTACCCCTTTTTGATTGAGTTCTTCTGTGATTTGAACTAATGCACTTTCGCCTTCCTGCAATATCTTATACTGTGGTATTCGAGGCAAAATAGCATTCTGTTTAAACTGTATGAGTACCGGTTCAATAGATAGTAAACCCACATTAGTATCACCCTCTGCCCACGCAGAAGTCGGTTCTTTAAGAAACATACTGATTATCACATCTAGGCTTACCAAACATAATGTATACACCATCCGGTGAACAATAAATATGCACATGAAAAAGGTTGAGTAAGTCTAGTCCCAGCAGATTATCAGGACAATTTTGCGCAAGCAGAAATGGCATGTTAGCAGTAAACAGACCAATAGTAAGATCCAGGGCTTTAGACACGAGACTAAGAATCAGCTTGCCAGCAAAGCCTACAGATACATTATTATAGCCAGACGAGGGAGTTCCAGGACTCCATTGTTGGAAAAGTGCACTCCGTGTAGCCCCAGTATCGACCAGGAATTGCTGCAGGGTCCCCAATATTTCAGCAGTAACATATGGGCCTATCTGATCTACGGGTATAGAAACTGATCCCTTACTTCGTCCTACGCTGTCCTAGTTAAAAGACATGCCCCTGGCGTCTGAGATACTAAAATCGTCTGCATAATAATTTTTTGTCGGGGCAGTATTATCAAAGTAATTCCGTCTATCACTAACAGAGGGCCATTGCAATGGACCCCTTGTCATTCTCCTCCCCATTCCTCTACCTTGCTGATGAAGTACTGGACACTGAGCTCGCCAATGTCCTTCTTGTTTGCAATACGCACATTGGTTTTGCCCTAATGGTTCAGACGTCGGGGGATCTTGCCTAAACCTCCTCAGGGGGGTCAGTCTGGAAAAACCCTCGACCCCTACCGCTCCGTGATCCATAGACCTGCTGAAACAATATTTTAGTTTTTAATTCCTGTTTTTACTTTCTTTCCTATCTCGTTCATCATTAATTTGGCCTTCATAATACTGGGCCATATCCAAAATTTTAGGCGGAGTGGAAGTAGCCCATGTACTCTCGTAACTTCTGTGAGATATCTGGTAACAAGTTTGCTACAAATTTGTCTATGAATAAATGTTTACCTGTGTCCAGAGCTGTATCTTGCCCACTATAATCATGAAAAATCCCCTCAAACCTAGTGAAAAAATCTGAAATGGACTCATCTTTCTTCTGTTTACAAGCTGCCAATTTTGCCCATGATATTTTCTTTGGGGGCACTCTTCCTTCATATAAGTAACTATGGGCCAGATGTAGGTCACCAAATACCGGTCGGTAACGGCTGATTTCGGCCGTTACTGACCGGTATTTGGTGATTGAGAGGTAGGGGGCCTATATTTTACAGAATCTGTAAATTTACCGATTCGGTAAATTTACCGATTCTGTAAAATACCGATTCAGTATATTTACCGAATGGGTCAATCTATATGTAGGTGGCACTGGAAACAGTGCCACAGGCCCCTAAGAATTTGTTATTTACCATGTAATACTATTGCATGGTAAATAACGAATTTCTGTGTACATGCACATCTATGCATGTACACCTGTGCCATGTGGCACACATACATGCCCTGAGGGCATGTATGTGTGTCACATGGCACAAAAGCCTGAATCAGGGGTGCAACAGGGTGTCAAAGTGACACCCTGTCCCCCTTGTAAATTCGGTAATTTTACCGAATCGGTATTTACAGATTCGGTAATTGACATTGGTTCCTATGGGCCTCATTACCCATAGGAAACAATGGCAATTACCGAATCGGTAAATACCGATTCGGTAATTACCGAATGTTACAGATTCGATAAAAAATTCGGTAAATATACCTACATTGCTTTTACCGATTTGTAAATACCGAATCGGTAAAATTCAGTATTTACGAATCGGTAAATGCCATTTACCTACATCGGGCCCTATATGATTTGGTAGATCTACTACAACCTGTGGTGGTTTCTCCCCTGTTTCCTATCAACATCAGCTGCTTCCAGTTGTACCCAAGTGCCTCTAAAGGTCACATGGTGCTGCTTACGGACCATACGGCAAAGGTCAGGGGCAATATAAGTCCAAAAAACATGTCAATATCTGCCAAAGTCATCACACAAGAAGTCATTGCAGCATCCAGTGCTTCATAGAATGCATTAGGATTATTTCTGGGATCAGGTAAAGAAGCTTTAAGGGTCAACACATCCGATCGTTTCCAAGGGGAATAGATACATTGGAACTGAAATCGGGCCGCATTAGCACCCTGACCATCTCCTCTCGCCGGCTGAAACACTGGGGCCACTTCTCGCATGGGGAGGATTTCCGCTGAAGCTAATATAAGCCTCTTGAGCTCATGTTTATGAGAAAAAGTATCCGTTACCGCTTGTTGTAAGGGAAAGGCAGTCAACGTACCTTCGTTCGACCTTTTCCATATTCTACCTAAAACTCTAGGGGCCTCCTTATTAACAATAGATCTCCAGTCCTATATCATCACATTGGCCATTTCCCCTACAATATATTGTTGAATCATTTGTGACTATTAAGACAGGGACGCGAAGACCTCATCCTCATTCCTCACGTGTATCATTATCCCGAACCCAATCATGTGTCCGAGTCATTAATATTGCTTTAGGGCAGATCTATGATGCTGTGTTTTAGTTTTGGGTGTAATTACAGGGGTAGTAACCTTACTTTCTAGTACAGGAGTGGTGGCAGTAGATAATACGGGATACAGTTGTGGTACCTGGCGTGGCAGAGGAGTTGCTGTTGGAGCCACATTATTCCCATTAGGATTCAGCATATAAGGAGGCGTAGATGGTCGAAAGAGTAAGTCTTCAAGTTCCGAATCGTCATCATCTAAACCCTGATTAACCTTCCCATCTTTAGTCACATATGTCTTTTGCATTTGAGGTTTACATTGTCTATCTTCACTTTCTACATTTTCCTATTTTAATCTTATCTCTTTTATTTTCTGTAAAGTTGTCTTTTCTTCAATTTTCTTCCTCTCCTCTCCTCTTTAATTTGCCTTTGTTTAATTTGTTCTTTCCATAATCCTAAGGCATCAAAGATACTCGGTCTACCCTTTCTTTTAAAAAGCTGTTCCTCTACATATTGCAATGTATTCAAATCAAAGGTACCATTAGGTGGCCACTGTAATTTACTATCTGCCTTCGTATATTTGTTCCATAATGCGCTAAACAGTATGGAAGAAATACTGTGTTTAATATACATTTCATAATTAGGAATTCCTTCTATAGGTGCTAGCTGTCTTTCTTCCAATATTGTATTCTTGTTACAACAACACAATGCACGAAGTTAACTAAAAACAGGCATGTTTACCAATCTCTTCTTAACAGCATCGCTAAGAAACTCTTATATCAAGAAATGAGAACATTTTCTCACATGACCTGTCTAAAACATTTGCAAATGATTCATTAAACCAAAACCAAAAAGACAACCATTTTGATCCTACCTGATCGTAATTCTCCAACTCCCACCTGCCGATCTTCAAATCAATAGATCACCTCCAAAATGTCAACCGAAGAGCCCCAGTTGAGACACACAGCTGCCATGAAGGTCATGTCAATAAGCTAAAAATCACCTTGGCTATGAAAACAAGTCTCTGGTTGCGGGGGGCCCCCTCAGTGTTTCTGTCCTGTCTAAACAACCTCCTTCTGGTCCAGCCGTGGTCATCAATGGGGCCCAATGTTGCCGGCGCCAATTGTAGAAGTGAGATTTGTATCTGTCTTACTGGTGCAGGTACACCCTTAGTCTACAGGTTCACAAAATGAGGATCGACACTGGAGTGGAACAAAACACAAGTTTATTACATCTCATGAGCGGGCTCCGTCATACAGACACTGCAAGTGTCTGAGAGGGAACTGACTATGATGGTTTCAAACCTGGTATTTATACAAATTTGGTACAGTGAGACAAGCACTAAAACCCCTTTGTCATTGTTACATAATGCTTACACAACCCCTTTGTATAATGCTTACATGCTGAACTGTTGAATCCTGATAACCCCCCACCCACGTCACTTTCATAGATAGGCAGGGCTGGGTACAGGCGTTGGTGGGCTTGTAGATAGAACCATCTGCATGCTCCGGGCCTTTCGGCAGGGCAGGGCAGGGCCTCTACTCTGGCACGTAAGTATTATCAGCACAACCAGCTTTCAGTGAACATGTAACTTCTGACTTTGCAAAAAGTCCCCACAGAAACACAAAATGGGGGCTGGTAGACAAAATGGCTGAAAGTGGAGGCTAAGTTAACAGAATAAATTTTTTACTGTTTAACATCTATGCCAACAGCTTGTATACATTTATGTGATCTCTGTTGATAAGGTGTCTCATGGTATGGATTCTCCGAAATTACATAGCTATTGATTTTCTGCAGACAATGTTCTTTCTAGCTTGGTCACAACTTAGCGCACATGGGACAAAAAGGATGACATCTTTGTTTACTATTTCCAAATGCAATTTTGCATCAAAGTATTTAAAGCGTATAGTTTTTTAGTATGTGGAAACCTTTAGGGTTTCAATTCACTAGTGGTGTTTATGGTTTGTCCTTGTGGAATGTGTTGCCTTGTTTGTGTTAAGTAACCATGCATTGTTTATGCACTTGAAGTGTCTTTTGGTTTATCTTTCTGACACACTGTGTATGTTCATCTAGATTTATGCCCTTTTTGTATTCATTATTTTACAGTCCTAAAGAAGTTCACCTAAGTGGATGAAACACGTTGTCTCTGCTTGCAGTAACACTTGGAGTTCTGTTTTATACAAGCAAATTAAAAAGAAGAAATAGAACAAGTTAAAATTTGAATTGGACCTTTTTGTGAATATATTGAATGTGGTGCACCATTATTTCCATTATTATTACGTTTTGACCATCGGGTTGCACCTTTGAGTAGCAGGTGCTCATAGTGAGTGCACATGGATACGGATTGTGTTGTTTGTATTTACTTGCTTTTAGGATAAGGGGTAGGTGTGGTACATTTTGGCTCACTGCTCTGCTCTCCTGTTGTAATGAATTAAACATTCATGTCTCCATTGTCCCAAGCTGATAGTAAAGTGAAAACACGGCCAGTTAAGCTCAATGACTGAGCTTGATGCAATATTGGTCATGTGAGAGCATTGTAGAGTTCTGGTATAGGAGATAAAAGTATGAAGATAAACATGTAAACATTTTGCACCATTTTTGCATTGTTATTATGAATGTTTAATATGTTGATTATCTACCATGTAATTAGTGTGTGACTACAGAGGAGACCCCCCTCATTCTGATCCATGAAGCCGATATTTTCCCCAAATTGGGTAAGTGGCTATGAATATGGATTTGGTTGAGCTCACCACCAGGATGCAAATCCACTTCACTTGATTTTATAGTACTACTCCCTCTAGAGGTTTGCAGTGTTCACCGGTGGATGAGTATTACGAATGAATACATGCTTGGCTGTGGTACCACACACAGACATATATTCTGTGGTTGCAGTGCA
The DNA here is from genome assembly GCF_964261635.1 of Lissotriton helveticus. Taxonomy (NCBI): domain Eukaryota; kingdom Metazoa; phylum Chordata; class Amphibia; order Caudata; family Salamandridae; genus Lissotriton; species Lissotriton helveticus. The sequence goes on along the minus strand of NC_136072.1, from coordinate 1,009,088,388 downwards.
TGTTCATGTCATAACGGACACCTTGGTGGTATGAGAGCATAGACTCCGTGTTTTTGCATGTACTGCAATACCTATGTGGCTAGGCAGTTGTGGCACTACTGTTAGGTCAAAACATTGCGGTATTCTAGAGTGGTTATGTGAACCATTATATTCTACCTTTATGCCACAATTCTAACATTAACCTATACCAGGGGTACCCATTATTAAAGGAATGTACTTTGGGTATACCCCTAGTTATTTTATGCTTTTGATCAGGACCTGTAAACGTGTCTTGTAAAATAAAAATAAATCTAAGAACTCCCAAATTTTGATTGGTTGAGTCTACTGAAGTGGCACTGTCCTACTCCAGTGGGAGAAGTTGCCTATGATGAAGCATGCCATGATAATTTATAGATGAGGCGACCACTCAAATATTTTATTATATTCCTGTAGGCTACTACTTTTAAATACAGGACAAGATAGACTTGATTCCTGCAGCACCCGAGTACCTTAGGTATTATACTCTTACAGGGCTCTCAGCAGACCTACATCACATCCACACCTTGACACAATTGTACTTTCAGGCATAGAAACTATATTTGTAGTTGAAAACCTCCAGTGGGGCTGAAATGGATGTTGTAGGAGGTACCCTCAGGTCAAATACCTTCTTTTCACAGCCCCCATCTAGTTTTGAATTGTGTACTGAAAAGCTCAAAGTTTGATCCCCTCTGAAAAAGTGACCATCAAGATTCTGCCTTTTTCCGGTAGGATTGCCACCTTGACCTGGTTGTATGTAGATCAAAACGTCCTCTATACCAATGTTACTAAGAGTCGAATGACTTCTTCCTTGATGTTCAAATTGTTCACATTGTTCCCACTAGTCAGGCAGTATTCTGTGGGACCCGCTCCATGGATTTTAGGGGGAGACTGATGCAACCCCATCCTTTAAGACTAAATCCAAACATTTTCTTTCAACTGTGCCACCTAATTTTGTCCAAGGTAGCACAGCTTATTTCATCTGGAACATTTCTTCACCTCAGAGCCTTAAGGGAAATCATGTCATGTGCTGTGTAGTCTCTTGGATCCTAACCTAACCACTCGTCTTGTTCTTGATTGGCAGGATGGAAGCTTTTGTGCCCCTTAGAAACAGTCTTTAGAACTTAGGTGGAAGGGAAACAGGATTCAGGGGCATATTACCAACCATTAGCGATATTTATCGCTAACGATGCTTAGCAACGAATTTTTTAACGCTAAGCATCGCCGGAAATTATCACAGAGATAACTTGCTATTAGCAAGGTTTATCTCAGAAGTGATAAAAATCCTCGCGCTACCTGCCAAATGAGAGATTATCGCTGGAAAACCAATGATAATCTCTCGAAGTTTGGCGTTAGCTTGATGATAGGGGCTCACAAACTTAGCCATGATATCCACCTTCCATAGGATATCATGGCTAAGTCAGGAAAATACCAGGTGTAAAAAAAGCAGTGCTAACCGCGGTTAGCGCTGCTTTTTTTTATCACTAACAGGGTTAGCGAAATCCTTGATAATAGGAGAAATGCCGCTTAACAACATTTCTCCTATTATTTTTCTCTGGAACGCCCCCTTTGCATCTCATTAGAGATGCAAGGGGAAGCGTAAAGAAAAAGGGTGCTAACATGCGAATTTGCGTGTTAGCACCCTGTTGCTGATAGGGAGATAATTTTATCTCCGCTTTCTTGACTTTTAAAGCCAAAAAAGCAGAGATAAATCCCTTGATAATTTGTCCCTCAGTCCTCAATCCTCAGAGCTATCACAGAACCTCTATTCAAAGAATGTGTAAGTGATGCTTAGCATAAAAATGAAATGAGGAAGAAGATGTTACTAGAATCTGCCATAAATTCTCTCAGAAGTTCCAAACAATATTAGTTCAGAAATCAGCATGCCACTCATATTAGATCAGACCACAAGGTAATGCCTGATTAATAGTTGATAAAACTAGTATGCCCAGACACTGCCTTCATGGTGCCTAATGCCAGATTTTGAGTAGGATACAGTCCTAATCACAGACACAAGAAGCTGGCTTAGTAGATAATGGGATACTACAAATCGATCCAAACTTTCGTCCTACCCATATATTGTAACTATGACATCGACTTTCAAAATATCATCAGCTTGAGTGTAGATTTGCTATGATGAACTCTGACATGCTGATTTTTCTTAGTGTATAGTATGGTCATGAATCATGTGGTGGTCAAACTTTTGACAATTTTCATAATGTGATACAACACCCAATTTCAGCAAGAGATGGTGAAGTAATTATTGTGAAGATTAGGACTAGAGCTGAGATTTTCTTTCTGCCAACATGTCATTTATCCTCCAGAAGGCAATGAGCGCGGTAGTGATTTTTTAAGGCTGTTAAGGGGATTATGTGTTCTGAGGAGAAGGTGCATTAACATGTGAAAGAGGAACAGAAGTGATCCTTGGAGCCACAGAGAACTATTCTGAGTAACTGATTGATACAATACTCTTAATTTGACTTGATCAATGCTGGGGTAGATTGGGGAGGAGGAGGCTGTAGGCCAGTGTATACTTAGATTAGCTAATGTTTGGAAGATATGCACAGAGAGGAGCCAAGGCAAAAGAATAGGATATTGGCAAATGGGTGAGAATAAAAATGTTGAATGAAAACCAAATAAGAAGCAAATTGGGGATAAAACTGAACTGCTAATTTCTGGAGAACAAAAAGAGCTGTGGGGACCAGCCCATTGGCCCACGGAAATGGGCCCTACCCCGGTAGCGGTACCTTCTGCCCGCAATCTAGGAGTGATAATCGACGACAAATTGTCCATGCGCGCACAAGCTGCCAAAACAGCATCAATCTGCTTTGCCATTCTTAAGTGGCTGAGAAAAATGTTGTGGCAACTCCCTGAAGGGGCGCAAAAAACTGTAGTCCAGGCCTTGATTGGCTCAAGATTGGATTATGGGAACATCCTTTTCCTAGGTGCCAACAAAGAGATCACGCGCCGGCTACCGGTCATCCAAAATGCGGCAGCCAGGGTACTTCTCCATCTACCTGGGCGGTCACATGTTTCTGAACATTTACGTAATTTACATTGGCTCAAGATGGGCAACAAAGCTAAATTCAAAGCATTATGTTATATGTTCAAAATAAACACAGGGGAAGCCCCAGCTTACCTATGTAATTTGGTTCAGAAATACATCCCCTCCCGAAATCTCCGATCAACACATCAGGCAAGATTTGTTGTCCCGATGTTTAAACGGGTTCGAATGGGCGGACGCTCCTTTGCCTATCTGGCGCCAGTTCTGTGGAACTCGATTCCACCGAAACTGCGCCTGGAACCAAGCTACATAAGATACCGGAAGGGTATCAAGGCATGGCTTTTCAACCAATAATAATAATTATCACTCCTCCTGGTAGAGTACGGAACCAAGGCGCCGGGAAACCCTCAGGGTAGCTGTTGGGTAGCCATACAAGTGTAATGAATAAAAAAATAAATAAATAAATAAATAAGCAACACATTCAAACCTGAAGGAGGTGTTGGGTCTTTTTTGTCATTCTACGGAATTGAATAAAGGGAATGAGTGTGATCGGTGTCCATTGGAAATGTGGATTTCCAATTATATGAGAAGACTTTTTGAGTGGGGATGGAAAGTTTGTCACTAATCTGCTTTGGAGGAGGATGAGAGTGAATGAAATGTGTGTGCGAAGAAGCGAGAAGTGTAAGAGGTAAATGTAAGGAAGTTTGGATAGGAAGCAAGTTGGAATTTGATTCTGCAGAAGGGCGGGGAATGTGATAGAGCGCGCGAGGTCACCCAGCCAATGATTCCGCCGTTTCCGGCTTCAGGGCCCATATACGTTTAATTCACACTATTCATTGACAGGGCGACTTCACGGGCTGCTACCAATTGTGTGTGTTCCCTACTGTTATCACTCAGTGTACCCGACTTACCCTCCACCGACACGGGTACCTATGACTTCAACGGATCAGGGGCCTAGCTGTAAAAGGAAAGGCAACACATGCAAATTCAAATGACATTCAATACTGTTGTAAAATGACCACGGACAACTGGAAGTTTTAAAATGTTTATCTAAAGTTCGTTTTCATCAAGCATCAAACTTACAAGAATAAGGCAATCAATAACCAAGATAATGAAAAGTACATAACTATAGAGAAATAAAGTCAGGGTAATCATTCAAATGCAAATATGAGAGGCAAGGGAAATATGCTATGTATTCAAGGCAAGAACTCTTTAGAAAATTTAAGTAAGGCTGTTCTAGACCATATCAGAAAATGACAAACTGCAATGCAAAATATGATTTCTAAAAGGTAGGATAGCATAGGAACAATTTAAGAAAATATGCAATTGACTTTAAGATTCAATAGTTTGCGGCAAAAGCATGGAAAATCAACATGTGCAAAAGGTGTGTCTTTATTAAAGCAAAGACAGAAAAATAGAAAGGTGCAATTTTAAAGAACTTAGAGCAGTATTTACCTAGACTGGTGTGGAAACCAAACCCTGGCCACGGGTCAGTTTAAGGACAGGAAAACCCTCAAGGAAGGATACCCCTCAAAGGACAGCAGGTGCAGAATGGACACCCAGGACAGGACAGGATACCCTCAGATTAGGAATCAGGACAGGACCTCAGGACAGGACAGCAAACCCTCAGGACAGGACCGCTCAGGACAGGACCGCACCCGCAGTTTGGAAGCAACGCCTGCACTCCACCCTCTCTGCAGCTATCGATCAAGACCCCGATTGGGTCAGCGAACTCCCAGCAAAGTGCTTCGCCAGCACTTTAAGGTTCAGTAGAACCTTAGTCTATGGTCAATTTCGGACAGCGTGCTCCGCAGCGCTCTGTATCTTCAGTCACCTATTGAGTACGATGGGTCAGTGACAGGTCATCTAAACCAGACAAGTCGGACAATTTCCCTAGGTGAACCCAGGGTAGATATACTGTTTTGGGACCGGGTACCACCCCTCAAATGTTGCAAAGTGTCAGAATCCCCAATTTCAATTGGTCCTAAGGTAGGATTTGGGTAATACACCAATCATAACACACTATTTGGATGCTTCATTTACATATCTGGGTACCGCCTAGCGAGATTGGGGTTCCCATGAGAAACTGCATAGAAATACAATAGATATATTACATTGTTTCGGAATAAGAACATGTGATTCCGTCCTGCTAGGGTTGCAGGTCAGTTCTCAGGAGCATCTTGCCCATCACTGCCAACTGGCGGTGTTCCATCAGCCAAGTTTGTCGGTGCCCCAGAAAGTCGCACATGCGTAGAAGGGACCTCCAAGATGGCTTTTGGTGCAGTTAGACCCCCATTCCCCGCGGTACATGAAAAGTAAGCGAAAACAAATTAATACATAGAAATAACATTATGAAAACACATCACAGGGTTTGTACTTTCAACTTATCACTATAAAATATACTTATGCAACCTAAATGTTAGCTACATATAACAGACACAAGAGCAGTGGCACGAGCAGTACCACGTTACTGGCAAAGCTATGTATTACGCATGCGCATAAATTTCCCTCCAAACCTGCAGACACGTCAGGACACGTGAGTGTGACTGACGCATGCGCAGTAACAAAATACAAGCGGCGGCCATGTTAAGTGACTCGAGTAAATTATTTTAGTAAAACACATAGGCAAGCTTCATGGAAACTTAAAATAAACGTTAGTAAGACGTACAACTTATTACCTTATTACACATAAACGAGGTTCATGACTTCGGCAAGTTGCAAAAATATGCGAAGCTTTGCTTCATCAATCCCCTCTTTGATGATATTTACTATCATCACAAAATTTTAATGGAACCAGATGCCAACTTTCTTTCACACTTTGTACAACTCTATCTCCTCCAGCAATTTCTCCAGTTTTTCCCTTTCAGTTTTAGTAGGGTGAGAATTCTTCACCTTTTTATAGATCTGATTATTCACTTCCTCCAATTCGAGCTCATCCACGCTTCGTTTCACCCCTCTTGCATTCACTTCATGCTTTCTGGTGTGCTTACGGCATTTGCAACAGACAAATATGAAAAATAGGATGAGACCTATCATTCCAATTGGCATCAGTACTTTAAACAATAAGCCTTTACCTATACTAGCAAACCAATGACCTACATTTGAGAGACCATCTACCAGTCTCTTCCAGGCACTATCAACCTCGAGTGGTCTGAGTTCCTTTGCCAAATTAGTAATGTTTCTCACATATCTTTTGAGCTGCACACTTTTGTCCGGAATATAAGTGCAACAATGTTGCGCCTTCAACATCCGGCAGACTCCGCCCTCTTTCGCCAATAAGGTATCAAGAGCAAGTCGATTCTGCAAAACCATTGATCTGATCGCAACCATTTCGGTATTGACCAGCAGAAATCCATGAGCTGTCTCAGTCGACAACACATCCACTATAGTGGACAATTTGCAAATTCTGTGAGTGTTCAGAACCACTCCCACTCCAGGTATCAGTGCACTGAAAATACTACCCATTATTTCACCTATGCTTTCTCTTTTACTACGCACTAAGCCATTAGTATTTTCACTGCTTCCAGCAACTCCATTCACATGGTATATTTTCGGGAAGACAATGCCAAAATAGCAACTTCCATACCAGTGATCCGGCAATTTGAAATAAGCCTTGTCCCCACAAATATAATAAATTCCAGGAAACACAGGCTCTGACCCATTTTTGAAACCCCAACCTCCAATTACCTTGTAATTATGTTCGCATTCACTGGAACCAATGAAAATGTTATTATAATAGCTAGTCTTCTCGCGGTGAAGACATAGCTTGCCTTTCTTTTCAAAATCCAGCAACAGAGCAGGACCCGCCCCACCAGTTGAGGTGCCTTCCATGTTCTCTGCCCACCTTGGTCTTTTCTGACTTTCGTCATTTGCTTTCTTTTGTATTTTAATTCTCCTTTTCTCTGCCATGTTCAGGAACATCTTTTCCTGCTCACGCAAAGAACAAGTCAAGTTATCTCTGTGTGCTTCACCTATGTCAATATCACCAATAGTCAGGAAATAGTCTCCCATATATCGTATTACGTCGCTTTTTGTATGTACAGGATTCAAGTTCCCACGTATAGGAAGCTCAGAAAAGATCACGTCATTATTAGAGTAATAGTACTGTAACGGTCCTCTTTTGTAAAATAAACTAGCTAAAATGCTACAGGAGATTCCGTATGTCAGCGGCAAGTGATGGTATGTCACGCCTTCAGCTACAGAAGTAGGTAGCTTCATGCAGACATAGCAATCTTCAATTTCCATAGTCTCTACATAGTGTATTAATAGGTTTGCGAAAACATTTAAGCGTGTCCTGTTTTTAATTCCATGATAATGTAGTTCTCCCTCATCTGATGCTTCTAAGTCTTGTTTTGTTTGTCTCAGTGCTCTCTCATGTCTGGCTACACTCTGTGTTGTCAGCTCCTCACTGTCAGTATTTACAATTTCAGTAGGGACAATATTAGTATCTTTGCTTACAGCAAAGGGAATGAAAATGGTTAGTCCTATCCAGAGTAATATCAGGACAACTATACTACAGACACATACCTTGCAGCAAGTTTTGCAACCGCTGCGACTAGGTCTACCATTCACGTTTGCATCAGACATTTTGGCTCAATAGAAGTTTCTCGACCCCTCTTTGGGTCTCTACACAAGTATCTTACTTTGTGCAAATTCACGGTGGCTCTTCCTCCTCTTCGTCAGAGTACTCAGGGACGGGCTCTCCGTCGCTTACGTCAGTGATATCGAGATCTTCAAGTTCTTCTAACACAAGGGTCCATTCAGGTGACTTGTACTTTTTGTTTTGCCTCTTTATTCGATCACTCCTTCTTTTGGATGTGTCTTCTGGTTGTTCTGCTATGCGAGCACTTCTCCTTTCTTCTGCACGTTTTTCTTCTACCGTTTTTCTTCTCAGTCTCAATTTCTTTACGAATCTAGGCTCCAGATGCTTTCTTTTCTTAAGTCTTTTGGTTGGTACTTGAACTTCGTTCCCTTCTCTTGCCCTTTTGTTCTCATTAACGGTTGGCAATTCTGTCTCAGTTTCTTCTTCTTCTATCTGACTAATTCCAGGGCTCGCATCTGTTTCTTCTGCCTGGGTACTAATCTGGCCTTGTTCAGGTAAATTGAGTGTTTGCTCTTCAAGTGTCTCTGACTCTGTTTCCTGAACACGTTCTTCTAATTCTATCTGATCCTGTTCAAGCACTTCGATCTCTGGACTTTCTTCTGCTCGAACTATTACACTATGTCTAGTCTGTCCCTTCCCGATATCAGGTGTCAGTGGAGGAGTATCAATCACTTGCTCTGTATTCCTCACTTGTTCAGGATCCTTCACTTGTTCAGTATCGGGCACCGGCTCTGCAGCATTCACTTGTTCTGTATCAACCACGTGCTCTGTCCCTGTCTGACCTTCTCCTTCCTCAGTTTTGATGTGAATCTCAAGAGTCTGAGGTTCTTCGCCTGTGCCTTGCTTTTCCTCTCTAGTCCACTCTCTACCTTCCCAAAGTCGTTCACTTGTTCGAATGGGGTCTTCGGTGAGATCAATCAAGGGAATCCACTCCTCTGGCCATATGCTCGGCAGCTCGTCTTCAGCTACTTCTGGCTCAGCTTCTTTGACCCCTTCAGCAGGCTGGGCTCCTGGTAGTTCGTTGTCAACTATTCTTGGGCCAACGTCTGCTGATTCTGTATCTCGACTGGTACTGGGCTGTACGTCGTCAACTACTTCTGGTCTGGCTCCTACAGAGTCCTCTGCGGGACGTCCTTCTGCTTCAGGCACCTCGTCTGGTGGTACCTTCTGGGTGTGGCTGGCGTGTACCCAGCGTGGAACTCCTGCACACTTTACTGCTGTGGTAGTTACCAGGATCACCTGACGTTTTTCTCCCCACCTTGGCTCCAGGCAGCTCTTCCGAGTATGCTTCTTTATCTTCACCCAGTCCCCCGGGACCAGTTTGTGGAGAGGAGTCGTTGGATTGAGGATGGCGTCTTCTCCGATCTGGCGAGAGATAGAACGCACTTGGTCACCCAATCTCTTGCAGTATTCAAGCACCAAATCATCAGTAATACTCAACAGTTTGCTTCCAGGCACCCATGCTTGTCTCATCACTCTTCCCATAATGATTTCATGGGGACTTAGGCCTGTTTTGCGATCAGGAACACTTCTTAGTCCCATCAAGACCAGAGGCAGGGCCTTCACCCAGGTCAATTTAGATGCATCACACAGTTTTGCTAGTCTGTTTTTGATAGTTCCATTTATTTGTTCCACTACTCCAGAAGCCTCTGGACGGTAGGCACAGTGAAGCTTTTGTGAAATTCCAAAGGCCTTACAGAGTTCGTCGATCACTTCATTATGAAAATGTGAGCCTTGATCTGATTCAATAGTGACTGGAACCCCGAACCTAGGTATCAGTTCTTTCAATAAACACTTAGCTACTGTTTTTGCGTCATTTTGGGGAGTAGGGAAAGCTTCCACCCACTTTGAAAATAAACAGACCATGACAAGGACATACCGCTTCCTTTCACAACGGGGCATGGTGATGAAATCAACCTGTATTCTCACAAAGGGACCCCTTGACCTCCCAATTTTTCCCAGTTCAACCACCGTCTTCTTCCCTGGGTTCATCTTTTGACATGTCAGGCACCTCTGGCAGAGGGACTCTGCTACTTTCCTGAACTTTTTACTGTACCAAGTCTGTTGGAACACTAGAATCATGGCGTCCCTACCAATGTGTGATCCTTCATGTATCAATCTTGCCATTGTGCTAAGTAAGTGTCTAGGTAACACAGGCATACCAGTTGGACCTATGATGACACCATCCACACGTCTTGGTCTACACCCATCGTCCTTCCACTTCTCTCTCTCTTGCCAAGGTGCCGCCTGCTGCCACTCTTTCACTTCATCCCATGTAGGCACTTCTTCAAACACCTGAAGTTGGCAGCTGGTTCCTGGCCCCCCTCGTTTTGGATTTACGATATACCGATCTCTGGCGCACCATTGGGCCACTCGATCAGCAAAATCATTTCCCAGTGATACAGTGTCCAGGTCCTTCTTATGGGCGACACACTTTACCACAGCCAGTTCCTTGGGTAACTGGATTGCCTCTAAAAGGTCTTGAACAACTTTTCCATTTCGAATTGGGGTACCTGATGAAGTCAGGAACTCCCTCTGTAGCCACAACTGGCCAAAGTCATGCACAACCCCATAACAGTACTGACTGTCAGTATACACTGTTATGCGTAGGTTCTTCCCAATTTGGCAAGCTTTTATCATAGCAATCAATTCAGCTACTTGTGCAGACTTTATGTGATATAAATAACCTGCTTCTTCAATTTTGGTTAAGGAGACTACCGCATAGGCAGCACTCAGGCCTCCTTGTTCATGTCTCAGACATGAACCATCCACAAATAATTCCTTGTCATGCACAGGCAATGGCGTTTCTTTAATGTCTGGACGTGGCTTGGTATTGAATTCTGTTAAATCGATGCAATCATGCTCATCATCCACCCCACCTTCCATATCCATAGGGTCGGGGAGTAAGGTGGCAGGGTTCAAAATACTGCACCTAACAATGTTTACATTTGCAGCACCCACAAGAATCCTCTCGTATTTAGTCAGCCGACTAGGGGTGAGATACTGAGTCTTTGTTCTGGTCAGTAAAATTACCACTCCATGTGGGACATACACAGTTACCGGATGTCCCATGACAATGGACTCACTCTGCTCTAAACTTGCGCAGGTAGCAGCTACTGCTTTCAGACAACCTGGTAATCCAGCAGCCACTGGATCCAGGGTGGCAGAGAAATATGCCACAGGCCTTCTCGTTGTGCCATGATCTTGTGTCAGGACTGACAATGCGCAATTATCACGAGTGTCACAGAATAGGGCAAATTCTTTGGAATAGTCTGGCATTCCCAATGCAGGGGCTGTACACAGACAATCTCGCAGTTTCGTGAAGGCTGTTAAGCTTTCATCATCCCACTCTACAACATCTGGTGTTCCTCTCTTGGTCATTTTTATCAAGGGCCTAGCTAGGACTGCAAATCCCAGAATCCACTGCCTGCAGTATCCTATCACACCCAGGAACATTCTGATCTCTTTCTGAGTACGGGGTAACTGCATCTTTTGAATTATTCTCACTCTTTCCGATGTCACTTTCCTGACCCCTTTCTCTATCTGGTGCCCCAGATATTTCACTGATTTTGCACAGAACTGCAATTTGTCCGGGCCACTTTATGTCCCTTCTCACACAGGTGATTCAGTAAGGCAATGGTGTCAATCACACAATCCCTATGACTTTTAGACGCCACCAAGAGGTCGTCTATGTATTGTACTAAGACAGATTTCCCAGGTAAGACCAAAGTTTCCAAACATTTTTTTCAAGATCTGATTAAAGATAGAGGGGCTCTCTGTGTACCCTTGAGGGACCCTGTTCCAGCAATACACGTGACCATTGAAGGCAAATGAGAAAAGAAATTTGCTATCTGGATGCAAGGGAATGGAAAAGAATGCATGACACAGGTCTATCACAGTGAACCACTCAGCATCCCAGGGAATCTGATACAGAATCACTGCTGGGTTCGGGACAATAGGGCAATAGGGGACCACTATCTTATTGACTTTTCACAGGTCCTGCACTACCCTGTACTTGCCACTAGGCTTCTTAATGCCCATAATCGGGGAGTTACATGGGCTACTCATTACTTCCTGTATGATGTTTCCTTCTAGTAATTTCTGTATTTCCAGAGTAACACCAGCTTTCACTTCTGCATTCATTCTGTAGGGTTTAGTATTGGGGTATACTGCATTGTCCTTGATGGCTATCTGTATGGGGTCCACATTTTTCATTAACCCTACATCTTTCCCAGTAAAGTCCCACACTTCTGGCTTTACTGCTTCTTGGAGTTCTTTCGGTAAATCCTGCATGGTGATTCGTTTAATTTCCGAGTCAGGGCGGACTAACATTATTTTATAAATGCCGTCTTCATCTGGGGTCTGAATTTCAACACCCTTTGGTGTGCAAAAGATGGTACAGTTCATTTTGCACAGCAAATCACGTCCCAGCAAGTTCACTGGACTGGTGTCGCAAACGACAAATCTATGCATTTCCTTAAAGTTTCCAATTGAGATCTCCATGGGCTTGGTAACAGGAGTACTAATCAATTGATTAGATACACCCACTACTTGGATGGCTTCTCCCGAGAGGGGTAGGTTTGGAACGTCCACTGTTCTCACAGTAGAACGGGTAGCGCCAGTGTCCAACAGAAAAGTGACATCATTTCCGTCAACCTTTCCTTCAATGTATGGTCCGGACTGGTCTACCGGCAAGGAGGCGCCAAGTACGCACTCCTCGTCCTCCCCTCTCAGGCCCCGTCAGTACTGGTCATCACAAAGGAAGGTATCGTTCAACAGATACTGCGAAATTGCTGCATTTCTGTTCTCATTGCTTTCCCAGACTTCTATCTCATCTCCCTCTGTTTGTTTTCCCTTGTATACTTGCTTTGGTGCTCGGGGCACCTGAACTGTTTTTACCTGTGGTTGAGTCTTTCTTGGTCTTTCTTTCTGCGTCTGTGGAGTTAAATCAGGTGTTTTGGGGTTATCATCCGGCAAGTAAGGACACTCGTTACGCCAGTGTCCAATTTCGCCGCACTGATGGCAGGGAAATTTCTTCATAGCCTCCTCCCTGCTCATTTTGGGCCGGAGCTTACCTCCTCCCCCACCCCCAGTACCTTGGTTCTGAGTGTTCTTGACCATGTTACTCAACTGTTTTTCCTGCTGTTCTGCGAGCTTCACCTGAGCCCACATCACCTTCTCCTTGAGAGCCTTTTTCTTTTCTGCCATCTCGTCCTCGCAGTACTTTGCGTACCGCAGGACCTCGTCTACCTTTTTGGTATGCCAACAGATTTTATTATCTTTTATCCACTGACAAATTTCAGGCCTTAAACCGTTTACAAACCTGTAAATGAAATGCGTCATATCCTTCATTTCGATGTTATCTATACCACTGTATGTTTTAAACACTTGCAACAGCCTTTCATAATAGGAGTGCACTGTCTCCTCTCTTTCCTGCGTTGTTCTATCTATCCTGGTCCAATCAGTTTCCTTTGCTGGCACCTTGTTTTTCAAATGCTGAATCACTTGTTCATATTTTTTCATCACTTCAATTGACGGCTCCCCTGTGGCGGAGTCCCTCGGGTACTCCTCACTAGGCCAGCCTATGCCTATTTTACACTCGGTCCATAGATCGACCGGGACCACAATATCGAAAAACCCATCCAGGTCTTTCCACAGGCATTTTTGCACCTTTACGAACCTTTCCACTTGCCGGTACCATTCAACTGGCTTTTCGCGCAGCTTCGGGAAATCGTTAGTAAAGGACACAATATCCTGTCTGGACCATGGAACGTGCACATACCTCCCACCTGGCACTTCACGCATGGGGCATAATGTTTCAGGCTTGTCTACTTCTCTTAAAGGGAACTCAGGGGTAGCTTGTCTGGATCGAGCCTCATCTTTCTTTCTTGCCCACCTGCTTCTCCACCTTTCCACATCTCCCCATTTTTGCAAAACTGCAAGCAACTCTTTAATCTGCACCTTCTTCCCTGACACATTCAGGTTCTCTAAATCCTTGTCTGAGAATTCAGCTCTGTAAGGCTTTTGTAAGGGCTTGGATTTTGAAATATCTACCCCCATACTAGCTGCGGTGTCTGTCAGCTTTTCGTGGAGCACCCTGGTACTTCTGGTAAGGCTTTTACACATGAACAGCAATTCTTCTTCAGAATAGGTGTTTAATCTGTCTAACCCCACATTTCCTGCCATCAATTCCTCTATTTCTACCCTCAGCTTATAGAGGTCTAAAGGTTTCGTTTGCGGAGCCTGTTTTTCTAAATCACGACTCCAATTTTCAATCTCTTCCGGCGTTACCAAGGAAACACTCCTAGTCCCTGTTGCTGATTCTAATTTAATTTCTTTCGCATCAAAAGGATTATGCCTCTTCTGCACTCCCTTTCCGGTCTGTTTGTTTGGTAGATCCAAGAACACCACTTCGGACTCGCACTCACTGGACTGATCGTCTATCAGTAGGGGCTCTTGCCTCGGCGGGGCCATTATCGGGTTCATAACTGGAGGGTTCGAACTTCCTTGACTATTCCCATACAACGGGACTACTGGTCCGGTCGTTACCGGAATAGTCAAAGCTTCAGGACTAGTGTTTAACTGGGAGATTTTCTGAATTATTTCTGTCCTCTGTCTAGCTAGGGCCTCTTGCTCCCTTTCATCTAGTACTCTTCCTAATGTCCGGTCAGGTATCATCTGTGGGGTCAGGTGAGGGGTAAGACTCGGGGCAGTAGGATGCGTTTCACTTGGTCCTCCACCATAATTTGGTTTTGGGAACAAAGTTCCTGTGCCAAATGACCTGCGCTCCTCCCCATATGGAGGCTGCAAAAAGGGTACTCCTGAACCTACTGGCTTTTCTTCGTTTTCATACAGAGGTCTGGGAAAAAATGTTCTATCACGGGAATATTTTTCCTCTGAGCTCACGGGCATTCTAGGATATATATCGCGTACCTCTGCGGGTCCGGGGTTCTCAAAATAGGGCGACACCTGGCCACCTCCCCCCCTACATAGGGATCTGTCCTCCTCCTTAATAGATGGACGCCGGGGATTCTCTCCTGCACTGGAAGGTCGGGCTCCCTCATTATAAGGGGGCGGACTTCTCGTAAAGATGTCATCTAACAATTCATCGTCTGACTCCCCAAGGGCCCCCCAATGCTTACTCTTTTCTGTCCTTTTCTCTCCCCCAGAAGGGTTACCTGCTGGCATCATGGGAAACAGACCCTCCACAATCATGCTCTGTCTCCACTGTTTCATCCTTTTATCCCTGGTCTCTTGTTTCAGCCTTGGGTACCACTTGGTCAGACCTTTGTCCATTCGGGGTTTCTCTCTTTCGAAAGCCTCAATCTCCCATTCCTCTAATGCCTCATACTGCGTTAGTCTCGGTCTGGGATGTAATTCATTCATGCGGGTTCTCAAATTGAATAAAATCCTACCATTGAAAGTGCCGTCTAACGGAAAAGCCAATACTCCGTCATCTTCTATGTACCTTACCCAATTCTCCAACCACACACAGGTATTGTACCCTCGGTCAAACATCATGAATGAGGCAGGAGTATTCGGTGGCGGGATAGTAACGCCCTCTCTAGATTTAATCGGTTTGTCCATTTTGAAATAATTCTTTACCCTATTTACAAGGGACATCTTTCTCTTAGCTCCGTACATAATATCGTATCTATTAGCTTTCCACTGATCCCTTTCAAACCCTTGGTTTCTTGGATCGGGTCTAGTCTCTGGACAATACGAGTGCCACATACGATTTCTACGCTTAATTCTGTTTACAAAGTCACCTCCAATCAGAACGCGTCTTGCAATTCCGTGCGACCAATGAGGTGTACGCGTTCAAATATTTTCGGCCAATGGGTGCGTGGCCCCTTCGTGAGACTGTTCTCACGCTCCGGCGCTTCACCCCTCCTTCACAATTCCAGCCCCGCTACCCGCCCGCTGCTTCTACCAATCCCAGCACGGCACGGAGTGACGTCAGAGGTGCTTCGCGACTGACTCCCTCCCTTCACAAGGTAACGGAAACTTTCTTTCCTTTTAAAGTGCTCAGTGCTTGGTTATTTTACAACAAATACACATTCGCCACAGTGCTCAAGTGTCTAGACAGGATAGCTTTGTTTTACTGCAAGTAAACTACTTCCATTTACTTTTCACGCGCTGCGGGTAGATCTCTTCCGCCTACCCTTCACTCTAGCATCGGTGAACCTGTTATTCCCCTAAACTCATCCACTTCTCCGGGATATATCCGAGTCTAAGGTTTCCCAGCGGACCCCTCTGCTTTCACCCTAGCTCCGAGGAACCTGCTACTCTTCCGATGTGACCCTTACTAGGTTACGCCACTATGGGAAGTTTGCCAATGAACCTCGTTACTGACATTTATTCACACATGTATTCAGAAAACCCTAGTTAGTGCTTCCCGGTTATCCTAACCTGCACCTAACTTTCCTTAAGCCTGTGACCTCAGGACAATGGATTCTATTCACCACTTGCCCTTTCAATTCCCCGGGGAGTTCGGACAACACAATACGAGACGGTTTACAAATGCATGGATTAATACATATAACAATATAAGAACAAGAATAATAATGAAAAAACAGTTCATTGATTTCAGCAGCGTATTCACAAGAGAGTGATCGGGTCCCTCTGAACAGCCGCTCTTATAGCAGCATTAATGTACTAGCAGCTACCGACTTAACTAGTCTAACTAGTCCTACCTAACCTTTAGCTAGTCCCTAACCATCCTCTGATCTACCAGAAAACTGATAGAGCGCGCGAGGTCACCCAGCCAATGATTCCGCCGTTTCCGGCTTCAGGGCCCATATACGTTTAATTCACACTATTCATTGACAGGGCGACTTCACGGGCTGCTACCAATTGTGTGTGTTCCCTACTGTTATCACTCAGTGTACCCGACTTACCCTCCACCGACACGGGTACCTATGACTTCAACGGATCAGGGGCCTAGCTGTAAAAGGAAAGGCAACACATGCAAATTCAAATGACATTCAATACTGTTGTAAAATGACCACGGACAACTGGAAGTTTTAAAATGTTTATCTAAAGTTCGTTTTCATCAAGCATCAAACTTACAAGAATAAGGCAATCAATAACCAAGATAATGAAAAGTACATAACTATAGAGAAATAAAGTCAGGGTAATCATTCAAATGCAAATATGAGAGGCAAGGGAAATATGCTATGTATTCAAGGCAAGAACTCTTTAGAAAATGTAAGTAAGGCTGTTCTAGACCATATCAGAAAATGACAAACTGCAATGCAAAATATGATTTCTAAAAGGTAGGATAGCATAGGAACAATTTAAGAAAATATGCAATTGACTTTAAGATTCAATAGTTTGCGGCAAAAGCATGGAAAATCAACATGTGCAAAAGGTGTGTCTTTATTAAAGCAAAGACAGAAAAATAGAAAGGTGCAATTTTAAAGAACTTAGAGCAGTATTTACCTAGACTGGTGTGGAAACCAAACCCTGGCCACGGGTCAGTTTAAGGACAGGAAAACCCTCAAGGAAGGATACCCTCAAAGGACAGCAGGTGCAGAATGGACACCCAGGACAGGACAGGATACCCTCAGATTAGGAATCAGGACAGGACCTCAGGACAGGACAGCAAACCCTCAGGACAGGACCGCTCAGGACAGGACCGCACCCGCAGTTTGGAAGCAACGCCTGCGCTCCACCCTCTCTGCAGCTATCGATCAAGACCCCGATTGGGTCAGCGAACTCCCAGCAAAGTGCTTCGCCAGCACTTTAAGGTTCAGTAGAACCTTAGTCTATGGTCAATTTCGGACAGAGTGCTCCGCAGCGCTCTGTATCTTCAGTCACCTATTGAGTACGATGGGTCAGTGACAGGTCATCTAAACCAGACAAGTCGGACAATTTCCCTAGGTGAACCCAGGGTAGATATACTGTTTTGGGACCGGGTACCACCCCTCAAATGTTGCAAAGTGTCAGAATCCCCAATTTCAATTGGTCCTAAGGTAGGATTTGGGTAATACACCAATCATAACACACTATTTGGATGCTTCATTTACATATCTGGGTACCGCCTAGCGAGATTGGGGTTCCCATGAGAAACTGCATAGAAATACAATAGATATATTACATTGTTTCGGAATAAGAACATGTGATTCCGTCCTGCTAGGGTTGCAGGTCAGTTCTCAGGAGCATCTTGCCCATCACTGCCAACTGGCGGTGTTCCATCAGCCAAGTTTGTCGGTGCCCCAGAAAGTCGCACATGCGTAGAAGGGACCTCCAAGATGGCTTTTGGTGCAGTTAGACCCCCATTCCCCGCGGTACATGAAAAGTAAGCGAAAACAAATTAATACATAGAAATAACATTATGAAAACACATCACAGGGTTTGTACTTTCAACTTATCACTATAAAATATACTTATGCAACCTAAATGTTAGCTACATATAACAGACACAAGAGCAGTGGCACGAGCAGTACCACGTTACTGGCAAAGCTATGTATTACGCATGCGCATAAATTTCCCTCCAAACCTGCAGACACGTCAGGACACGTGAGTGTGACTGACGCATGCGCAGTAACAAAATACAAGCGGCGGCCATGTTAAGTGACTCAAGTAAATTATTTTAGTAAAACACATAGGCAAGCTTCATGGAAACTTAAAATAAACGTTAGTAAGACGTACAACTTATTACCTTATTACACATAAACGAGGTTCATGACTTCGGCAAGTCGCAAAAATATGCGAAGCTTTGCTTCATCAAATGGAGAAGGATCGAAAGAGAGTGAGGATATAAAAGGGGTTTTGTAAGAATGTGACAGAAAGGAAGCAAGCTAGGTTACAACACTTTGTACATATATATGGCTTTGAAATAGTGCTTTAAAAGTGTGAACTATTTAAGGTATTAGTGCTTAGGAGTATTTTCCTTTGTTTAAATAAGCAGTTTTTGCTTCCCTTTTGTTCTCTGCTATTGTGTACTATTTTATCAGTGTTATTCTTATTACTGTTCTGTTGTAATGTGTAGCATTTTAGGTTTGGAATGCTGCGGCTACATTCGATTTCAAGAGTTCTAGATAGGTTAATTGGTTGGTTCATTAACTGGAAGTTTTATGTCAGGAAACCTATGGGTGTGTATGTAGCAGGTTATTGCTAGCTCGGCTTCTCTAATAAATAGAGCGTTACCTTGCTGCTCCCTTACTCGTGATGTTTACTTTGTTAAGAAGGAATCATGTGAGTCATGTAAGCCATAATTGTTTTTCTTTTTTTTATTTAAACCATTCTTTATTGCAGAAAATGTTCTTAACATTTTATATCACCCCCCCCCCCCCACCCACCCCAATACAGGCAATTTTCCACGAAGCTGATAACCAAAGCATCATACACTACATATTCCAGACAAAAAAATAGACCGATTACTCAAACACAAAACTACTGAAGTTTTCAGTAAAATAATTAAAGTCGTTACAGTTCTAGACATTCGATCCAATGCGCGAGTGGGAACCAGATATCTAGTCCCTTCTTTTTCTTTTTCATACCCTTCCTGCTGTATATTGCTTTTTACAGACTATATGTCGATAATAATCGTGCCCGCCATTGTTGAAAAGATGGAGGAACAGTGTCCAGCCAAGCCGAAGCCAGACAGATTCTAAGCACGGCCATAGAGACGAACAGAAGTCCCTTTCTATTGTCCACTCGGATGTCACTGTCTACCCCCAATATTATTTCTGACGTAGTAATCTCCATTTTAGTGCGCTTCAAAACTCTTAAAGGCATTTATGCCGCCTGGAATTATGTTCAGAAACATTTGGGGCTAGGTAGGTTCTCGTATTACACGACTTTTATCAGTAATAAAAACCTCCCAGAGATTTTTTAGGATTCTTGTATGACCAGGTTGATCAGATCAGGTATATACCAAACTAGCAGCCCGTCCCGACCTTGTCCGAGAGCATTCAGGCTTCCCCTACCCCTGCCTCTCCCGACATTGCCCAGCAGCCCGTGCCCCTGCCCGCCCCATACCCCGCCTGCCCCGACCCCCGCCTGCACTGACATTGCCTTTCCTCAGCCGATCTGTTTTCCCGCCTGGCCCGACCCCCGCCTGTCCTGAGTAAATGGAGGTCGGACAAAATGTTCCACCCGTCACCTTGTTAGTCCCCGTCCCCCGCCTGCCCCGACCCCCGCCTGCCCCAACATTGCCTTTCCTCAGCCGATCTGTTTTCCCGCCTGGCCCGACCCCCGCCTGTCCTGAGTCAATGGAGTTCGGACAGTAGTACGTGCAAAATGTTCCACCCGTCACTTTGTTAGTCTCCGTCCCCCGCCTGACCCGACCCCCGCCTGCCCCGACATTGCCTTTCCTCAGCCGATCTGTTCTGTTGTTGTCTGTTCTGTTGTAACTCCCCGTCCCCCGCCTGGCCCGACACCCGCCTGCCCCGACATTGTCCCCGGAGCCTTACCTCAGCCGCCGCTCCTCAGTTGACCGCTCCTCACCACTCTGCTCCTCACCGCCTGTCCGCCGCCGCTTCTCCCCCGCGCCATGTGCGCCTCTCCGCTGCTCGCACCGCCGCTGGCCTGTCCGCTGCTCCTCACGTCGCCGCTCCTCCCCCGCACCATGTCCACCGCTCCTAGGACGCCGCTCCTCCCCGTGCTCCTGACGTGAGCACGCACGCCACGGCCGGCGCTACTTTGGAGGGACTACTTTTTTTTTAATATAAGTTTTGTAAATAACGTTTATTTTTTATATTTATATAGCCTATAACCATCTATACAACCTGACAATTTCAACGGTGTATCGGGTGTGTAGATTGGCGCCGTGGTTCCCGAGTTTACCCACCTCAAAGCCTGAAAGTTCTTACTTTATTATAGTAGTATAGATTGGCTCCTTGTATGAGCCAAATGGCTTTACTTCATTTGAATCTTTAAAACATAAATTTGGCCTAGTACATCGGGACTTTTTTAAATACTTACAGGTTAGGGATTTCATTATGAAGAAGGGGGGTGGTCGGGTTGGATTCAAGAAAATTGAGTTAATTGAAACTGTTATTCAGTGTAATAGAGTGAAAATTGGGAAATATATAACAATTTAATTATTGATTTTCCCGATGACCTGGATAAACATACTCAGAACTGGCATATTAAACTTGGAACTTCAGTTAGCTCCATACAGAAAGCACTTCAATTTTCTAAGTCACTTTTAATGTCCTCTAAATTGCAAGCTCAATTCTATAAAACTTTTTTCCACTTATATTACACCCCCTATAGGCTTGCAAAATGGAGCACTGTTAAAGGGACCTCATGCCCCAGATGCGCGATGCCAGAAGCTGATCTAATACACATGTTTGCTACATGTGGGACACTCCGCACCATTAGATGCGAGATTTCTAGTCCCTTCTTTTTCTTTTTCATACCCTTCCTGCTGTATATTGCTTTTTACAGACTATATGTCGATAATAATCGTGCCCGCCATTGTTGAAAAGATGGAGGAACAGTGTCCAGCCAAGCCGAAGCCAGACAGATTCTAAGCACGGCCATAGAGACGAACAGAAGTCCCTTTCTATTGTCCACTCGGATGTCACTGTCTACCCCCAATATTATTTCTGACGTAGTAATCTCCATTTTAGTGCGCTTCAAAACTCTTAAAGGCATTTATGCCGCCTGGAATTATGTTCAGAAACATTTGGGGCTAGGTAGGTTCTCGTATTACACGACTTTTATCAGTAATAAAAACCTCCCAGAGATTTTTTAGGATTCTTGTATGACCAGGTTGATCAGATCAGGTATATACCAAACTAGCAGCCCGTCCCGACCTTGTCCGAGAGCATTCAGGCTTCCCCTACCCCTGCCTCTCCCGACATTGCCCAGCAGCCCGTGCCCCTGCCCGCCCCATACCCCGCCTGCCCCGACCCCCGCCTGCACTGACATTGCCTTTCCTCAGCCGATCTGTTTTCCCGCCTGGCCCGACCCCCGCCTGTCCTGAGTAAATGGAGGTCGGACAAAATGTTCCACCCGTCACCTTGTTAGTCCCCGTCCCCCGCCTGCCCCGACCCCCGCCTGCCCCAACATTGCCTTTCCTCAGCCGATCTGTTTTCCCGCCTGGCCCGACCCCCGCCTGTCCTGAGTCAATGGAGTTCGGACAGTAGTACGTGCAAAATGTTCCACCCGTCACTTTGTTAGTCTCCGTCCCCCGCCTGACCCGACCCCCGCCTGCCCCGACATTGCCTTTCCTCAGCCGATCTGTTCTGTTGTTGTCTGTTCTGTTGTAACTCCCCGTCCCCCGCCTGGCCCGACACCCGCCTGCCCCGACATTGTCCCCGGAGCCTTACCTCAGCCGCCGCTCCTCAGTTGACCGCTCCTCACCACTCTGCTCCTCACCGCCTGTCCGCCGCCGCTTCTCCCCCGCGCCATGTGCGCCTCTCCGCTGCTCGCACCGCCGCTGGCCTGTCCGCTGCTCCTCACGTCGCCGCTCCTCCCCCGCACCATGTCCACCGCTCCTAGGACGCCGCTCCTCCCCGTGCTCCTGACGTGAGCACGCACGCCACGGCCGGCGCTACTTTGGAGGGACTACTTTTTTTTTAATATAAGTTTTGTAAATAACGTTTATTTTTTATATTTATATAGCCTATAACCATCTATACAACCTGACAATTTCAACGGTGTATCGGGTGTGTAGATTGGCGCCGTGGTTCCCGAGTTTACCCACCTCAAAGCCTGAAAGTTCTTACTTTATTATAGTAGTATAGATTGGCTCCTTGTATGAGCCAAATGGCTTTACTTCATTTGAATCTTTAAAACATAAATTTGGCCTAGTACATCGGGACTTTTTTAAATACTTACAGGTTAGGGATTTCATTATGAAGAAGGGGGGTGGTCGGGTTGGATTCAAGAAAATTGAGTTAATTGAAACTGTTATTCAGTGTAATAGAGTGAAAATTGGGAAATATATAACAATTTAATTATTGATTTTCCCGATGACCTGGATAAACATACTCAGAACTGGCATATTAAACTTGGAACTTCAGTTAGCTCCATACAGAAAGCACTTCAATTTTCTAAGTCACTTTTAATGTCCTCTAAATTGCAAGCTCAATTCTATAAAACTTTTTTCCACTTATATTACACCCCCTATAGGCTTGCAAAATGGAGCACTGTTAAAGGGACCTCATGCCCCAGATGCGCGATGCCAGAAGCTGATCTAATACACATGTTTGCTACATGTGGGACACTCCGCACCATTAGATGCGAGATTTCTAATTTTCTTTCGGAAATATTTGCGACTAAGCCATAATTGTTTTTCAATGCATTTTATTGAGTTTCTGCAGAAACAGCGGAGACTGGTCATACGACGGTGTACCGCAGAGAGACGTGCTGCCGCGCCGGAAATCTGTACCGGGATTCTCCGCTATTTCTGCAGCCCCTGTACCTTATATTAAAGAACCTTCCTGTCCCTGACCGCCTGGGACTATTTGGATGTTTTGGAGGGCTCCTGTGCCCTGTTTGGACTGACTTTAATCTATTCCTAGAGCACTTTGGTTGCTCTTAGCTCCCCCCTATTACCATTATAGAGCAGCAATTTTTAGAGACTCGGCGTCCCCAGTGCGCTTCCAAGATCGCCCGTGAGGGCACTGTCTTTGGGATCTCAGATAGCGATCGGCTATATTGAATAAGTGGCGTGTCCTAACCTACAATTTTGGACAGTATTTATTTTCGCTATCATCAACCTCAAGATATAGCCCTTGTGACATTGGTATCTTGGTCTAAAGGATTGAGTAATTGATATTTCAAGAAATCCACGACTTGGAAGAAATTATTTTGGTTGCCCTTGCGCCCTGACGCAGGAACTGTGGATATTTGTCCTTTCCGAAACGCGCGTCGGTGCCTCTTTTTTTGCTTGTATTATTCTTGTTTCTGTAATTTCTGGTTCTGTCATAATTGTATTGTTCATGTGTTGTGGTGTATGACGATGTGGTTGACTGAGAGGATGTCGGATATATGATTATGGTTGGGGGCTATATGATGTGATTATTTGATTGAATTGTTTTGTATATTTATATATAGAACGTTTTCTATGAAACAATCATTACTGATGGACTTCAAACAATAAAACTATATGTTTTTCTAATAACGTTTGCTGTGTGGGACAATGATGGTATATAAAAATTAATGGATATTTTACCTACAGTTTTATAAATGCTCTAGGAGAGGTTTCTGTGTGTTTTTTGGGTTACAAATGTGTGACTTCAATTCATGACCCAGCTTACCCTAAGTTCCAAATTCCACTCAGGAGCTCACTCTCGTTTAAACTGCCTTGGCCCATTGATGATCACATTGTTGGGGCTCCTAAATATCTAATGAGTGGATGGTTGATGGTTGACATGGACCGTAAAAGTTGTGGGACTCAAAGAGGTCTGGCTCACAAGAGGTAACTTCAACTTACCTAAATGTGGAACCAATCTCTCTGACAAAATTAACTTGACATATTCTTCATAGCTTTAGAATAGTAATTCAGACATTGGTATTGTATTTGTAGTTTTACTAGCTGCTACAGTCCTCAGTGGATGGCCATTGAATACAGAGTCTACTTGTGTCAGAATCACCCAGGGCACCCTCGAATACTATTGATGAGGGAGTGGGAACCTGTGTCCACCTGTTGACTCAAGCAATCATCTTCGTCTGCAGCATCTTTCAGAGTGCAAATCAGTAATCAGAGGTGAACTAGACTAACAATAGGGTTAAGTCTTGTATGATCTTTTGCCGCACATCACTCTGACGGGATACAATAGGTGAGGTAGGTGCAGCACAACTTAAATCTCCTAAAATTTGGCAAAAATAATTTTACTCTAATTAAAAGCCAGTGATGCTTCTGTCGTACAGAAATAGCTTCTAGATTTATTATTGATTTTCTTCAAGTCTTTAAAACCAATCCCCTGAACCCATGCCAACACATGTTTCACAATCGTAGAACATGGCTCCACTAGGGCATCTACTCTATCTACTGTATCTCTGAGAACGTCAGGTGCAAGGCAGGTGCAGAATACGACTCACTGCCTGCAGATGCACTCCAGGACATCCTCAAATGTCCACCTTCTGTCAAGAAGAAGTGAGGATTTCTGTAAATTACTACTCTATCATGTCAGCTCCACGTAACTGCAAGTAACATGAAGTAAATACAGCTGCTGAATAAGCATGATAAGCTCAGATGGTCACATGACACCAACACCCAAGGGTGGCATGCAATTAGCCCACCTTTCCTATTATGCTCAGATGCATTCTGAGGCCTGGCATGTCATTGATTCTATATGAAACACAAACTCAAATGTATGGCCTGTTCAGGGAGCAATTCTTCATTGGGCCTACTATGCCTTTTAGTGGGATCGAGGACCACTGAGCACCTGGATCCATCTTTTGTATCTTGTTTGACTTTCATCTACCTTGAACTTCCCCTAAAGTCAACGGGAGACATCCACAGTCCAAAACACACCTCAACATGGCCATAACCCCACATCACTCAGTGGAGCAAAATCAGCAGCCCCCTCTTTGGGGAGATAGTCCTTCATACCGGACAGCCATGACAGATCGTTGTTGTTTGACCTGGGGAATTTTTTGAGCAACTCTCCCATGTAAATAGCGTAGTTACAACTTTCCAGTGTTAATAGTCTCATCACAATATCAAGACAACAGAGTTCCACTCGTACTGCTCAAATTGTGGAGAATGATATTCATGAATTCACAACTTTTTTTCTATGATATTTAAAGGTTTCAAAATATATTCTTAAATAATTTTATCATTTTGCCAACATTGGTGATCTATAATGTTGTTGCAACCGAAGCCTCTCTGTTACACAGACCATCAACGGTCTAGCACCTTCTTTCTTGAATGATAAATTCAATAAATTCTCACCTGCACGTCAACCTAGATCATACTCTCTGCTCACCTTTGAAATTTCCGAAATTTAAGCTCCATGGTGAGGTGGAAGATCTTTTGAGGTCTTGGACCTTCTCCTTTGGAACCTTCTCTTTCGTCTCAGATACCTGTTGAAAATTCGTAAACAACTAAGGGGCATATCAGCAAGGGCTTTATCTCCGCTTTTTTGGCTTTAAAAGCGAGAAAAGCTGAGATAAAACAATCGCCCTATCAGCAAGAGGGTGCTAACATGCATATTCGCATGCTAACAACCTTTTGCACTATGCCTACCTTTGCACCTCTAATGAGATGCAAAGTGGGCATTCCTGACATACACTACATGTCAGGACATCAATAGCACAGCTTTGCGCTATCAGCAAGGATGCCCTAGCATTATAGCAGACGTTAGTTTTTGGAGAAAAACTAACTTCTGCTAAATTCTTGACTTACATTACACAAATATTGCCGTGCACACCTTTCTTTAACATGTACTTCTTGTTTGTTTATATGCAAACTGTTTGTTGATTTGCATGCTTCCTGGATCCTGTGATCTACCCTGGTTTCACAGTACGTTATGTTATGTTATGTTAAAAATACTTGTTACCGCGCACAGTCACCAATTGGTTTCATGGCGCTCAGAGACAGGTGGAGAGGGGACGCAGGAGGGTAAGAGGGGCTAATCGTGAGCTAGGTGGAACAGATGAGTTTTCAGGTATTTGCGAAAAGAGATGTAGTCCGGGGTGAGCCGAATTGAGAGAGGAAAGGAGTTCCAGGTAGAAGGAGCAAGGAAAGAAAAGCAGGCACCACCGTGTTTCTTCCGTTTAAACCTGGGAGTGATCAAGAGATTGTGAGCAGAGGACCTAAGGTGCCGTGAGGGAACGTGAGGGTGAAGGCTGAGAGAAATAAAAGCAGGGGCAGAGGCAGATAGAGATTTGAAAACAGTGCATCCCATTTTGAAAATGCAGCGGTAAGCTACCGGGAGCCAGTGTAGTCTTTTCAACAAGGGCCTAGCATGTTGGAATTTGGGCTGTTGAAAGACCAGTCTGGCCGCCTGGTTTTGTACCAGCTGGAGCCGGTGAAGGTGGTATGCAGGGATCCCCACGTACAGACAGTTGGCATAATCAATACGTGAGGTGACCAGGGCCATAATTACAAGGATGAGAGCCTCCGAAGATAAAAACCTTCGGATTTTCCCAATTCTGCGAAGATGATAAAAGCAGGCCGAGGTGACAGCATTAATTTGGGGCCTCATCGATAGGTCACTGGAGATAATAACACCCAGACTCTTCGCAGAGTTAACTGGGCAAGGGGGGAACCGAGGGCTGGGGGCCATAAATTGGGACTCCAAGGGTTCGTGGACCCACCGATCAGGACCAGCTCAGTCTTGCTAGGGTTGAGCTTCAGCTGGCTGAAGTTCATCCACTCATAAATAGTGAGCATAATTGATTGAAAATTAGAGCAAGAAAGAGGGGAAGAGTCGATGGGAAAGATTAGTTGCAGGTCGTCTGCGTAATTGAAAATAGTGACAGGAGAGTAACTGAGGGAGGCTAGAAGGGGCTGCATATAAAGATTGAACAAGAGAGGGGACAGAGCAGAACCCTGGGGAACACCGCAGGAAAGTGAAATTTGAGGGGCAGAGAAAGAGGACAACTGAACCGATTGGGAGCAGTGTAGAAGGAAAGACCCGATCCATGACAGAGCCAGGCCCTGGATGCCTGCATTTCTGACACGGTCGATCAGAATAACATGATCGACCGTGTCAAAAGTGGCCGAGAGATCTAATAACACCAAGGCCTGGGCCAAGTTCTTGTCCACATAGTGAAGACATCAAAAAAGGAGCGAACTTTCACTCCTTGTGCCAGGCGCACAGCTTCTGTAGTGATTTTTACACTTTTTGCTGAACTCTTCCATGTTTGCCGACAATAAATCCATGTACTCCCAAACTTTGAAAACAGTTCAGGATTGACTTAGCCACCCCTAACATAGGGGATGGATTCTGCTGATACGACCACAGGGTCGTATCAGCAAGGTTATCGCCGTTTTGCAGGGAACATCGCTGGAAAACCAGCGATGTTCCCTGCAAAACGGCGATTTTCCCGCTATCACAGGAATTTTTATCGCCTTGGAGATACGCGTTGCTAATAGCGTGATATCTCCACGATAAAAACCTGCGATAGCGGGCGTTAGGGAAAGGAGCGCTAAGCACGCTTTGCGATAGTTATCACAAAGCGTTGCTGATATGCCCCTAAAAACTTGACTTGCACCATTTAGGGAATCTCTTTTACAGTTTTCAGCTCTTCATTCCTGATGTTGCAGCACCAAGAGACTCTACTTACAAGTTTTAGAGCACTTTACAAAGACAGAGAAATACATTTACAAAATGTATAGTAAAATAATTCGTTGGATTGAGACCTGAAACAAATCTCCGTTCTAGGAGTTCTTGAGCTGTCCCCTGTGACTTCCATGCTTGAGCATATCTGGTCAGATTCAATAAGAAGAAACCAGGTGCAGTACTCAGACTGGGGTTGGTACAAATGCAACAAAAGCAGTGGTAGTCTACTGGCAGAGAAATGAGTTAGCCGAAACTTGGGTGCTTTGCCCAGAGATGGGAGTGATGAAGGAAGCTTGCATCAGAAGCAATGAAAGGACCAAACATTGTGAGTGCAAGGCGGTCTTCAAGTAGTCATGAGTCGGGGTAACAGGTAAGTAGGTGGGGTGTCTGGGGTGGAGTAACTGGGTTTGTTGAGTACTTGTGTTAGTAAGGGCACAGAAGCACTGACGTGCACCTTTGATGGTGTGTGTGTTGCATGGATGGGCGTTTGCAGTTTTCAGTGTGTTAGTGCTCCTGGCTCTTAAGGGAGGGTCCAACGCATCTTCTCTTCCTCTTTAAATTTCCATCCCATGCAGCTGCCTCCTGGGGTGGTAGAAAGTCCCATACATAGTTTTAATGGGAATTTCATGAGACGGAAGTGCGTCATTCTGCCCGAGGCTCATCACGAGGTCAGTGTGAGGACATGGAGGCTGACATCTGTTTCCCTCGGATCAATCTCCTCTAATGAAACAAATGTTACGTTTTCGTTCGAGAGGAGTTGCTCATTGCTAGATGTATCAAGTTCTGAAAATGCTTCCACGTGAGTTGCAAACAGTCTCCCTTCTAATTAATGTAATGAATTTCGGCTCTTCCAGCTCGAGGACAGCAGCCCATTTGATAACACGGCGGGCGTGATGCAAGCACGCCGAGGTCACGGTTCCACTGTCTGTGATGTGCCGCATGCCGTGTTTTAGAACTGGGCTTTAATTTGTAAGCGACTTATTACAGGCCTCAGAAAATTATAGCACAGGCTAAACAGATGCTAAAACAAGCATGCTTGAAAGCCTTTTTTGTGCAAGTCTCCAAATAGGACGAGTTTCTCTGATGTGCGCCTTGCTTGAGGAAAGTAATTATGGAGATATGGAAAAACCACAGGCTTTATTTATTCCGTAGACACCAGGGAACAGCCCTGTCACGTGCAGGCTCCATGAACGAGCTTTGAAGTACTACCCACACTGCTTTCATGTGGCCAGAAAGTCCCAAAAATATAGAGTTTATATGTGACAATGGTATTTTAGACCTCGTTTGAACAGCGTATGATGCCTATGGATCAGACTCGAAGGGGTATCATTTGGAAGCTTGTCAGATTCCCAGCTGTGACAGTAGAAGGACCTAGAAGCCTATCATTGGCATTGCTTTCAATATTTTGATTTTTTAAACCAATTGCTCCTCCCTTGTGTGGCTTTTTTCCTAGTATTCATCAATCTTTGGTGCAACATAGTAGGCATTTAAAACCACCTTTCAGTGTATGCCATGCTTTACACACTTTTAGTGCTCCTCCACTAATTAACAAGGCCATAAACTGTTCTCTTTTTGCAAAAAATGTATTTTGAATTTTCTTATATTTTCTTATGTCTATAGTATATTTATGTACAAGTGTACAATTTTCTGGTTCCCATAGTTCCATAACCAATCATCAAGTCCACTATATAATATGCCCATCATCTTCCATTGTCACATAACTGGTGGTGAAGGACTGGGGAAGATTCTTTCATGCATATGTGTGTATGCACACAACCATGCATGCCACTTTTAATTATATCTATTTATTGAGCAGTCTTCCTTAGTAGTCTTCATTAGTAGTTTGCTTGGCAGTCTTTCTTCTTTAGTCTGTCCCTTGGCACCGGGAAACCTATTGCGGGTAGCTGTGCGCCTTATAAGTTTAAATAAATAAATAAATAAATAATAAATAAATAAAATTGAGGAGTTTTAAAAAGAACTGTGTGCCATCTGTTGTTACTTCAAACACATTGAGATGCACATAAGTACAAATGTGCACACATACATACATACACACAACTTTTGCCCAAGATATCACAGTATAATATCAACCACTTACCTATTTGTCAGCTCAGGCCAATTTTCAAATTAAGTACCTGTGAGAGAGAGGGAACCTAACTAACCAATACAAAATGCACCATCCCAACCGCCAAGTATGACATGGGTAACATTTTTTTAAATAAAGTAAATTCCATGGAAAATCCAGCATCACGAATGCTTATGCATTGAATACTACTATTTTTGGAACTTTAAAATAAGCTGCGATTTGCCCACTTTAGCTTTCCGCCCCACAAGCTGTCTCCCAAACACTACTCCTCTTCTAAATAAAAGAAACAAGTCATATTTTTTAAGCATAGGTCTGTTTTCCTTTTAGGAACTCAAATACTGAACAAGGGGGCATATTATCAAGGAATGGCTTTAAAATTATCGCCGCTTCCTGATGCTAAAACGGCGATAATGGGCTTGATAATAGCCGAAGAGAATTCCAATAGAAGCCCATGTTAACACCAGAACATGAGTTTCTATTGGAATTTTCTACGGCACATTATCAAGCCCATTACCGCCGTTTTAGTGGCAGTTTCCTGCCGCTAAAGCAGCGATCATTTTAAAGCCATTCCTTGACAATATGCCCCATAGTACCTTTCTGAAAGTATACAAAGCTTCAAAGGCCCAATTCACAAAGGTAAACCTACAGGAAGAAATGTCCAATCTCCTCAACACAATTTAGCACCTCCATGGTGGAGATGTACCCCTAGTAGAACCATGAATTGAAAAGAACATGGAAGGAGGCCTCATCTGAGATAAATAATACACATCGGACCAACATTGCTATTAGGAGCACACGAGTAGAGTGCACATTCTGGAGTCTGCCCTCTTCCCCTTGTGCTGGAAAATATTGTGTGCCCAGACATCAACCACAGTTGTGTTGTGTGTCTGTGTGCCTATGTTTTTTATTTGGGATATGCATGGATGTATTTGGGATATGCAATATGTTATAATGGGTCTGTGAGCGTGTATAGAGTAGTATACCACTGTGCATTTCTGTATGTAATGTTTCTATATGATGTTTTATCGACGTGGATCTATGGTTACATTTTTACAATTTGTATATGGGCATGTAATAAAACAGTCATATAACCATTTTTACATTAATTTTAAATTTAACACCTCTCTGTTTCTTCTAATGTTTTGATTGTAAAATGCTGAACACTTAACTGTCAATTAAGGCTGGCCAGGGTTAACAGATGGTTTCCTTGGCACTGTCCTAGCTGCCCATGGTCTCAGGGGTCATCAAGGCCGTAGCAAGTACAGAATCTAAACAGGGCATTGAAATTCATTTCCACTTTCTGTAGTTTCTCCTCTGTGTCATACCATGGGGTCCCCTGCTACAAATAAGAGGGTGTTGTGTAGATAAGGATGGAAAAGAAGTCAAGCCACTGGGAGTCAAAGAGCATGTGATACAGCTTCTATTGCTCCTGGCATTTTGGTTAATCACGTCTATTGTTGATCACAATATGACGTTGTCTATTTCCTCAAGTCTTAATGCCATCCATTTTCTGAAATTATTAGATTATTATACTTTAAATCCATGTGGCTTCCACCGTCATTTATTTATTCTCATCCTCATTGAGTAGATTAGGCCACTAGTGGCACAAGAATAAGCCATTGTGTAATTATTGCGCTTTCTTATATCAACATTTACTATACTCAAAGTCCTAGACTGAAGCCAAGAAACCATAGTTTAATTAAATGATTCATTTTCAGTGATCTAGTCTGCATCTAAATGAACTAATCTTTCCACTCACTCCATGTAAAACCGATGGAAAGCTTTCTGGTCTGAAATATTTACAGATGAAAGATTAAATAAAAACACATTATGAGAAGTTGGCCTGGCTCCCCATATAGAAAAAGGCTCTGCTGAATCTTTATTTACTAAAAAAAATTCTTTCATCCAAACTTTGAATCCCTCCACCCATTCAGTATTCTGTAAAAGGGTACGATCCATCTGCCACCTGGGACGTTCTCCTTTTGTACCTTCCAACATCAATTCAACTTCAATCCTCCCATGATCTGAAAAGGGGTTACAGCCTATCAAAGCGCTTACAATTTGAAGTGACTTGGAAGTTAAAAAAAAGTCTATTCTGGAGGCGATGTGAAATCTGTTTGAATAACAAGTAAAGGACTCTGTATTAGGATATAGGGAGCGCCAAGAGTCCCGCAGTTGGAATTCGGTCGTAAGAGCTTCTAACACCCCTTTCGTCTTTGGTTTTAATTGTTTCTTATTCTTATTAGTGGTATCCCATCTTAAATCTTGAATATAGTTAAAATCCCCACCTATTATGATTTGTCCTGGAGTGCCTCTCAAAATGTCACTAATTTCTATCAAGGCCGAGATGTCATCAAATATTGGGCCATAATAATTTACAAAATTTAATACCTTCCCAAATAGTTTTACTAGCAACCAGAGCCATCTGCCTTTAGAATCTCTTCGTATCTGCATGACTTCCCAAGGAAGACTCTTAGCTAAATAAATAGCCACCCCCCTCTGGGCAACCCCAGCTGAGGAAAAAAACCCATACGAGAAGTATCTTGGCATAAACAACTTTGGAGAGTAAGGGGCTCATTAGGATGGCGGACGGAAGAGCCACCGCGGCCCTGTAGTAGGCGGAAAAAGCCTTTTCCGTGTCCGCCTGCCGCGGATACTCCGTCCGCCATATCAGGATAGGAAAACGTGTCAAATTCCCGTCCGCGACGGGAAAGCACGCTCCGCCGCCGAACTACACACGAGAGCGTGGCGGACGGAACACATCCGGAGGCCACGCCGTACGGACTGACGTCGAAGACCGTCCTCCAAATCAAGATGGCGGAAAATACACATAAAACCGCAGCGGAAAAACAACCTGTCTGAACACGGCGGAATCCCCACTGCGAAGACAGGTGACATAGCAGAGATACCCACCGCAAGCTGACCAACACCATGGACCCAGCGCTACACGCTTTCCCGATGCTCTTCGCGATCCACCACGTCCTAGTCATGGCCCACCACGGACGACGACGCAGGTAAGGCACAAACCATTGGCTGTCTGCAGGGGAATACCAGTAAGGGACGTGACGTAGGGAGGGGGAGTGTCATGTTACCGAAACCACTGATGAGAAGCATATACAAATACACATTAGTAGTACGCAAGCAGGAATGACAACGACAGACCACGAGACCTGATAGACTAGCTTTATTGTACAAAATAGGGGTAAAATCACAGTGTATGCGTGAGCATGGGCAAAGTGGGCACCACAGCAGCTACATCATTGGCAGTCAACGAGAGGGCAGAATGCAGTATCAGAGCATCAACAGGGCATTGTGCAGTACAGAGCAGGTACATCATTGGCAGTCAACGAGAGGGCAGAATGCAGTATCAGAGCATCAACAGGGCATTGTGCAGTACAGAGCAGCTACATCAGAGGCAGTCAACGAGAGGGCAGAATGCAGTATCAGAGCATCAACAGGGCATTGTGCAGTACAGAGCAGCTACATCAGAGGCAGTCAACGAGAGGGCAGAATGCAGTATCAGAGCATCAACAGGGCAATGTGCAGTACAGAGCAGCTACATCAGAGGCAGTCAACGAGAGGGCAGAATGCAGTATCAGAGCATCAACAGGGCAATGTGCAGTACAGAGCAGCTACATCAGAGGCAGTCAACGAGAGGGCAGAATGCAGTATCAGAGCATCAACAGGGCAATGTGCAGTACAGAACAGGTCCATCATTGGCAGCACATGAGAGGGGCTAAGTGCATCAACAGTCCATTGCACAGAACAGGTCCATCACAGGCAGCACATGAGAGGGGCTAAGTGCATCAACAGTCCATTGCACAGAACAGGTCCAGAGGCAGCACATGAGAGGGGCTAAGTGCATCAACAGTCCATTGCACAGAACAGGTCCATCACAGGCAGCACATGAGAGGGGCTAAGTGCATCAACAGTCCATTGCACAGAACAGGTCCAGAGGCAGCACATGAGAGGGGCTAAGTGCATCAACAGTCCATTGCACAGAACAGGTCCATCACAGGCAGCACATGAGAGGGGCTAAGTGCATCAACAGTCCATTGCACAGAACAGGTCCAGAGGCAGCACATGAGAGGGGCTAAGTGCATCAACAGTCCATTGCACAGAACAGGTCCATCACAGGCAGCACATGAGAGGGGCTAAGTGCATCAACAGTCCATTGCACAGAACAGGTCCAGAGGCAGCACATGAGAGGGGCTAAGTGCATCAACAGTCCATTGCACAGAACAGGTCCATCACAGGCAGCACATGAGAGGGGCTAAGTGCATCAACAGTCCATTGCACAGAACAGGTCCATCACAGGCAGCACATGAGAGGGGCAGAATGCAGTATCAGAGCATCAACAGGGCAATGTGCAGTACAGAACAGGTACATCAGAGGCAGTAAACGAGAGGGCAGAATGCAGTATCAGAGCATCAACAGGGCAATGTGCAGTACAGAACAGGTACATCAGAGGCAGCACA
Organism: Lissotriton helveticus; assembly: GCF_964261635.1. Classification (NCBI taxonomy): domain Eukaryota; kingdom Metazoa; phylum Chordata; class Amphibia; order Caudata; family Salamandridae; genus Lissotriton; species Lissotriton helveticus. The sequence continues at coordinate 1,009,054,004 of NC_136072.1, read as the reverse complement.
ACTACGTGTCCCTACCAAACCGTCACAGGGACCACAAGAGTGCCACGCAGTTCTCAATGGACACACCATGTGAACTAACATTTGAGTGAAGTGTACAGCACCTCACATCACAGAATCAGGGGGACTGCGTGAACTACCTGCCTCGGACACACTGGCAGCACCAGCAACAGGAGTGTGAGACACAGACACAGCCCGAGTGACACACACATGGGCCACGGACCCAGACACACTGGCAGCACCAGCAACAGGAGTGTGAGATACAGCCACAGCCCGAGTGACACACACATGGGCCACGGACCCAGACACACTGGCAGCACCAGCAACAGGAGTGTGAGACACAGCCACAGCCCGAGTGACACACACATGGGCCACGGACCCAGACACACTGGCAGCACCAGCAACAGGAGTGTGAGACACAGCGACAGATGTAGTCACTGACACGTGAGCCACTGACCCAGACAGACTGCCAGCACCAGAAACAGGAGTGTGCAACACAGCCACAGATCTCCTAACTGACACGTGAGCCATAGATCCACATACCCTGCCAGGATCTGCAACAGGAGAGGGCACAACTGACACTGTGCCACCATCTGATACACGAGAGTCAACTGCACCAGCGGCACTGGGACAACTGAAATGATGAGCCACAGGGCTGTATGGGCCAGGAGGCAGGGTGGGCCTGGGAGCTGGGGATAGCTCACCTAGAGCCAAATCGGGGTTGGCAGGTGTCAATGGTGTGTGTCTGCGTTTCTTAGGGTGGTGTGAGTGCACCCTGGACAGGACAGGACTGCCAAGTGGTGGGGACTCCAAAGAATCACCACCCAGCATAGGTGGAGCAACTGCTGCGGGGGATCTGGTTTCGGGGGACGTGCTGGAGCCTGCTTGTCGTTTGCTCTGTGCCTGCCGCCTGGACTCGGAATGATGTGTAATGCGGGATGCAACAAGGGACACCCTCCTCTGCTTCTGACTGGCCTGGATGGGAGTGGAGGTATGGGGGGACTCCGCCGCGGAGACATCAGTGTTGCGTTTAGTAGAAAACATCAGCCTCAGTGCAGCCAGGGGTGAAGTATGCCTGTCCTTGATAGCGCCATTGTCCATGCCAGATGCCTTGTCCGTAGGATGTGCCTTATCCTTAGGTGGAGTGTTGTCTCTGGATGTAGCCTGTGCCCTGCTCGCCGCCCTGTTCCTGCCAGCAGACTTGTCGTCTGTGGTGCACCTGTCTCCAGCAGACACCTGCTGTCTGTGTGTGTCCCTGTCCTTGGAAGAGTCCCTTACCTCTGCTGTGGGCCTGCTCTTGGGAGTCTCCCTGCTCTTAGTAGGTGCCTTAGTCTTCTCACTGTCCTTGGGAGAGTCCCTTACCTCTGCTGTGGGCCTGCTCTTGGGAGTCTCCCTGCTCTTAGTAGGTGCCTTAGTCTTCTCACTGTCCTTGGGAGAGTCCCTTACCTCTGCTGTGGGCCTGCTCTTGGGAGTCTCCCTGCTCTTAGTAGGTGCCTTAGTCTTCTCACTGTCCTTGGGAGAGTCCCTTACCTCTGCTGTGGGCCTGCTCTTGGGAGTCTCCCTGCTCTTAGTAGGTGCCTTAGTCTTCTCACTGTCCTTGGGAGAGTCCCTTACCTCTGCTGTGGGCCTGCTCTTGGGAGTCTCCCTGCTCTTAGTAGGTGCCTTAGTCTTCTCACTGTCCTTGGGAGTGTCCCTTACCTCTGCTGTGGGCCTGCTCTTGGGAGTCTCCCTGCTCTTAGTAGGTGCCTTAGTCTTCTCACTGTCCTTGGGAGTCTCCCTTACCTCTGCTGTGGGCCTGCTCTTGGGAGTCTCCCTGCTCTTAGTAGGTGCCTTAGTCTTCTCACTGTCCTTGGGAGTCTCCCTTACCTCTGCTGTGGGCCTGCTCTTGTGAGTCTCCCTGCTCTTAGTAGGTGCCTTTGTCTTCTGACTGGCCTTGTCCAAGGAACAGTCCATGGACATGTGACTATCCCTTGCCTTGGGAGTACCTTTCGTGTTGAATGGCTGTGTAGCTCCGGAAGGCATGTCCCCCAACAACACTTGTGGATCCTGTGTGTGTACTCCAGTGCATCTGACGTCGTCTACGTGAACAGATTTAGCTGATCTAGGGGATGGGGTCTGTGCCCTGCGTGCCCTGACGTGCTGTCTGACGCTGCTTCTAGTGCAATAAGCTGTATTTGAGTCCTGCTCAGAATAATCACTACCCCCTGAGACATCCAGCGGTGTAGATGGTGAAACAGAAGTAGCACCCTGTTCGTTCGACTGTACTATTGCAGACGACACACTGCTTGCCAATGACTGCACTGTCCTGTGTAGACCTGCAAGATCGCCATGCATCCCTTCCATGAATGCCACCACCTGCCCCAACTTCCTATCATGGTCCTGGAAAGCATTTGTCATATTGGTCTGCCCCACACACAGCTGTCTGAGCAGATCAACGGCCTCAGCACACAGTGCATTTTGGCTCACCGTGGCAGGGGCAGCGGTGCCTGCACCGAACGCCACTCTGCTCCCCCTACTCCTCCGGCCACGAACAGTACATGGTGCAGTTGGCGGAAGTGTGGGCCCTGTGTGCTGTCTTACGACAGAAGGTGGTGAGTGCCCACTCCCAGTCTGTGACAACAGTGCAGGCTCACCCAGAGTGTCCGACGAGGAGGACGATGGCGTCTCCACATGCGAGTCCTCAGGGACGGTCCTGTCCCCCTCTCCGGCGCTGGCCTCCTCCGTGTCAGTCTGCGTGTGTGCGAAGTCTGAGCCGGACTCATTTCCTCGGCTACTCTCCACCGTCTGTGGCTGAGTGTCCTCTGTCAAAGCTGAAATGCACAGAAAAGATGTGTGAGTCATGGGCACACTCACGTACAGAAGGAACAGGATAGCCAAATCACATAGCAGACAAAGGTTTAGGAGCCCTCATCCTGCACATGGCCCACCCCTACCAGTCATCCTCACATTTTCTGCCATGGGGCCATGGACCACTAGGGGATGTGCTTTTACACTCAACTACTAAGCAAGTGGCGTGTCAACATGGCGGACCTGGATGTCAAATGAGTACCACCCAATGGGACCAAAAAGGCATCACAGGCATACATACGCAACACGGAACTCAATAGTGTGTCTGTGCACCAATACATGCATAGCACTCACAGGTTTCCTACACAGACAGTATGCTCACCGCTAGTTTGCTGTCGATCGGCACTCAGACGTTCGGCCAGTTCAGGATGCGTCACTGCAATGATACGTTGCATGAGAGGGGTCATGGAGCGTCGGGCCAGACGGGGCGTCCTTGGAATCAGGCCCAGTGTTACTTCCGCTACATTCTTGCTCAGCCTGGAAATGTCGTCCCAGCGTTTGTGGCAGTGTGTATGTCGTCTGTTGCACACCCCCAATGCCCGTACTTCCCTTGCTATGCTCCTCCACAGGTCCTTGCGAAGGTGCAGCTTGACCTACCATGATGGGAGACAAAAGGGTGTAAGTCAGTGGACAGGTGGCCTGTCACACACATAGGGGCAAGACGTTACTGTCAGCAGCCATGCACAATCAGGAACATATGTCTAGCCCACACTACACAGCTAAGATAGAAATAGGCCTGATCATTTGGCCCCCTCATGCACACCAACATGTCCCACTCTGCACTTACCACCCGTCCCGGTGCGCCGTAGAGGCGTCCATAGTTGCGGAGTACACCGTCCACGAGGACATCAAGCTCCGCGGCGGTGAAGGGTCGAGACCGGATCTCTTTGCCTGACGACATGGCAAGATCACGGAGTATGGCACTAGAGCAGCAGTCGGTGGTCAGCTCAGCAGCAGCAGCAGGTCGAGGTGATGGTCACAGGCAGCAGTCGGTGGTCAGCTCAGCAGCAGCAGCAGGTCGAGGTGATGGTCACAGGCAGCAGTCGGTGGTCAGCTCAGCAGCAGCAGCAGGTCGAGGTGATGGTCACAGGCAGCAGTCGGTGGTCAGCTCAGCAGCAGCAGCAGGTCGAGGTGATGGTCACAGGCAGCAATGGTCCCCAGGGTAGGAAGTTTCATTTTGGCCAACACACATATATAGGGCCCTCAGCACGTGTCAGTGGCATACGTCGCCAGCAATTGGTCAGCCCTGGAAGCGTGATCGTGAAATGGCCCAATGACTGGCCCTGTTGTTGCGGTGCACAGCTTCCTCTACTTGCGATTGGCCGTATGCGGCCAGCGTCCCTCTTCCCATTGGCTGCATGTGCAGGGACCGTCACGGGCACACATCGGCAACCGCACGTGCAAGCCTCACGGAAGGAAGCTTCAGTTGCAACAATGTTGTATCACTGGCGCCTCCATGGCGGTGCACGTACACAGCGGGGGAGGTGCAGGCCTATACACCCTGTAGATGTACTCAATGGACATGCCAGTTCATGACCCCCCTTACAGTCACCTTGCATCATCCACCGTACACCGGCCGGAGCGGCCGGCCCATGAACAACCGCCGTGCCAGGCCCTGCCCAGGACCGCCGTGCCGGCCATGGCAACAACCGCCATTGCACGGCCCTTCCACTACCGCCGTGCCAGGCCCTGCCCAGGACCGCCGTGCCGGCCATGGCAACAACCGCCATTGCACGGCCCTTCCACTACCGCCGTTCCCTGGCGGTCCGTGCAATGGCGGTTGTTGCCATGGCCGGCACGGCGGTCCTGGGCAGGGCCTGGCACGGCGGTTGTTCATGGGCCGGCCGCTCCGGCCGGTGTACGGTGGATGATGCAAGGTGACTGTAAGGGGGGTCATGAACTGGCATGTCCATTGAGTACATCAACAGGGTGTATAGGCCTGCACCTCCCCCGCTGTGTACGTGCACCGCCATGGAGGCGCCAGTGATACAACATTGTTGCAAATCGACCATCCGTCCCGGAACCTTACACATGCACTTGCCGGTGTGTGGGCGTGACGGTCTGTGCACGTGCAGACAGTGTGAATGTCGAAGGCGGCCCGCGTATGCCCAGACGTAAACAGCGGATGCAGTGCACCGCCATGGCGTGATCAATGTTAGCATCTTAGCCGATGATGCACCTTGTACCATTGTCTGCAGCTGCCTGCTCACGGTTGTGTGCGTGATTGCGTGGCTACACATGTCATGCTCCATCCCATGTGTGTCCATACCATGGCCATCGGTGAGCCACAAGTGTCCATCACGTGTGCATGTCCACATCGGGTAGTACCCTACACAATTCAGTCGTACCTCACATGTACACAGTAGATCCCGTATGAATGGGCACCTGTGAATCAGTTGTCAGTGAGTGGTATGTGTCAGATGATGACTATGGTGGGGGTTCTGTTGTGTACTGTACATGTGTGTTGCCTATTGTGTCCCCATGCATGTGATGTCCGTATGCCCACCATTCCTGGTGTTGCCATTGGGGCATCATGATATGGGGGGGTGGGGGGGTGTTTAATTTAGTATGTGTGCATGTACTTGCATGTGTGCATGTGATGTTGGGCCTACACATGTGGGTCATGTCACATGTCTGGTTGGCAGTGATGTTGAGGTGAGACACTGTGCATTGCACATGTTGCTAAACATCATGTTGCTAGTGGATGCACATTGTAGCTACGTCGGTCCATGTTGTCCTGACAATCAGAGGAGTCACACATATGACAAGCATACACTGGATACTACATGTTGGTAGAGGGCGTTGACATGTGATTGAGGTGCACACACGTGCGTTGTATGTTAATTGACTTCCATTCCATCTACTCCCACACAGGAGGGCTCCAAATGTCCTTCGCCCATACACTGTGCTGGAGGATATGGTGGACGAGGAGGTGATCCGGAAATTCAGGCTGGATCGCCGTCGATTGTTGCAACTTGTGACCCTATTGTCTCCTCACCTGCAGCCGCGAAGAACCTATCCAGGTTCCATGACACCCACGCAAAAGGTGATGGCGGCACTCCATTTCTTCGCAACAGGCACATTCCAGTACACAGTTGGAGATGCCGGGGGAATGTCACAGGCCATGTTCAGCACGGTACTCCGGGATGTACTGACAGCCATGATGCTGTACAAGCATGACTATATACATTTCCCTCAGGCGGCGGACTTGCCAGCGGTCAAAGCTTGCTTCTATGCCCTGGGTCGTATACCACACGTTGTGGGTTCCATTGATGGCACGCATATCGCGATCATTGCACCACGGGCACGTGAGCAGGTGTATAGGAATCGGAAACACTTCCATTCCCTGAACGTGCAGGTGGTGTGCCAGGCCGACAACATCATCTCACATGTGTGTGCAAGATTCCCTGGCTCTGCACATGACGCCCACATCATGCGGAGCAGCATGGTCCCCCAACTGATGGCTAATCTTCGTCCAGCACAAGCGTGGCTTGTTGGTGAGTATGCTGTGGTGACAGGAGTGATATCTGTGTGGCATGGTGTGCCCCACAATGCAGGTTGTGATGTTTCTCTCTCTCTCTCTTCCACCAACACAGGCGACTCGGCTTACCCAAACAGGCCTTGGCTGCTCAGTCCCTTACGCAATCCCACTACACCAGGAGAAATGAGATACAATGATGCCCATGGTAGGACACGTCGAGTGGTAGAACGGACATTTGGCCTGCTCAAGTCAAGGTTTCGGTGCCTGGATAAGACTGGAGGGGCCCTGCCTTACTCACCAGGCAAAGTATGCAAGATCGTGATAGCGTGCTGCATGCTTCACAACCTGGCTGTGCGCTATAACATTGAACTGCTCTTGGACCCTGATGAACTGCAAGTTCCTCGCCCTCCCGACCCAGCCATGTCAACTGATGAGGATAGTGGTGAGGAGGAAGGTGTGGACCAGAGGCGCCAGATCATTGATCGCTACTTCCCTTGATTGTGAGTGTGCTCCTCTTGTGCTGCTTGGGTATGCCCTGTGAATGTGTGCTGGTGTTGTGGCATAGTGGTGTGCTTCATCTCTGTGTTCTGCTATGTGATGCATGCATGTGTGTGTGTGTGCTAAATTGTGGCCAATGCACGTCTCCATGATGTGTGTCGTCTCATCCATTACTGTTGTGATGCGTGTGGGTAGTTAAATGTTGCACTGCAGTGTGTTCTGATGTGTGTGATCTTGTTTCCTGACGTGTCTTTGCGGTTTCTATTTTCCCTAGGTCACTCCCGCAGCGCCATGATTCTGTACCAGTTGGATACCTGTACCTAGTAACATCTGTTTCTGATGCATTCATGTGAATAAACATGGAGACAACACATGATTGAGTGAGTAAGTGGCTTTTATTTACAAAATGTGCATGGGTGTAGGTGCATATTTACAAATGAGTGAAGGGGTGGGGGAGTGAGAGTTGAAGGTTATGGCAGATGAAATGTCCGTGCGGACACCACATAGGGTGGTGTCTGCCTAGTACAGCAGGCCTGTGGCAGGTGGGACCGGATAGTTGGCAGGGTGAATGGCATGCGCAGGTACTGGGACAGTCATTTTCTGTTCCTCTTGGAGCGTGTGGCAGGTGCTTCCACACTGCTGTCGCCCACTTCCAGCCTCGGTCGGCCCCTCCGTCTTACTGCCGGTACGGTGTCAGCTGGTTGCGCAGGGGCATCGGGTACCACATCCGCCGCAGGTGGCGGTGGCGGTGGCGGTGGCGGTGTGGTATATAAATAAATAATACCGGATCTATTTTTGAATGAATGAATGAATAACAGATAGCTCAATAAAATAAGAGTCAAGATTCGAGGTAGTAGGAGTTTCTGCAGGTTTATTACAGCATAAGGACAGGATCAGGACAACCTGCATAGGAACAGAGTGACAGGGCCCAGTAGGACAACTGGGGCCCAGCAGCTGCCGGGGCTTGATCTGGGATGAGCGCGCTAACTTTTAATAACAATACATTGACTTATATACATAGCGCAAACACATAGCATTACATTGCAGTAGGCGTAACAGTGGGTGGAGCAGAAGGCGTGACGCGTAGCAGTCGCGAAAGATAACAGTAAAAAGAGGTGTAACTGGGAGTATACATAGACATGTGATGCAAACGTAACAGAATATGTCATGAATGGGCGGAAACATAGGAGGGGGCTACCTAAGGAGCCGGGACCTCTAACCTGATGGTGCGCGTAAACTGGCAATGACGTGTTACTAGGAGAAGCTGGGGGCTACGAACTCTGTGCTAGGAGCAGAGACTAGAGTCTGGAGGGTCGGAGCGACATGTACCTAAACCTTATCTGGTATCTGATGTTTAGGGAACATGTTGATATAAACTAGAAGTCATGAGGGGAAAAGCTAACTTGATTCTAAGACTGGACCATGCATTATTCTACATGTAGTGCGTGATGAAGAATATTAAATGACCATTAATACAGTATTTCTCTAACGTGGAGACGAGAAGGCTAGACAATGACGGAAACTATTGATGCAGTTCAGTAGCTTAGGAATGCAGAAGAGGAGGACTGAACTGATAGCTGGAATCATAACATACTCTTGGCAGACTCAGAGGCAGAGCCGGGCTGCACCGGGCACTGCGAGGCAGGAAGTAAGTGAAGGGTCGAGGATACAGGTGGGGGCTGTATCGCTCCTCAGCGAGGCTTTCAGGAGACAGGAGCTGAATCCAGGGTCCGGGCCCTTTTGAGGCCTGGAAACGGGGACTTTACAATGGAATAACGTGCACACTGAGAAACGTGGCAACATAACTTTACATAGGCCTGATATTCGTAGTATTCACGAGGACTGGAAACTGGCATACTAGAGGTGGACACAACTGGAATTGCGTCATTAATCGGACATAGGGAACAACATATGCATATTGGTCATGCACACATAACATATGATGGATGAGGCGTAGGGACACAGAACATGGCAAAATTTACTTTTCCACATTCACTCCTTGTCACTACGTTTCCATCAGGAAACATCAATTTTCATGATACCATCTATCATTTCATACAGTATCATTTGCTCGTCTCGAATTGTCTTGGAACGGGATTTAGAACGGGGCTTGGGACTAGGAATACAAGAGGTAGCACACATGCTGCAAATCGCAGGGCCACATTGTATACAGAGGCAGCAGCTAAATATGATCGCTACTGCAATACCTAGAAAGGACAGGACTTTCCATCCCCAGGCGGAAATTATATTCCAGAACCAACCGGACCATGTCCAGGTGCCTGGATCTTGGTGTAACAGATGGGCAATTTTATGGAGTCTGGTTATAGCTGAATAAACAGACGGCGCGTTATTTGGAATGAAAATGCAGCAACTAGATCCGATGACTCTACAGGCCCCGCCCCTATCGGCCAGTATGACGTCAAGGACGAGACGATTTTGCAAAACGACAAATCTCATAGCAGATTGTTCTTCGGTTAGGTTACCTAGAGCAGAGGCAGTCTCATTTACTACAGCTTCAAGGGTTCTTGTTAACCTACGGATCAGTTTACTATTCTGGACAGGTCCTACAAAGAAGAAGAAGCCTTTATTGAAATCTGTATACTGTTCTAGAGTAGTTTCAGTATAATCGACAATTGGGGACTCCCTTTTATGTCTAATGTGTACTAGATGTGTGTTTCTGTGATAATCAGATGGGGCTAGGAAAACAGGTGGCAGTAGGAAGGCAATGTAACAGGTTCCCTCCCAATCGAGGGGCAGACGGACATATGCGGTCTGACCACAAATAAAATAAGAATGACGTGAAGCTTTAAAAACAGATTTCCCACTGTCACTATACTGGATAACAGTAGTACATTCACTATGACCTACATGTATGGAACCATAACTACGGACACATAATTCACCTTTGACAGGTAGTACTGAAATAGCAGGTAAGTCTGGAGTAGTATCAGACTGAACATTCAGGACCATAAAATTCGACGAATAATTACCTAAATTATATACTTCATTTTCTAGATCTAAACCTGTTCTGTGGGGGAGACCTTGCTTGTCTGAAAAACATGTACTGTTAAGAAAAGACATATCTGTTGAGGATGACGTTAACGTGGACCATGCTCCACACGAACCATTGTGTGAGAATGGATAAGGAAAGAGTGGCAGAACTCCTTTTGATGTCTGGAAAGGGGGGAGTCGACCACACACCCAACAATTTGTGGCATTGCTGGTCTGGTGTGAATAATGTAACATACGGATAAATGTGTTGTTACGCATAGCGAGGCGGTAAGAATATTCGTGAGGAGGCAGATCACTAAACGTGTGCTCTACTGTAGCATTAGCAGACATATTTACATGAGGAACTGGAAAATACAGATAGAATGCATAGCTGGTGCAGGAAATCATTATGCTGATGAATAATACGAAACTCAGAAAAACGATACATTGAATTGAGTTATTACTGACTCTCTCACTATGGGGGTCTATTTTATACATGTCAGAAACAGTCTAACCGTTTCACCTAGGGGAGGACTTATACAATCAAACTGACTGACTTATTTTACTAGACCTGAGCTTTAACTTATACTCCTGTTGCGGAGTCTTCTCTAACAAGGGAGGGGTTGTAATAATGTCTTGTGCGGGACAGTCTTTAAGAGCAATATTTTGGCAGTCCTTCGAATCCTGGGAATCCTTGGAAATGTTTTTAGAGACCGGTTTCAATCCATTGAAAAGTTTTACATGAGAAAGATGGACCCATCCTTTTCTGCCTTCCAACTTGACGGCAGTACGGGTGGTCAAGAGGACCTGACGTGGCTCCTTCCAACGTGGTTCCAGCGGACTTGATCTGTCGAAATTCCGGACCATCACTAGGGAGCCTGGAACGATTTCATGTGGTGCCACCTCGGTATTGTCTGGAAAGGCGGCAGCAACCTGTGAACGACATGAGTTGAGGGCAGACATCAAGGAAGCTAGGTAATCTGTCAGCATATTACATGAAACATCAGTAATACTTCGGGGTCTAGGAGTACCCCACATGTTAGGGGGGCGGCCGAATACGACCTCATACGGGGACAGACCTGATCTGGAATGTGCGACCATGCGCATATAAAACAAAGCGACTGGCAGAGCTACTAGCCAGTCCACACCTTTTTCTTTACAAACTTTTGCAATGCGGATTTTCAGGGTCTGATTATGTCTCTCGACCAGACCGGCTGCTTCAGGATGGCGTACACAATGGAACTTCCACTGGTACCCTAACAACAGGGAAACGTGCTTCATGAGTTCGGATGAGAATGGCTGGCCGTTATCAGAATATACGACTCTAGGGAGTCCATATCTAGGGAAGAATTCACGAACCAACTGCTTGGCAGTGGTCGCGGCTGTGTAATCTGGGACTGGATATGCCTCTGTCCACCTGGACAAAGCGCATACAACTACAAGGACATACTTGAAACCTCGACATCGCTCCATCTGAATATAATCCATCTGGAGGACCTCAAAAGGGTGGTCAGGGGGCTGGAAACCACCTTGTTCCACCGGGACACTTTTACCTGGATTAAACTGACAACATATCATACAGGTGCGGACTTTCTGCTTGGCTGCAGCTCGTAAATGCTTGTTGAACCAAATGTTCTGGATACTATCTAACATAGCTTTTTCTCCTAAATGTGCTGGACTATGTGCGGTATTGATAATGACTTGAACCATAGAATCGGGGAGAAACCATGTGGCTCTACCCTTCGTTAACCATCCTTGATCTGTCTGGACCCCTCCTTGTTCAGACCATTTCTTGATTTCATCGGGAGTAGCATGTAACTGGATATCTATGACATCTTGTGTAGGGTCCTTAACTGTCATACATGTAGTCGGATCTGGAGTATGTGTCATGTTAACTGGAATGTCTGGAGTCTGTGCTGTAAGCTTGGCTGTGCGGTCTGCTAGATCATTACCTTGGGAAATAATGTCAGTAACTTTCGTATGTGCTTTGCATTTCATGATAGCAATAGATGTCGGTAAATGTATGGCATCTAACAGGGCTTGAATAAGGAGACCATGCTGAATCTTGGTTCCATGAGAAGTCATGAAACCTCTCTCCTGCCAGAGCACTCCGAAGTCGTGTACAACTCCGAATGCGTAACGTGAATCTGTGTAAACATTAACTTTCAAGTTCTTGGCGTGTATACAGGCTTGTGTCAGAGCGACTAGCTCTGCTGCTTGAGCGGACAGGGTATCGATACGGTGTGTTTCAATAACTTCGGTGTCAGTAGTCACTGCATATGCTGCGACTAGTTCTCCTGTACTTGTTCTCATACATGAACCATCCACATAAAGTGTCAGGTCGGGATCTGGTAACGGAATATCTGTCAGGTCTTGTCTTGGCTTTGTCGTAATATTAACTACTTCCACACAATCATGTGGGTCTGGATTTGAATTAACTGATGGTAACAGTGTAGCAGGATTCAGGACGTTGCAGCGTCTAATTTCTATGTGTGGCTGGAACAGTGTCAATTCATAACCTGTTAAACGTGCAATTGTCAAGTGCTGAGTTTGTGTTCGGTTTAAAAGAACTTCTACGGAGTGTGGAACTTGTACTGTCAGGGAATGCCCTAAAACTATGGAATCACTTTGTCTGATAGCTAGTGCTGTGGCTGCAACTGACTTGAGGCACGCAGGCAACGCCTGGGCGACTGGATCTAATGTGCTCGAAAAATAAGCACAGGGCTTGTATTGTCCTGCTTGATCTTGTGTAAGAACAGATAATGCTGTACCTTCGCGTTCAGTAACGAAAAGTGTAAAAGGCTTACTGTAGTTCGGTGTAGCTAGAACTGGAGCTTGACATAGGGCTTTCTTTAACTCGTTGAAACTAAGTGTATGGTCAGATGTCCAAGGGAGGACAGTCGATACGGCTGCCTCCTGTGTCGTTAACTGTATCAGTGGCTTGGCTAGAAATGCATACTGGGGAATCCATTGTCTACAATAAGAAGTAAGGCCGATAAAAGCACGTACCTCCTTCTGGGTTCTGGGCTGGGGAAGACTCGCTATTAACTGGATACGGTCTGGTGTCAACTGCCTACCCCTCTTGGACAGCAAGTGTCCTAAGTATACCACTTGCTGGACACAGAATTGAAGCTTCGAAGGTGACACCTTGTGCCCCATCTCGGCTAGGAAATACAGAACTGTAAGAGATGCTCGTTCGCAGTCACGTTCAGAACGGGCTGTGATCAGTAGATCATCGACATACTGGAGCAGGGCAGTGTCAGTTGGCATGTGAATGTTGTCTAGTTGTCGCTTGAGTGCTTGACTGTAAATACTAGGGCTTTCTGTGAAACCTTGAGGAGCGCGTGTAAACATATAGCTCCTTCCATTTAAACAAAATCCGAAAAGAAACTGGCTGTCTGGATGAATGGGGACACTAAAAAATGCATTCTTAAGGTCTATGACAGTGAAAAACATGGCTTCGGAATCAATGGCTGTTAACAGGGAAGAGATATCTGGGACAACTGGGTACTGAGGAATAATACATTTATTAAGTTCTCGTAAATCAATCACTAATCGATATACTGGGGGTGCATTCGGATCAGTACGTTTCATGACTGGAATGATCGGAGAATTGCATACATTGGAGTCAGTTTCTACAACTACTCCTTGAGCCATGAGCTCGTCAATAATTTTGGATAAGGCTGCTACAGCCTCAGGTGGCAATCTGTACTGTCTGATTCGGGGTAACACTACACCTGGCTTGAGAGTCACACGATGGGGTGTGATTTGCATGTAACCTACATCAGTTGGACCTTGCGCCCATAAGTGCTGTGGAACATTAGACAATCTTGAATCAAAATCTCGTAATACATAGTGACCCTTAAAGTCACGTAGGAACAGACGTATTCCCTCTGGGGAACAGCAAATGACTGCACCTAACTCTTTCAGTGTTTTAATGCCTAACAGATTTTCTGGACATGACTTAGTAAGTAACAGATCAGTAGTGCGGGACAATGGACCTACTTCTAGAGTAACTGGCTTTGATATCTCATTAACTATTGGCTTTCCTGAAAATCCAAGGGAAACATTTCTTGAGCCTGAGAGCGGAGCCCCTGGAACTTCGGCATGACTAATTGTGGTCCTACTTGCCCCTGTATCGATCAAAAACTTTCTATCTTTCCCTAATACTTGACTGTGAACATAGGGACCTTCTTGATCTACAGGTATCTCGATGAGAGGCAAGCCTACCTCCCTCTCTAGGCTGTTTCATGAATATGACTGGTACTCTGGATACTCAGACTGCGCATACTGGTACATCTGCGATGTAACGTGCTGTGTTGCAGCAATAGGCTGCGGTGCGGGAACTGTCTGTTGTGCATTCTGTGACAGAGGAATCTGTGAAACTTGTTCTTGTCTAGGCGGACGTGGTCTTTCTTTAGTCTTACCAGTAGCTATGTTATGTTTCAGAACTGCACACTCGTTTATAAAATGACCTGGCTGTTTACAATAATTGCAGTTCCCTCTAACGGGAGCTGCAGGATGACTGGCTTGATTCGGACCCCTCTTCTGACTGTCTTGAGGAACAGATTGTGCAACTAGCACTTTCATTTTCGTGTCTTTCATACGTTTTCTCTCGTGTTCTTGCTCTTCCCTGATTCTATTCTGGTGGTACTGGAGCATCTGGAGCATCTGGGACGGAGTATTTGCTTGCCAGGTGCTTTCGACTTTCAAAACTCGATTTTTAATTTGTGGACTTGAATTCTCGACTAATTTAGTAACAAAAAGATGAGGGTATGACTCACTACTTGTCTTGAGACCACTGTTGATACTGAAACATTTTTCAAATCTAGAATAAAAATCACTAATATCTTCATCTTGTTTCTGTTTACAGGCTGAGATTGCATCCCAGTCTTCTTTTCTCGTTGTCAATAATCTGGGTAAAACTTGAATCAATAATTCTGGTAATTCTTTACATTTATCTCCAAGACCGGTACCTGGTACTCGTGCCTTGTCTTCAGCTTCTAGAGCTGCCCAATCGATCTTTTTCTCTCCCACCTCCCATTCTTTTTCCTTTAACTTTTCATATACCCCTGCGGGTAACAGGACCTTTAACATTTTAATGATATCTGGGTAAGTGTATTCTCCCATACGGAGCATGTCTTTTAATTCTCTATGGAACCCTGCTGGATCTTTGTCATGACAGGGAATTAATTTCTTCATTTCAAGAAGTTCCATCTTTGAAATCGGAGTGTATACAAACACTCGTTGCATTACGCCACCCGCCCCTTGGACTGGGTGGACTTCTCGTAACGGATTCTGTCTGTCTATGTAGAATGATTTACTTTCTGGGGGTGAGACATGAACAAAATGCGGGTTCAGAAACGTTCTGTATTTGTGACGCTGTTCTAGAATGACACTAATTAAATCGGTACCTAGACCTCTCCATTTATACTGGAGTAACTCGTTCAGGATATCATGTAACGGACCTGGATCAGAATGTTGACCCTCATACAGAGTAATGAGGTGCTGGATCATATACATACCCACCAGTCGCTGCTCGGCTGGGGGCAGTTTCAGAAACATTTGTGCCACTATTTCGTCTGGAAAAGTGGTAGAATCAGTAATCCATCGGACTGCTGATCGGGCTAGTTCTTGTTCATGCATGGTACTTAACTCACTATAACCGATTCGTGATTTCAGAATGTGATCGGTAGCTTGAAATACTTGTTCTAGAGAACCTTGTTCTGGTGCTGAATGATGAAAAATAGACTTGGGTTCTAGGCGTAAATGGCGATCTGGAAATCTAGATTTTCCTACATACGCTATTCTGGCGGAATTCTCGTTCTCTTCCTCTTCAGGATCAGAGATACTTTCTTTCTCGCTTACTTGTGCTGCTTTACGCTGTTCGTGTATCTTTATTATCTCTTTACGGATTTTCTTGTACATACTCTCCATAGCACCGACGGTCTTGTGCTTACCCTCGGCGATATTATCACTCCACCTTGTCAGGATTCTCATTTCGGCGGAATCTTTAGACGGGTAATCTTGTTCTCTTATTAGACAATTGATCAGGAACTTTAATATCATGAGCTGGATCTCGGCTTTCCTTTGAGACATAGTCTCGCTAATACTTTCTGGATCATCCCCTGTACGGATGAAACGATATATTCTGTCTAGATCTTCTTTCATATTAGGTAGGGTGACTAGATACTCGGTCACTCTCCTTACACGTAAGGAATATAAAACCATATTGTATTCGCCTGGAACTGGATCATAGACACATTCGGTAAGGGTTTGCCTGATTTCTGTAACAGACTGATGTTTGGGCGTACGCTGTAACGCTTGATCATGTAATTCGAGTAATGTTAAACGCTTGTGTGGCGGCGGGGTTTGAGGAAGACCTACTCCTGCGGCCCCTAGACTAGAATCGTCGACTGACATTCTTCGTCCTGGCAGAGTCGGTAATTGTAACGTGGGCTGGACTTGTATGGCGGACTGGGCTGGGGGAGCTGTTAAGGGCACCCCGGTGTCTGGAGGAGCAGGAAGTGCCTGATTTACAGGGACTGGCGGAGCGCGAACAGGATTTGCATATTCAGGGACTGTGTCGTCCAGATAGGACGAAATAAAAATATCAGCTGCGGTCGGTTTGTGACGTAGCTTGGTCGGAACTAACGGTGGCGGGAAATTACTAGATGCCTCTGGGGTCGCTTTTGGCACACCTTCGGCAAGGAGAGGATACATACCCTTAATGAGGGCATGCCTCTGTCTGTCTGACTGTTCGGCTTTGACTTGTTCACCTATCTCGATTAATTCTCTTTCTTGGGCTCGTTCCTGGGATTCTCTACTTAACTCTGACTTTCTGACTTCCTTTTCCGTTCTTCTATGCGCTTCCTTACGCCATAACTCGATGGCATCTTTCTGTGACTGTCTGGCTTTCTTTTTCCATAATGCTTCTTCTACTCGCATGATACATTCGGCATCCCATGTACCCGATACGGGCCATCTATACTTTTCTTCTAACTGTTTGGTATACTCTACCCATAAATCTAGATACAATATGGCGCTTATGCCATGTTTCTGATACATAAAGTGACCTGGACTGTCCCTAGGCGGAACAGGAACTGCTTCCTCTAACAGACCCTTTCTAGTTTTTAACTGACGTAACTTGGAAAAGAGCGGCATGACTGAACTGTAATCTGGACACAATACAATACACAATGAAAACACAAAATCACATCACACTCATACCACAACAGTAAAATACATGAAGAACATTATAAATAACAGTTCGAACAGAATATTACCTGAAATACTGAAAACAGAAACAGAACAGAATTTCTCGAGAACGGAACAGACTAGAGTTACTGGATGCACTGCTGTAACAGTACGGAACATACCGGTCCCATAAAGGGACGCATCAAGACCCGTATCCACCTAGGTGAACACTTCGTTTGTGAGTCTGGGCACCACCAACCCACGGACCAGGAGTCAATTTAGATTGGTCCTGTCTAGATACTACCCCAGCAATGGTACTCACCGGGCAGCACGGAACGGAAGGCCTCGGACGGGACTGGACTGCTACGACGACGAACTTCGGACTTCGGACTTCAGTTACGGGTGGGCCTCCGGATACCTCGGACCTTGGACTCTCGGCTTGGGCTCTGGTCGGGACTCGCCGCGTTCCTCCACCGTCTCGTTCGGATGCTGGACCGCCTCCTCCGTCTCCTCCGTGGGCCTGAGGGATACTTGGAGCAGAAATATCTGCCAGTGCACGGTATGGTTCCGTCACGACTGCAGAGGGTCAGGGGGTCGGCGTGGCTTCACCGACGCGTGGGGAAAGGGCAAGTCCCTGTTCGGGCGCCATTATGTGGTATATAAATAAATAATACCGGATCTATTTTTGAATGAATGAATGAATAACAGATAGCTCAATAAAATAAGAGTCAAGATTCGAGGTAGTAGGAGTTTCTGCAGGTTTATTACAGCATAAGGACAGGATCAGGACAACCTGCATAGGAACAGAGTGACAGGGCCCAGTAGGACAACTGGGGCCCAGCAGCTGCCGGGGCTTGATCTGGGATGAGCGCGCTAACTTTTAATAACAATACATTGACTTATATACATAGCGCAAACACATAGCATTACATTGCAGTAGGCGTAACAGTGGGTGGAGCAGAAGGCGTGACGCGTAGCAGTCGCGAAAGATAACAGTAAAAAGAGGTGTAACTGGGAGTATACATAGACATGTGATGCAAACGTAACAGAATATGTCATGAATGGGCGGAAACATAGGAGGGGGCTACCTAAGGAGCCGGGACCTCTAACCTGATGGTGCGCGTAAACTGGCAATGACGTGTTACTAGGAGAAGCTGGGGGCTACGAACTCTGTGCTAGGAGCAGAGACTAGAGTCTGGAGGGTCGGAGCGACATGTACCTAAACCTTATCTGGTATCTGATGTTTAGGGAACATGTTGATATAAACTAGAAGTCATGAGGGGAAAAGCTAACTTGATTCTAAGACTGGACCATGCATTATTCTACATGTAGTGCGTGATGAAGAATATTAAATGACCATTAATACAGTATTTCTCTAACGTGGAGACGAGAAGGCTAGACAATGACGGAAACTATTGATGCAGTTCAGTAGCTTAGGAATGCAGAAGAGGAGGACTGAACTGATAGCTGGAATCATAACATACTCTTGGCAGACTCAGAGGCAGAGCCGGGCTGCACCGGGCACTGCGAGGCAGGAAGTAAGTGAAGGGTCGAGGATACAGGTGGGGGCTGTATCGCTCCTCAGCGAGGCTTTCAGGAGACAGGAGCTGAATCCAGGGTCCGGGCCCTTTTGAGGCCTGGAAACGGGGACTTTACAATGGAATAACGTGCACACTGAGAAACGTGGCAACATAACTTTACATAGGCCTGATATTCGTAGTATTCACGAGGACTGGAAACTGGCATACTAGAGGTGGACACAACTGGAATTGCGTCATTAATCGGACATAGGGAACAACATATGCATATTGGTCATGCACACATAACATATGATGGATGAGGCGTAGGGACACAGAACATGGCAAAATTTACTTTTCCACAGGTGGCGGTGGCGGTGGCGGTGTTTGTGGCCTGATTGTCCTGGTGAAGATGTCCACTAGTTGGCCAAGCCGCCTCTCAATGGCCCCCAACATTGCAGTGTTATCTACAAAGTCCTGGTGGGCCCGGTCTGCCTGTGCCTGACCACGTTGGTAGCTCACCTCCACCCTGCCCAGTGCCTCCAATGACTGTTGCACTGGATTGGGTGTGTTGGTATCCTCCCGTGTTCTTTGACGTATGCTCCTGCCTGCCGGATCTGGCCTTGCATCTCTGCCTTGCCTCACACTCTCCCTGCGTGGCTGGGATGGCGCTGGCACGGCGTTGGCCGTTGGGTTGGGCAGGGTGGCAGGAGTGGTGGTAGCAGTGGTGGTGGTGGTGGAGGTGGTGCTGGTGGTGGCTGTGCAGGTCACAGTGGCCGGTGTTGTCACAATGGCAGAGGCCGTAGTTGTTGGTGCAGGGGTGACCTGGGAGCCAGATGGCCCTGGCTGGCTGCTTGTGCCGGGATCATCCTCTGCCCCGGAGGTGGCTGGCCAATCGTCCCCTGAGACGTCTGTGATTGGCGAGTCTGGAGGGCGGGTGTTGCTTCCAGCTGTCAGATGAGGATGACCTGCAAAACCAAAATGTGATGATGAGTAATGTGGACTTGACAGGTTGTTTTCACTTTTTTGGCCGATTCTGTCTGCACTGGTACTCACCCCACCCACCACCCACCACCACCGCCACCGCCATCCCTATG
Organism: Lissotriton helveticus; assembly: GCF_964261635.1. NCBI lineage: Eukaryota > Metazoa > Chordata > Amphibia > Caudata > Salamandridae > Lissotriton > Lissotriton helveticus. Next base: position 1,009,034,379 of record NC_136072.1, on the reverse strand, counting down.
GACATGGGGGCCTGTTGGGAGTTGTGGTTCCATCCCCTCACACCCACCACCACCCACCACCACCGCCACCGCCATCCCTATGGACATGGGGGCCTGTTGGGAGTTGTGGTTCCATCCCCTCACACCCACCACCACCCACCACCACCGCCACCGCCATCCCTATGGACATGGGGGCCTGTTGGGAGTTGTAGTTCCATCCCCTCACACCCACCGCCACCCACCACCACCGCCACCGCCATCCCTATGGACATGGGGGCCTGTTGGGAGTTGTAGTTCCATCCCCTCACACCCACCGCCACCCACCACCACCGCCACCGCCATCCCTATGGACATGGGGGCCTGTTGGGAGTTGTAGTTCCATCCCCTCACACCCACCGCCACCCACCACCACCGCCACCGCCATCCCTATGGACATGGGGGCCTGTTGGGAGTTGTGGTTCCATCCCCTCACACCCACCACCACCCACCACCACCGCCACCGCCATCCCTATGGACATGGGGGCCTGTTGGGAGTTGTGGTTCCATCCCCTCACACCCACCACCACCCACCACCACCGCCACCGCCATCCCTATGGACATGGGGGCCTGTTGGGAGTTGTGGTTCCATCCCCTCACACCCACCACCACCGCCACCGCCATCCCTATGGACATGGGGGCCTGTTGGGAGTTGTGGTTCCATCCCCTCACACCCACCACCACCCACCGCCACCGCCATCCCTATGGACATGGGGGCCTGTTGGGAGTTGTAGTTCCATCCCCTCACACCCACCGCCACCGCCACCGCCATCCCTATGGACATGGGGGCCTGTTGGAGTGATTTCGACGTTGGTGAGTATGTGGACTGCATGCATGGGTTGGGCTCTGGGAGATGTGTCTTCACAGTTGTGTGAGGCACACCATGTAGTAGTGCTCGTGGTGCTTGGTTTGTACTTACCAGCCTCTTCTCCCTCAGGAAGTCCATCAAGGCTCTCAGGGTGGATGATGGTCATCACCTTCTCCTCCCACTCGGTGTAGGGTAAGGGCTCCGGAGGGGTTCCACCGCCTGTATGATTAGCCCGGAGATAGTTCTTGGCTCGTATGGCTTTGACTCGGGTCTTTAGATCGTGCCACCGCCTCTGGATGTCCTGCTTCGTCCTCGGGACGCTCCCGGAGGCATTCACCCTGGTGACTATCCGGTCCCACATGCTGTTTCTCCTGGCTATGCTGGTCTGCTGCACTAGGGCCCCGAATAAGTGGGGTTCCACACGGATGATCTCATCGACCATAACCTTCAACTCGGTGTCAGTGAATTTGGGGGTTTTTTTTGGTGCCATGGTGTGTGGTGCTCGGGGTGTGGGTTTGCGTGGATGGGGTGGTGCAGGTGTGTGGTGTGTAAGAATGGTGTGGTGGGTGTTTGTGTGGTGGGTGTGTTTGGGTGTGGGTTGTGTGAATGCTATTTCTCTTTGGGCTCAGTTCAGTGGTGTGTCCTGCTAGCAGCTATGCTGTGATGCAGAGGAGTTGTGGAGTGGGTGGGAGTTCTTTTATGGTGTGTGTCTAGACCGTGTCTGAATGGTTATTGGCAGTCAGGTGCTAGGTGGGAGTGTTGGCAGGTGTGGATTGTGTGGTGCTTGGCGGTGGATCATTGTGTGTTGTGATTGGTTTGGATATTTTCGGTGGGTGGGCGTTTTTTTTCGTGTGTTTGGTGATAAACTTCCGTGCCAATGTATGGCATTGGTTTGACAGTAGGGATGTTGTTTGTGTTGTCGTTCCGCTGTGGTGCACGGATTCTCGGTGCATTGGTTCCGCTGCGGACGTGGATGGCGGTGACTACCGGGGTACTTGCGGAGTTATCCTGATTGCGGACACGGACATTGCGCAGGTATAGCGGGGGTGGTGGATGTATTCGCGGTCATGTGCGTACGCGGCGGTCGGTGTTTTTACTGTTCCGTCCGCCTGCCGCGGACTCAGGTGTACTCCGACCGCCGCGGACGGGGATTGGAGTGCTCCGTACGCCGCGGTCGGCGTTTTTTGTATGTTTTATCCTAATTGCTGTTGCGGATTTTCCGCGGACAGGTCCGGAGTAGCTTGCCACCTTCCGCGGCGGACGGTACACGTTTCCGTCCGCCATCCTAATCGACCCCTTAGTCTTCAGATGTGTCTCCTGTAGAAAGACCACCTGGGGTTTTAGGGTAATTACCCATTTCAAAAGCGAGCCATACTTCTGTTTATTGAGCAACCCATTTGCATTAATAGAGAGGATATTACATGAATCAAATCTCATCTCTATGCCTAAAAACATTTATATCTAACCTGTACCAATCAAAAGAAAAAATCCAAATAACAATCCTGCTGTACTTGTAACTTTTTGCTGCTTTTGCCCCCCCCACCCTAACCACCCCCAGGGATGCGGGAGCCCCCTCCCTGTCCACGCAGCCCACATCCCTCCCTCTACTTCTTCTTCGGGTGTCTTCTTGTTACACCCTGATGTGGCTCAGTGACCCGGAACACCCTCCTCTGCAATTCTTTTTAACTCTTGAAGAAAGGGAAATAAAAATAATTCATATCTATCACAACTACTACAGGTTATAAATCCAAACTCTTTCTATTTTCTTCTTTCCCTCCCCACCTTCAAAGCTAAGCCTTAGCAGATATCTCATTAAGAAGAGTTTGCGCCTCATCCAAATCAGTAAACAGAAAGAATTTCCCTTTGACAAGAACCTTCAATTTTGATTGCTGTGCAATCGAAGCCTGGGCACCATTAGCTTTGAATAGCTGCAACAGTTTAACAAATTCTTTTCTTCTTCTGGCAGCTACCGCTGTCATATCTGTAAATATTCTGCATTTCGCCGTCTCGGAGACATTGAACTGACGTTGTTGATATGCTCTAGAGAGGATTCGTTCTTTTATCCTAAAGTCAGCAAAATTTTATAAGATGGTTCTTGGGAATGGAGAGTTTGCAAAACGCTGTGCTGGTACTCTATGGGCCCTTGTGATCGTCAAGTCCCCTTCAAATTCTGGAAGGACTACTTTTTGGATAAAGGAGTTAGCCCATTGCACTGTGTCAGAGCCTTCTGTCCCTTCCGGTACCCCCACGATTCTCAGATTCGATCTACGTGAGTGATTTTCTAACTCCTCGAGTTTATTTTCCATAGAGATCCGCTTCTTAGTGGCCTCTTTAGTTGCTCCTGAAACCAGACCCATTTGATCTTCCAGAGCTGAGATCCTGGACTCTGCCTCCACTACTCTAATAGGGAGCGATACTGTTAACTCCTCGAGCTTATCCATTCTGGCATGAAGAGCAGCTAGCTCCACTTGCTGGTTGTTTTTAATTTCGCGGATCTCGTCGAGAATTAAGTTGAGCATTTCGCGAATATCTAGCTGATATCTCGCTTCAGTTCTGTTTTCAGAACCAGATGGGCTAGCATCGTACCCCGCTGCACCTTCAGGTCCGGAAATTATATCTTGCAAGGAATCCCCCTCATTTATTATCGCATCTACAACGGGAGGCGAAGTTTGTGATAGTGTTTCAAACGTGCCGGGATCCGTACTTGATATTCTCAAGGATGATGCCAGAGTGGAGACTAGAGGAGATTGTACCGAAAGAGGGGGAAGTGTTTTTGGAGTTATTTTTTTCGCAAAAAGTGGAAAGTCTTTCACTTCCTTCCCCCCAGTACCACTCCCCCCGACACCATTTTTTCTCTTCTCCTCCACTACCTGGAGCTCAGCGGAGACAGGAATCGATGGAGTTTTAGGGGTTTGATGTTGAGCATCTACTTCGGAATGGGACAGAGAGTCTGCGATGTTAATGACCTCCACATTGCCCCCCTCCACTACTGCCTTACGCTGATCTTCCTGCTGCAGAGAAACAGAGGGGGGGAGTGATTCATCATCCGTTGACTCAGGTGTAGAATCTTCCATTGCGGAGTTTTCCACCCTATTACCATCTTTGTTCCTGTCTTTAGCAGCTTTACGCTCAGCTTTCCTGGCTAGGGCAAGGCGAGTTTTAGCCTTTTGTCGTGCAGCTGCTTCCACTTTGCTGAGCTTGACTGCATCATCTCCCTCCTTCTGTGGTTTTGGATGCTGTGTTGGATGCTGTGTTGGATGCTGGTCAGACGGCGGCGCTGATATTGTTAGATCTCAGCGCCGCCTTCGACACCGTCTCCCACAGCATCCTCCTGCATCGGCTCGAGGAGATAGGTGTCGGCGGACAGGCTCTGCAGTGGTTCCGCTCCTACCTCGGCAATCGTTCCTTCTGTGTTTCCATCCCTCCCTTCAAATCCAACTTCCAGCCACTGGCCATGGGGGTTCCGCAGGGATCCTCGCTGAGCCCCACGCTGTTTAATCTGTACGTGAGACCGCTGGCTGATGTCGCTAGGCAGTGGGGCCTAACTTTGGTCTCATATGCCGACGACACACAGCTGGCGGTTACTCTCAGCGGGGATGCGGAAGTTGATGCCCCCAGGTTTCAGGATGGACTGAAGGCGGTGGCTAGCTGGCTGACGGGGAACTGTCTCCAGCTGAATGCCACTAAGACAGAGGTCATGGTTGTCGGAAGGGGAGCGGAACTTTGGGGTGACCAATGGTGGCCATCAGAGTTGGGACCATCTCCGACGCCGGTGTTGGAGCTGAAAAATCTAGGCGTCTGGCTAGACCCGGGTCTTACTTTCGTAGGACATACTAAAAGAACAGCTGCATGCTGCTTTGGTCTGTTGAGAGGCTTAAGACCTGTCCTCAAGTATTTCGACGCCCCAACCAGACAGTTAGTAATCCAGGCCACTGTCATCTCTCGCCTGGACTACGCGAGCTCTCTTCTCGCTGGGGCGAATCAGGCTGAGCTTACTCGACTGCAGCGGGTACAAAAGGCCGCAGCCAGGGCGATTGTCGGCCTGCCTAGATTTTGTTCGGTGACGAACGTCCTTCGCTCCTTACATTGGCTTCCTGTGAGGGAACGTATTTTGTTCAAGATCCTTTGCCTGGCCTTTAAGATCTTGAAAGGCATTGGCCCTGAAATCCTGGCCTGCTCTCTTTCTCTTTATGTCCCTACTCGCACTCTTCGCTCCCAGGGCTTGGCCTTGGCTGTAGTCCCTAGATACAGGCTCTGCCGTATGGGGGGACGTTCCTTTGGAGTAAAAGCGGCATCAGCTTGGAACTCTCTCCCGGTGGAAATTCGCCTGTTGGAGGATCTCATGGCTTTTCGGAAAGCCTTGAAAACATTCCTGTTCTAGTTCCCTCCCTTAAGCTCCAGCCCGTTTAAGTACTTTTAAAATAGAGTGGTCCTTCTTGGTTTTCCTTTCTGCTGTGTTATGTTCCTTTTATGCGCTTCCTTGTCAAATGCGCCAGGACGCTCCTTAGCTGGAGTAGCTGTGCGCACAATAAAAAGCATTAACATAACATAACATAACATAACGTTTGCCCATTGAGATTTCAAAAAGTAATTATTCCTCGTGTTTCCTAAAATCAGGCCAGATCTTTAGATCCTGTTATCACCGCTATGCCTTATGTCCTGAGAGAGAGGTTCAGAGAGAGGTTCAGTTCAGTATTAGAAACCTGCTATTTTCCCCTGCTGCAGTTCTTTTTTTTTTTTTCAGACCTCGCTACTTTGCTCGTGATACTAGCGTCTTTCCTCCTTTAAATCAATTAGCGCCAAATGTCCTGCCAAATGTCCTGCCGCCTCCCTGTCTGCCACCAGCTCGAGCTCCAGAAAGACTTGCGGGCCCCCCCTCGCCGGCAGCTCTCAAACCGGAGAACAGCTAGCGTGACGAGCCTACCTTCAGCAATCCGGGTTAGGCAACGTGGGCGTAGGCAGTTCTTCTGCAGACAGGTTCAGGAGGAAAAACAAGATTTTCGGAGCGTGTCTGGGGGGCAAATCATAGCATTTTCCTGTAATAAGGCAAATGTTCGAAAGGAACAAATTGCTGCCCTCCAGTGTGCAGCTGAGAAAGAGTATGCGCTAAAACTTAATCGTCTACCGAATAAGTGGGAACAAGCGAAAGTATCGCTCAGGGATTTCTTCACTCTCGAAGAGATAAATAGCTCGAAGGCCTACCAGCAAAGGCTTTATGAGGATAGTCAATTGATGGGGAAACTTTTGGCTAATTCAATTAGAAAAAGACAAGAATCTTCCATCATTTTGAAAATTATAGATCCTCTGGGTGGCACAGAGACTCGGAATGAGGGAGGGAATTGCGAAAGTGTTCCTTGATCACTACGAGAAAATTTACTCCACAGATATACAGGTGGAGGAAATATTGATTAAGGAATACTTCGATAATTTGGAAATTCCTAAAACTTCTGTTTCTAGGAGAAAACAATTAAGCTGCGAAATTAGCACACTGGAAATCCAAAATAGTATAAAAGCAACATCAGGAGCAAAAGCATCAGGTATCGACGGATTCCCGATTGAATTTTACAAGGTATTTTTAAAGGAATTGGAGGATCCCTTGAAAAATTTATTTAACTATATCAGAAGTGGTGGAAAGGTTCCCTCCGAGTTTAAAGAATCTACAATCATCAGCTTTGTAAAGAAAGATAAGAATCCAGAAGAGGTAAATTCATATAGACCAATCAGTCTATTGAATTCGAATTACAAGGTTTTTATGAAAATCTGGGCCCAAAGATTTGTATACGCAGCACAGGAAGTAATACATCAAGACCAGACTGGTTTTATAGCTGGTAGATTTATGGCGGCAAACACAGAATATTTGATTCACGCTTTAGATTTTTTTAACACTAATTCAACTTCTGCATGCATCTTAATGATTGATGCAGAAAAAGCATTTGATTTAGTTAATTGGACAGCGTTATTTTTCTCCTTGGATTATTTTGGATTTCCAGCCCCGATTATTAGTATGCTACAGAACATCTATGAAGGGGCATCAGCTCAGGTCATAGTTAATTCCAGACAAGCAGGGAAGATTAAAATAAATCGAGGGACTAGGCAAGGCTGCCCTTTATCCCCCCTGCTTTTTACTTTTTTTATTGAGCCGTTGGTCATAAAAATAAGGAACAATGATATAATAATACCCCCTATTGTCGGAATGTCAAAGTTAAAATTGTTCGCCGACGATATTGTTTTGTACTTAGCCCCCGAAAAAGAAAATATTTTACATCTCATGAAAGAGCTTAAAGATTACGAAAAGATTGGGGGGTACAAGATCAATGAGAAAAAAACCGAAGTTCTTATTTTAAATTCTAATTTAGATTTTCTTCCACCACATCTTCAGTTACAAGCCGAAAAACGGGATCCAATAAGATATCTAGGGATCTACGTGACTAAAGAATATCAAGAACTGTTTCGGCTGAATTATATCAAGATGAAGAACAAAATTAAGAGCATGCTGGAACAATGGGATTTATTGCCCCTGACCTTGATCGGTAGAGTCGCATTGATAAAGATGAACATACTCCCTTTGATTTTATTTTTATTTAGTAATATCCCAATTAAAGTTAATATGGTGTATTTTAATGAACTCGAATCTATGATGAGAAGATTTATCTGGAATAAAAAGGCCCCAAGAGTCAAGCTCCCGGTCGTACAACTTTCTGTCATCCAAGGAGGGCTGGCTCTCCCTCATTTTAAAACATATTATGAAGCAGCTCTTTTCGATATAGTGGCAGGATTATTAAGAACCAGACAGTCTAGAGACAATTTCTTTCTAGATAAAATGCTAGAGGAAGCAGGCTCCCAAATTTTTTTCTTATTAAAAACTGCAAAGCTGCCAAAAAAAACAAGATATAAGACATTGCTTGTATACTCATCAAGATTACGGCTTTTATATAAAAAATGCGGTTCAGATGGCTCTAGGTTTTTGAAATTATTAGAATGTGGTAGAATGGGACTTAAGATATCCCGGAGTCACCTGCAACAATGGGAATCAGCTGGATTTGTGGAAATAAGACACTTATTTACTCAACATGAGATAATTAGCTGGCAAACGGTGGTAGATAGAGCATATCCCAGGCGGCTTATGTTTTTTGATTATTTACAATTAGTTTATCTCATAAGAAAAGAGATAGGGGGTTCTGATACTTCATCTAATGCCTTGCTATCAGCCTTATACGGGGAAAAACATAAGGGTATAGGATTTTGGTATAAAAGGCTACTTCCTTCAGGACCTTCTCAGGTTATTGCTAATCATCTGAACAAAATAAGCCACAAGACACAGTGCGTCTTCTCAGAAAAAGACTGGGAAGTGATATGTCAGCTAGGAAATAAAGCACTCCGGGCAGCTAATTATAAACGAATGTCCTTTCTCTCCCGCTGGATGGTGTATTATACCCCGGAGGTCTTGCAGAGAATATTCCCTGAATATGAAAATAAATGCTTTAGATGTAAAATCAGTGGTCAGGGTGGTTGGCATCATATTTTTTTCTCCTGTCCAAAGCTAGAATCCTTTTGGAAGGAGATTTTTGCTGACATGGAATTGTCAACCGGGAAAATACTACCACCTGAAGCAGAAGTGGCTCTTTTTGGTATTTGCAAAGATAGGAATAGGTTTAATAACTCAGAAGAAGCATTTATTTTTATCTCCACTGTTGTTGCACGATCTATGATTTTACAAAATTGGAAATCTGAGGAAATCCCATGTCAATTAAAATGGGTCAATAAAATGAAAAGAACATATACTTTTGAGAGAGCTTATGCAGGCAGGGTGGGTGCGATTACAAGATTTGAAAGGACTTGGAAATATTTAGAGAAGTTGGAATTTATTAAAGGAAATTGATATTTTATTGTTGTTTTATTCCAGCTGCTATTGTACATTTCTTGCACTTTATTCTGCTATTTTGCACTACTCCTCACTGCACTTTAAGGCAGCAGCACTTTAACAATTGTAATAATAATTGTTCATGATTCAAGTGGCAGGTCTTGTATATTTCTAAATCAGTATTTGACGAACCATTTCGCTTTATCGACGTATGTTGGTTGCACTGGCACTTTAGAATAGTATTTTTATTATATTTGATGCTGATGTATTTTAATGTACCAGGGCCATAGGAATTATAATAGAAATCTGATTGTTCTATCTTAGCCTTTTTTGTATATAGCCAATTTTGCACGATTTCGCACTAGCACTTTAGTATGGTTAAAGTATTTCTCAGTTCTAAATTAGTAGCATAATGCACTTCACTGAACTTGTATTTGAAGTATTATATAGCAATCTCGTTGCTGTTTATCAATTTCCTATCATTGGTTGTTATACTGGTTAACCTTTTATGTCTTTGCATCTGCACTTTAAAGAAGGGTAAAGATATCAGCCTTTCACGTCTTTGCATTAGCACTTTAAAGAAGGATAAAGATATATTTTGTTGTGTTGATCTGCTTTGCGGTAAGCTTAAAACATAATAGGAATTTTGATGTATTGGATTAACTGCCTTCCTGTTTTTTTTTTTTTTCTTTTCTTTTCTTTGCACTATTGTGCACTAGCATTAGCACTTTAAGCTCGGCTTACCATGCCACAGTAATGTATACTCTTAGATTGTCTCTGGCATATTGTATGAAATCTTGTCTAATGTTGAAGAATTAATGTACCAATGTCTTCCTGCTGTCTTGTTCAATAAAAAAAAAAAAAAAAAAAAAGTGACTAGAGAAGTTGGCCTGGCATATGCTGTCCACTATTCTAGTGGGCACCTTGCACCAGTCCAAACGACCCCTTATTGATGGCAGGTTAAAGACAACCTTATTGAAATCTATCCAAGTGGTAGCTGTGGAGAGCAGCCTTCAGGCTAAGGCTGGAAGGAATGTAAAGCAGCTTGTTTTACCAGTCTATAATCTCGTGAATGACCAAAAGAAAGGAGAACCACACCAGGTATATATAAAATATATGTATTTATTCTAAACATATACCTCTAGTCTCTTTATGAGGCTAGAGGCAAAAGTACATCAGTTAAACTTATTTAGCACACAGTAAATTAGCACAGTATACGTTTAGCCCTAGGGGCCTCACAAACCATATACTAAGAAAGTGGTATAAGAACCACGACTGGCATAGATACAAGGCCTAGAACCTGTAGAACCGCTAGGGCCACCAGGAACCACCCAAAGTAGTGACACAGGGGACCCACGGGTGACACATGCAGTGTCTAAACACAGACACGAATCACCATTTACTTCTATGGGGAAAGTTGGGGATGGAAAATTACATAGGAAGGACACTTGAAAGAGGACTTGGAGCAATCCCCTTTAGAACTAGACACCAGAGTGCTCAAGTTACTTCACCCAGGGAAGCCGGGTGTGTAGGTGTCTTTTGATGTCGGGTTTCGTCGTCATTTTCAATGGCGAGCTGCTGAAAAGTGCTGCAGGCGGCCAAGTGGAAAGTGTCCGGATGGATCCAAACCTCGATTGGTGTCGAAAAGAACTTGAAAGCAGAGGTGACAGAGTCTGGGTCACTAGCCAGTGACCAGGAAGGCGATGAGAAGATGCCAACCAATGTTGGGTGATTTCAGGTGAAGGAGGTGAAGCTTGACTCTTCAGCCACGAGAACTAGGAGGCGTCGACGACAACCAGGAGCTGGATTCAAACTGTCTCATAAAGGACGTCGAGTGCTGCGGTGTCGGATTCCAGATGGGACCCAACAAGCCTTGGCAACAGCAACCCACGCAGAAAGCAGAAATCAGCTTCAGTGCCGCCCAACACGGTCTGAGGGACTCATCCTTTGGAGCGGAGTCAGGCCACATCTGGAGCAACCAGGAAAGCCCAAGAAACAGAGGAGTTACCTTCGTGGGGACCCACCAGTTGACGGACCAGGGATCGCAAAGTAGCCTAAAGTGGAAATGCTAAAAGCGGGCCCACGGAACACTCGTGGAGTGTAGACCCACAATCTTCAGTGCAAAAGGTGCTTGGGGCTCGGACTATAGGTAGCCCAATGCACAACTTTAGGAAAGCTTGGGAAGTTGATGCACTAGCAAATGTGCACGGTGTCCAGGGGTTCCAATCCCACGTCTCTCGTGATGGCTGCGGGTCTCAGCTTTGCTGGGATCTCGTGTCGGCCTCGGAGATGTCTGGGAGTCCATGTCTTGAGTCGCAAATCCTTCGGGATCCGGCGGGAGCCTTGGAAATGCAGACTGGCAAGATGCTTCTTTGGTGCCTGTTTGAACAGGGGAGTCACTCCTTGACCCCAAGGGAGATTCTTCCATCTTCTAGTCGAAATAGAATGTCGAAGTTCCAGGATATATGTTGCAGAGTTTCTTCCAGGTGTAATCTAAAGTCCTAGGGATTGGGTTCCTATACTTATACTAAGTTTAGGGGTTGGACTTACTCTAGGGTCCCACCTTTGGAAGGACCCGGGGAGGGGGTGGTTACACCCCTTCCCCTTTGTCCAGTTTCACGCCAGAGCAGTGGCAGAGTGCCCCGCAACCGGTTTGAACTGGGGTATGCACAGGGACACCAAGTGTGCCTCCAGCACTGTCTGAAAAGCATTCACTGAATGCACCCACGAAGCCCAATACATTAAAGCCTGTCTGGGGAGGTGGTTACACCTCCTTCTGACAGGAAACCAATTGTCCAGGCCTCCCCTGCAGGAGTTTTGTCCAGCTGCAGAAGGTCAGACTCGTGTCTGCAGCATCCATTTTGTGATGCTGGGGCTCTTTTAAACTATTACAGGTCAGGTAAGTGTGTACATGTCTTCTCCCTCTAGAAGGGTGGAATTCTACCCCACCCACCAGGACTGTCGGGTGGGGGAGGGGGGATTCCAAAGTATTTGACACCAAACACAACATGTTTCCATGCAGCCATTCCAAAGTTAGCATTTACTGCGAGGTTATAATGCACTTAAGAGTATGTGGTCTGGCTGCATCACAGAACAGCTACAGAGAATAGATTCCGAAAGCTGCAAAGGGGTCCTGCTCATGCATGTGCACACTCTCACACAAAACCAAGCACTCTGCCTTCAGGACTGATAAGGCCTGCCATAGGAGTGACTTATAGGTTTATATGTGTCAGTGATTAAAGGTAGATATAGGAAGCCTATATCTTAGTAAGGGGTGCATGCACCACCTTACCCAGGCTGCAGTAGCAGACCTGTGGTGCCATTTTGGAAGGCTTCCCAGGGGTGGCATAATACATGCTTCAGCCCCTGGGAGGGCTCTGGGGTACCTATGCCCTTGGTGATAGGTACCATATACTAGGGACTCACATAGGTAACCCAGTAACCAATCTGGAGTGTACCTAATGTACATGCAATCAATTTAGAGAGGAAGGAGCTAGGCTAGGGTCCTGGTTAGCAGGGCCCCAGCCAGACTAAACTCGAAAAACAGTGAAACACCAGCAAAAAAGTGGGGGTAACCGTAGTAAGCAGATCCTGCTCTCCTACACACATTTTCCAAGTTGACATCTATTAAGCAGTTTTCTTGCATGGACTTCACTCAGGGCTGTGATAAGGACCCCCCCGTCATGAGAAACCTGTGTGGCAGAGAAGTGGTGCAGCACCTCTCGCTTTGATGTTCTGGTACACCCACTTGAGCTCCATTGCAAGGAGGCATGTGGATTGTGTTAGCCTCCATGTTGTCTTTCGGAACAAGGGCAGACAGGAAAACAAAGGAGTAAAGCCACAAGAGGATACACACTGTCCACCACCATCACCATCGCAGCTCATGAGCATCACAACAGCCCAACCTCACCCTCTTCATCTCCAGCACTAAAGAAATGGAGCTTTGGTAGAGGAAAGAGAGGACAGGCATGAGGAAGGGATTGAGGAGGGGTAGCAAACAATGCTGCAATAGTCAGTGTATGAAGCTATATTTAAGTGTGAAGCTATCCCTGATAATATGATACTGCATTGGATACGCTTCACTATATATGCACATATGAGACTGCACTGGGTAAAATAAATGATCTTCCCAAATATGAGACTGCACTGGGTATATAAGGCAATAGGTGTGCATACGTGGCTGTGCTTGAACTTATGAGGTTCACTAGTTCTTTTAGGCAATACCTAATACCTAGGCCTGTACATGAGTTTATACTTGTGTCTATGAGGCTATACATGATAATTTGAGGACCTATCTGACCATAGAAGGCTTTACATGTGCATGTGAAAGCATATCTGTGAAAAAGAGTCTATGCAAACATAAGAAGCTATAGCAGTGCTTATGAGGAACCACTAAGTGTAGGAGATTATACATGTGCTCAAGAGGTTCCTTTGAACATTAGAGGTTACATTGACAATATGGCTAACAGAGAAAATCCTCTTTGCGGCTGGGCAATTACAATGTGGCTCACCAGAATCTAAGGGACTCCACACCACATTTACTAAGGTTCCATTAACATTTTTTAGGTGTACCGCTAATAATGGCAAGAGTTGGATGAGTCATGGAGGTGATCAATAGGGACAACTCATTTTACAAGGCAATCTGAAGATTAGCTGCCACTGCAAACTCCTTTCTGATCAAATCTCTATGTTCCATCAATGAATCCTTTAAATGTGCAAATTTATCCTCAGATACTACTATATCAAATACTTCACTATCTGTAACAAAGCTTTTGTGATGTTTGTCCATTTGCTATTATTCTATTCTGAAATTCTGCTCTGTCTAGGAAGTGGCTTTGTTTGCTATTCTTGACATCCTTCTGTTCATTTTCCATCTCGGTCGTTGGAGACGATGTTTCATATGCTTTTTTACGCACACTTTATTTGGCTTTTACCAAAATAAATTACAATTATTATATTACATGACTTTTGTCTGTATTTCTGGTTGCAGTTAATCGAAAGTGCAAATCAAGGATTTTTATACAAGTGGTATGATTATTTGTCATTTTCTGGTCTTCTGTTCCTCAGTGCATTGAAAAATGTGGGTGGGAAATGTCAGTGGGATGGTTTGGTTAGGTTTAGTCAACTGGGCTGTCCCAGTGTAAGAGGTTTCAGGAGTTCAGCACCCCTGTGATTGAAAATGTTCTTTTTTGTATTGGATTTACATAGGGATGCAGGCCTGCTTAGTAGGCTTGATTTTGGAAAGATGGCTAGGATGGGGTGCCTCATCCTATATCGTGAGATATCACTGTATTCTTTTGCTCAGTGCCACTGAGCCTGTTATGGGAAATTGTCTGAAGATGAGTACCTCTATGGAGCAGATATCAAAGAATCCCAGAATTGAGTGGCAGCCTGGATTTCTCCTCATTGTCACAGTGGAATCAATGAGGAGCAAGCACATGAGCAAATCCAAGTGGTTCCTTTTACAGGAGAATATCAGCTGTCTCTGTGGGGTTCCATCCCATTAACCCTTGGATTTTTGGTAGACAGGCTGAAAATATTGTAAGGTATTCTTGGGGGTGACTTGGGAATTCTTCATTAGTGTTTGAGTGAGTTGTGATAGTGCCTTTTGTGTATGTTATAGTTTTGTATGATATGATATGATGTGGTATGGTGAGTTGTGGTAGTTGATTGATAAACTTACAATACAAACTGAATCCTTTGGAACAATGACCTGTAGGAGAATACCTTGATAGGAGAGTTCAAAGACGCATGAAAGATTGGGGGTGACAAAAACTAATTATGATCGTGGGATACCCGTGAAAGTCTGAAGCGATGACAGAGGCTTGTTCAGAAAAGGGATTGTCACTAGTCATGCTCACTGGAACTTGGTTTCTCTGTCCTGCCCTCCTTGTGTTTTATTTATTAATTGATGGAGCGCACTAACACAAGCTTCTTGATACCGAGAATGCATAATTGACAACAGTATGATTAGGAACTGGTCAGCTACTACAGGCTGTGCTAAAAGATTTCTATGTTTTTCCGGAAGATAAGTAGTCTATGTTCTGTATACAGTTAGATGGCCAGCTCATTTGACCCAAGCTTGTGATGTAAGTATTTGATCAAACATGAGGGTCTACTGCCTAAATTAAAAAGCTGAGACGGACAGTGAGTTCCTTTAGAAGCGTAAGGCAATTAATTTGCCCTTTCATGCTCCACTATCTTCTGGAAGGGCTACCCCTGACAGGTTACCAGGTAATTCGAGTGGGGCAGCAATTCCCTCTTTTTTACCGTGGCTTTGGGTTTGCCCTGACAAGAGACTCCCAATTCCACCACACCTAAAGATAAAGACTATGGCTGGACAAGTTTGGATGGAATAAGCAAAAGGCTAGAACTGCCCAAAACTAGTCCACAGAACTGGACCTTTCAAAGACACAAACTCTGTCTAAACACTTAGTATAAATGTGGGACAGAAACTATTAGACAGAGTGCCAAGAATTCTCTACCACAATCCCAGGTTCTTCAGTCTGACCCAGCAGACACTGTTGAGGTCTCTAGCCCTGTATCAAGAGCACAGGGGCACTCCAGTGAAGAAGGTGGTGTAGGACTGATCATGAGCAATGCAGAACTGCACACCACCATGAGCCGTGACACCCCCCCCCCCCCCCACCCCCCAAAGCGAACCGAGCTGCTCAGAACAGAAAGAGATTAAGGTAACTAAGGTAGAGTTCATGGGAATGGCCTCCTAAGCCCTGTGGCCTATTTGGTTTGTGGGACAGATACTTACCATGTCTTTCTGAGGGAGAAGTGGGTAGGGACAAGGAAATCTATTAAGGGGGGACCAGAAGACAAGTGCACCAGTTCCTGCATCTGGCACAGGACCAGCTTTCACTGAACAGATATGTAGACTATCTCAGCGTGGAGAATAGCAATTACTAATAATTGCTTGTATCTCTTCACAGGATTGCCACATTGATAACAGTGAGCCATCATCTTCTTACCCTCTAAAACTGTGTGCAGGATTATGTTGTCTGATTGAAGTGAAGTATTTTTTCTTTTCATGTAAAAGCAGGGGCATGAGATTGACTTATTGATGGCTAATAGATGTTTGAGAGGGTTGTGAGTCTATATAGCCGATAATTTTTAACGCCGTCCTTGATAATATGCCCCTGTGGGCCTTATTAGCAAGAAGCTCGTTAAAATGATCGCTGTTTTAGCGGCAGGAAACTGCTATTAAAGTGGCGATAATGGACTTGATAATATGCCCTATAGAGTTCCAATAGAAGCCCCGGTTACATGTCCTGCACATCTAACCTGGGCTTCTATTGGAATTCTATAGCGCATAATATTAAGCCCATTATCGCCGTTTTAGCGGCAGTTTCCTGCCACTAAAACATCGATAATTTAAACAAGCTTCTTGCTAATATGGCCCTGATATTCTTTAGTGTATTCTTCAACTGAGAGGGCTCTCTCCTACTGACTATGTGTACCAGATGAAGCTACATACCTAGGATGTACAGCTTATGTGGCGGGTTGTCAGCATCATTGTAGTGCACAGAAAATACCTACACCTTTGGAGATTGGTTCTTTGATACACGTTTGTCAGTTGTTTTGTCTAGAGATGTGTAGTAGTATGTACTGCATGCTGTGATTGTAATGTTTGTTGTGCATGTAGTCATCATGAAGCCATGTTCTTGATTCGTTGGCGTGTTCACTTGTTAGTAAATCAGTATTTTGCAGGGGATGGATGTTTTTCGTGCAATCGCCAGCTGTTTTAATTTGCATATCGCTTTGTGGGCGTTAGTTTCTGATTAAGGTATGCAATAAACATGCTTCTGTCATGACTTAGGCTTTAGCTTTTATGCAGTCTGTTTCAGGGGGATATGGTTCATGTGTTAGTTCAGGATGTAAGAACTGTATTTGCTCTTTTACAGTCTTGAGCATGAATTAGTAAGCCTGGTCATGTAATTGTGCTAGTAATCACAACCTGTATCCTCCCTTTTTAGTTGCAGAAGACTGTGTGATGACCAGTTGTGTTTATGTATGATGTTTCATTTCAATCTGCAATTTGATGGATTTTCTAATCTGTATCCGCCCGTGTGTCTTTAAATGCATTTTTTCGTAATTACGGTTTTCCTTGATAAAACCCCTAATGGTCGCCATTATGAGACACACCAAAGATATGGTTGGAAAGAGTGTGAAGTAAGTAATGGTAAACACTGTGAAATACTTCCTTATGTATGGATCTCATGAAACCCGGGGTATCATTGTCTGCCTCATATCCTGGATGATTAAGCCATTTCCAGCTGTGGGAATTGGTTTTCTGTCATATAGTTATCCTCTCATCCTTCTCTTGTCTGATGTTAATTGTTACTTCATCAGAAGAAAGTTTTTTGCAGAGATTTTGAAAATGAGGCTCTGTATTATTGCATCATCTTCAGGACCTTGGCTCTTCCCAGACATCAAACACGCAAGACAGATGTTTTTGCTATTCTGAAAGCGATAAAGTGCATACAATAACTTTTTAGAATATTTAAAAACAACTAATTATTACTGAAGGTAATGTGGTTCAGCAGCATCATAAACATCTGTTTTGAATTTGTCTTTGGATAATTGTATACCAAGTGCTGTCTGGGCTGCACACCAAACAAAACTAAGCATAAACAATGAGAAACCCACTTAAATAACATATTGCTTGGATTAGTGACAGGCTCGCCAGCGTGGATGTAGCATAGCTCCTTTTGCACCCACCAGTGGACTTAAAAGGCGGGTTGAATATCATTCTATGAAAGAAAATCTTGAATGTGATCTTCTATCAACTTGTGTCTTAGCAGTGGCGACCCGTGCCGGTAACCACTGTTGGGCGGGGAGGCAGGGGCGGAGGTGGTCGGGTTATAGTCGACATACAACGGAATAGTGAAAATTAACTAAATATATAAAACCAGTTACCTTGCTCTCGCTACATTGCCGGGTCGGTGATGCGTCGATCACAAGGTAAGCGGTTTTATTTATTTATTTTATTTTCACTATCCCGTCGTATGCAGGGGCGTAGCTAGAGCTTGTGGCGCCCGGGGCTATCCCTCAGATTGCCGCCCCTTGGGGGGGGGGGGGGTAAAGACGGTGAGCACTTGAAAGATGTCCGAGAGACAAGTAGTATTGCTGCTAATAGTTACCTCGATCATGCAAGTTATATGCACATACATGACACGGTTAAAGGCTACACAGTTGAATACACTGGTGACTGGCAGTACAAAAGGCACACTAGGCAGAACAGCCAGGGCGAGTAACCACAAAACCGTAAGCAGCAAAATTGAAAAAGGCAGGGGAATAAAAGCACACAGGTAAAGATGATCAAGATATGCAAACCAACAGGTATGCCCCAGCAAACATTACGTTACAAGTCAGGAAGGCCACCCTCCCCATCCTTAAGCATGACAAAGAAGCAAAACATTAGCACCAGGTAATCCGACTCGATCATCGAAACAAACATTTGATTACTTCATCGACGCACTGGAAGAAATGACACAAAGATAATCAAATATCTATAATACCTAGCAGGAGATGGGGTCAAAGGGGCATTCAAGAAGTTCCCAAAGGAGGAAGTAGCCACATACCAGATGGCAAATGACGCACTCCCCAAGAAGTTCGATCTGACAACCAATATGCACTATGAAAGGTACACTTATAGCAAAGCAAGCAAGACAACAGCCAGCCCAGGACAAATGATGCATGAATTCGCAAAGAGGATGGAAACCCTTAAAGACCCACAGTGACCATCTGCAGTGTCACTGTGTCTATCTGTGGTCTTGTGGTATTAATCTACGGAGTCATGATGTCCTTGTGTGCAGCATCATGGCATCCATAGGCGGTGTCAGGGCGGACGGTTCTAAAGGAACTGGAGGAGGAGACACTCCGAGACAGGGGGACCCTGCGGGCCCCAGGGGGGGGGCGTCGGGTCTTTCCTTCTGTCGCTGGCTACATAGTAAATAATAAAAAACTCTGAAGCGGCAGACAGCAAGAGCAAAGGGTGTGTGCTGTTACTAATGCATTGCGTGGCGTGAGGTAGTGTGTGCAGTGCACCTGACCTGAGCGGTAATATACCCCAGGCTGTGCTGGAACACCTACATTCCTGGCTGTACGGTCACAATCCATAAACATATTCTGTATAATCAATGCTGCGTGCTCGCTCCTCTCAGTACAACTTGACGCACTGCAGGCCTGGGCTGGCACTGCAGCTCTTTGTAAATAAATAAAAAACTAAAACTAAAGCTGCATCATCAATATTTCATTGTAGTCATAGGATTCAAGAGTGTAATATAGAACAGTGGAGTGATAGGGAACTTGTTTTTATGTAAAGGGTGGTAAATGTAGGTTACAGCCTATCAGCAGGATTGGTGGAAAATACCTGCACAAAGAAACATCAGCTGTGTATGAGTTGGTTTTTTGCAGTTTTATATAGAACGATTTTGGGCCAAGAGCCTTAGAGCGCTTTACATGAACTCCAGATTACATTATGCAAGGTGAGGTTATTTTTTTTCTTGTAGGCTAGGAGAGATTTAGGGCCAGATGTAGGTCGCCAATTACCGGTCGGAAACGGCCGATTACGGCAGTTACCGACCGGTATTTGGGATTTGGCATGTAGGGGGCATTTTATTTACAGAATCGGTATATTTACCGATTCGGTAAATTTACAGAATCGGTAAAATACCGAATCGGTAAATTTACCGATTCTGTAAATCAATATGTAGGTGGCACTGTAATCAGTGCCACAGGCCCTTACCGAATCGTTATTTACCATGGAATGCTATTCCATGGTAAATAATGAATTCCAGTGTACATGCACATCTGTGCATGTACACCTGTGCTATGTGTCACACAGACATGCCCTAAGGACATGTATGTGTGTCACATGGCACACAAGCCCGAAACAGGGGTGCAACAGGGTGTCAAAGTGACACCCTGTCCCCCTTGTAAAATCGGTAATTTTACTGATTCGGTAATTACCGAATCGGTATTTGCTATTGAATCCTATGGGCTTCAAGGCCCATAGGAATCAATGGCAAATACCGATTCGGTAATTACCGAATCGGTATTTACCGAATCTTACAGATTCGGTATTTTTACCGAATTTTTTACCTACATTGCAATTACCGAATTGTAAATACCGAATCGGTAAAATTCGGTATTTACCATTCGGTAAATTGCTATTACCTACATCTGGGCCTAAGTGATTTGCTCAGAATTGCAGGATATTCAACGAATGTCAAGAAACGCACCTGGTTCCCAAAATTCTAAATCGGCAGCTCTATGAGCTCCGGCCATTAAGCTACATCTCCTCTCAATGTATAAGGCTATTAATCTTACCCCGTTTTCCCATTACTTGGATGTGTGTGACACTGTGGCATCTAGTGTCAACCGATCTGCCCATTTCAAGTCTGTTCAAGACTCCCACACACCAGTGGCATAAAGCAAAATGACCCCCGCCCCCACCCTGCAAAGTGGGCCCCGTAATCTCCAATATCTCACATATCTACATAGGCTTTTGGCTAAATGGTTGCCCAACGCGCCGCTGTCCCACACTCCTGAATTGTAAATTTTTGTTCCCATAGTTGTTCATCTGATGATCAACATTCCTGGCTTTAAACATCACTCTGTCGCATTTTTTAAATAATCTGAGGCCAGCAATTGGGAACAGAAAAGATGATTCACTCAAATGGATTGTGCTTAACAGAAACCAAATTTAAAAAACTCGCACTTTGATATAAACAACAGTGAAAGAAACTAGCATGAGGCTGAATTCTAAATGAATACGAAGCTAGACGGTGTGCTTTTGCTTTCCAATGTTGTACAAGCAACAGCTGAAGAATTTACAGGCTTGTATCAATGGCCAGGAAGAGCAAGAGGACAGTCTGCTCTGAGTTATTTATTTATTTATTTATTTTAACTTTTTTTTATTGATTTTTTTTGTTTTATCCCGTGGTGGTGGGAGACAGGTGAAACAAACAAACATGAATCTTACATAATTTATACATGAAAGATTATACAATAATAATGAAGGGACATTGTTAGTTTGCCAGCCACTTTTCAAATGGTGCCCAATTCTTAGAAGCAGTTAAACGTCTTTTCTTTCCTCTGAACGCCTGAACAGAAGTCTCTGGTTTGAACCAGGCCAACATCCTGGCCTTCCAATGACAAAAGGTAGGAGGTTCAGGATTTATCCAGAGCGATGTAATGCAGAGTCTGACCATGGCCATTGCAATAAACAGAAAAGCTTGCAAATATCTTGTTCTTTCGGGGGCCATAGAGAATTCATAGCCAGTAATTACCATTTCTGCCGAGATTTTAACGGAAGTTTGAGTTATCTGGGTAAGAAAAGTTTCAGTTTGTTTGATAAAGGAAGATAACTCCGGACAGTCATAGAACATGTAAACATAGTCTGCAGGCGGAAATTTACATCTAGCGCAAAACGATCCTTTGCCCCCACTAACAACCCCCCATTTAATAAGTTTTGCAGGCGTATAATAGAGATTAAACATAGCCATATAACTTTGAGAGCGGAGGGTACCTGCAACCAAAACAGACCTAGCTAAAACCAACGGAAATTTTAAGTCAACACAAGGTACTCCAAATTTAGTCACCCACTTATTGTTCTGATCATCTAAATCATCTGGAAGTTGAGATAGAAAAGACTGGTATAGACTGCCAATTTTTACTTTCCTTCTTATTGATTCAACTATAGTAATTTTATGAAACATTGTTACATTTACAGGGAGCTTCTTTTCAAGAAAACTTCTGAATTGCAGGTATTTAAAAAAGTGGTTGGACTGCAGATGAAATTTCTCCTTCAAAAAAGAAAAAGAGGCCATTTGCCCGAGATCAGCCAAGTCACCAATCTCCTTCAAACCAAGAGATATCCAGGTAATAGCCACCCCCTCTTGAAATATTGATGGAAGTAGCCCAGAAGCGTTTAATGGGGTGTATTAATTGAGCTTAGGGATATGAAAATGACGGCGAACTTTTTGCCAGACCGAGAATAACGCCCAAGATACCTTAAATTTAGTTTTTTTTAAATAACTCGGCTCGAGAATACGAGTTAATACACCTTTTGTGGCATCTCCCAGTGATATTGAATATATTGATGGTGACAGATGTAACGGAAGCTCAGCAGAATCTCCTAGCAAAGGAAGGGCAAAGTGTTGGATCATAGCTGCCCAATAATAATAAATTAAATTCGGAGCTGTCCAGCCCCCACGATCCTGCGGGAGACAGGTCCATTTAGCCGCCCTCCTTGGTTTACGATATGCCCATAAAAATCGTTGACATATCCTTTCTGCTCTTATTAAGGTTAGACTAGGAATTAGAAGTGGAATAGATCTGAATAGATCTGAAAAGATATAAAAATTTAGGAAGGACAAACATTTTAAGAATATTACACCGACCAAATAGCGAAAGATGTAAATGATCCTTTGTGAAGACTTTGTGATTAGGGGTCTTCTATCGTGCGGACTTCTTAATGTCAGATCATTGCTCAAGCATGCCGAAGAAATCCAACTTCTGGTGGATACTCATCAGTTAGACGCCCTGTTCCTCACAGACTTGGACCCACCTCGATTGCGAAATCGAGCTGGGCTATGCCTGCCCACAGGAATATAAAATCCTGCACCTCCCCAGACCGAAAGGACGATGTGGTGGGGTGGGAGTGATCTACAGAGCCTCTTGGCATATCAAGATTATAGATATGGACTCAGTCGTTGGGACTGAGTTGCTTGGCCTCTCTATTAACAGTCATACTGGGGCTACTTTTACGGTGGCAACATCCCACAATAAACTGATTATCAATGGCCGAATGGCACCTTAGATACTGGGCTGCATAATCTTTTGCTTTCCTGTGAAAGTGTGGGTCTCCATCAATTAGTTAGGGAATCCACTCATAGAGCAGGGCATCGGTTTGACCTTATCTTCCCGGTCCCACAGCTAGTACACCTGGATGAAATCTTGCCCATGGGCTGGACTGATCATTCCCTTCTTAAATTCTATATTAACAGCAAGGGGGTTAGAACGCCGGTACATGGCACTTCCGCTGAATTTAAGTACAGAGACTGGAGAGCGCTCGAGAGGCTAAGAACTACGGATGCTGTGTTCAAGGTGGATGACAGCTTTTCCCCGAACCGTGAAGTCGATGACAACTACGAGGCCTTATGTCTCAGGATTACCACGAGGGTTGACTCTATTGCTCCACTAACACGCAAGCATAAGGGCAGAGTGTCGTCTCCGTGGTTTAATGACTCTCTAAAGGCTCTCAAACTTGCCTGTAAACAGGCAGAAAGGAAATGGAGGCAGGGTTATTCCGATGCCAGCAGACTGCTCTGGAAAACGAAACTCTCCGAATATAAAGCTTCGATTCAGAAATCTAAATCTGATTATTACTGTTCCACAATCTGCACCGCTGCAAATAGCTCCAAAAGCATTTTTCAGATTCTGAACAATCTTACTCACCCTGACTGCTCAAAAAAATCGACCCTCCCCACAGAGGCCCTTTGCGACAATCTTGCTCTGTTTTTCAAGGAAAAAATAGAAGTCATCATTCGCAACTTGAGCACCTCCCCATCTCTGTTTTGCCCCCCTTGTTTGGGGGAAGGGGATATAGACATTGGTGCCGGGAACCCAGGATGGCAACCTGTGGACTGTCTGCTGGAGCTTCCTCCTATTACTGAGGCGGACTTCGACAGAATGGCTCGCGGTATCTCATCTGGATCGCCTCTGGATCCTATCCCCCATAAAATCTGGAAAGCTTCCGGAGAGGAACTCTTTCCTACTCTACGCAGGATTTGTAATCAATCCCTGCTTAGTGGAACAGTTCCTGCTTCTTGGAAAGAGGCTCTTGTTTCTCCACTTCTAAAAAAACCTTCTTTAAACCCAGAGTGCCTACAGAACTATAGACCCATCTCCTTGCTACCGTTCCCTGCAAAAATTGCGGAACGTTGGGTGAGCTCATGTCTCTCCAAACATTTGGAGCAGCATCGATTTCTGGATGAAATACAATTCGGCTTCCACCCAGCCCACGGTACCGAAACTGCCCTACTTACTGCTATGGAGGACCTTCGAATGTGTGCAGACAGGGGTCAGGCAGTAGCTCTGATTCTGCTGGACCTGTCTGCCAAATTTGATACGGTAGATCATGGGATTCTATTGGAGAGACTGAGGGAGGCCGGGGTGGGGGGCACTGCCTTGCACTGGTTTTGCTCCTTCCTGCGGAATAGGAAGCAGGCTGTATCCCTTCCTCCGTTTCAATCTGCCTTCTCCCCGGTGTCTCATGGGGTGCCTCAAGGCTCGTCCATCAGCCCGATTTTATTTAACGTTTATCTAAAACCATTGATCACGTTGATAAAGTCTTACAGGCTAAAGGCCATCAATTACGCAGACGACACTCAACTCATCCATTCCTGGGAGGGTGAGGAATCGATTCCTTTGGAATCCTTTCATGAGTGTCTACGAGACATGGCTGGCTGGCTACATAACAACTCACTACAGTTTAACGCCTCCAAAACTGAGGTTTTGTTCTTTGCCGGAAGTCGGATCCCTCGCCCTTTCCCAGTGGATTTTTGGCCCCCAGAATCCTCGGAAAAATCTCAGCCGGTTACCACTGTTCGCAATCTGGGTGTTATGATGGACAACAAACTAAGCATGGAAGCCCAGGTTGCGAAAACAGTGTCCACCTGTTCGGCCCTCATTCGGTCCTTACGTAAGATCTTGCCACTACTTCCCTTACAGGCCCGGGCTTTAATAGTCAGGTGTACTATTCTAAGTCGCCTCGACTACTGTAATGCGCTGCTACTCGAGTCTCCAGCCCTGCTGTTAGACAGACTCCAAAGAGTACAATCTGCCGGTGCTAAACTGGCTCTTGGCTGGCCTAGGAGATCCTCGGCTACAGCGGCGATGGCCGAACTCCCTTGGCTCCCGTTGAAACAACGAGTGGCCTTTAAATCCCTCTGCCTCGTCTTCAAAGCTCTGCATGGATCTGGGCCCAGATCTCTGCAAGCCATGTTTGACTGGTATACCCCATCCAGAGCACTTCGTTCTACAACGGCATGTCTTGTAAAAGTGCCGAGATTTAAAAAAGTTAGGACCGGAGGCAGATCTTTCGGAGTTGCGGCCGCTAAACTCTGGAACAGTATGCCCCTAGACATCCGTCAAACGAAAGAACTCCTTCCTTTTAGGAAATGGGTCAAAACTTGGCTGTTTCCAAAGTGTTAACTCGATGGTCAATGCACTGCTTGTTCTTCCCCGTGCTTCCCCCCTCTGGTGATATCTCAGCGCCAGGATGCCTGTAAGGCGACAGCTGCGCTATACAAATGTTTTAAATAAAATAAATAAATCCAGCCTCTCTAACTTATTATGAAGTAGATCGATGATAGGAGAATAATTCAGGTCCAGGATCTGATCTACATCGGGCGAGATTTGAATACCAAGTTATGTTGCCTCTGTAGTTATAGGAACATGAGAAATTGGCATAGCCGCGGATTGCAGAATTTGCAACTTTGCAATATTTAACTTATAGCCCGAGATTGAGCCGAATTGGGCTGCCAGAGTCTCCAATGCAGGAAAAGATCGAGCGACATTATCAGTTAGTAATACAATATCATCAGCATATGCCAATGCCTTGTATTCAATTCCATGGACCCTGATAGGAGAAATAGTCTGGGATTTTTCTATCAAACATAAAAAAGGATCAATAAATAAAGCAAAAAGGAGGGGAGAACAGGGGCATCCTTGTCTGGTGCCCCTGCTAATAGGAAAATAATGTGATTCATTACTTGAGATACGAACTTTAGCAGTTGGAGATATATACAGAGCTTGAAGAGCCTGGATAAACTCCGATGTGTAGCCCTTCCAGCGAAGGACACCCCATAGATACCCCCAGGAGACCCTGTCGAACGCCTTCTCGGCGTCCAACAGGATCACCCCGAGGGAGGAGTTTGTGACCTTTGCCCAGTCTAACAGGGCAATGACACGCCTGATGTGATCCGTTGTGTCCCTGCCGGGAATAAACCCATGCTGGCGGATGGAAACCTGGGGAAGAATTGTTTGGGTTAAACGAGAGGCAAATATCCTTGAATAGATTTTGCTGTCCGTATTGATTAGGGCTATCGGCCGGTATGATGCAGGGTTTAATTCGTCCTTGCCTTTCTTTTTAAAGAGGACAATTGTCGACTGTCGCCAAGAATCAGGGACAGACCCGGTCTGGGCAAGACGGAAAACCTCTCACATTTGCTGCTTAAATAAGTATGAGAAAGTCTTATAGAATTCAAGATGGATAAGATCCGGCCCGGCTGCTTTACCATTAGAAAGGGATTTCATAGCAGTTACGACTTCCTCCCAACTAATAGGTTCTGCCAAAATTTGATTCTGATCAGCTGTAACCTTCTGAGTATACATAGATTGGAAGAATTGGCCCAGGCTAGTTTGTTGTTGTAAAGGTATATTCGAATCCTCTGTATATAGGATCGAATAAAAATCAACAAACGCATTTACAACACCACTAGGTGTGTCTTGAATAATACCAGACTGGTCCTTAACCCTGATAATCTGGTTGGCTACAGCCCTTTGTTGTAGACGTTTTTCTAGAACCTTGCCAGAATTTTCCCCCAGCTCATACATAGAAGTTCGGAATTGGGAAATACTTGGTTGCTATATCTTTATAAAAGGGCTCTAGTAGATTAGACTTTGCTATAGCAACCAATTTCAGACTTGCTGCTACATCTTCCCCATACGAATATTAATACTTAGATCCAACTCAGCTTGTTGAAGCGCTGCTACTCTAGTTTTAACAATTTGCTGCTCTATTTTCCAACGATAGGAGGCGAATCTCTTAGTTTCGCCGCGCAACGCGGCTTTAAATGTGTCCCAGACAGTACCGACCGAAGCGGTACGACTATTAATTTAAAAAAACTCTGAGCTGTTCCTGATACAATTTATCTAATAAAAGTTTTCTATCAAAAGTCCATGATATGATTTGGTTAACAGAATGATCCCATGGGAGACTGAAAATAATGGGATTGTGATCAGATATAGTCCTAGGGTTAATTTTGATCTTAGTAGACCCTGCCCCTTGAGCAGACATAAAAACGAAATCGATACGAACCATTTTGTTGTGAGGTATTGAATAGAAAGTGTAGCCCTCTTGATTTGAATAATGATAGTGCCAAAGATCTATCAAACCATGTTCAATAAGAAGAATCCGGAGCGCCTTATAAACTTGAGGCTTTCGTCTGACATATAAGCTATGCTTTATTATATCTAGCTGACTAGGGATGTTGATATTAAAATCCCCGCAAAAAAATTGGATGGGACCAGGTAGCTAACTCTAGATTTAAAT
Source organism: Lissotriton helveticus (assembly GCF_964261635.1). NCBI lineage: Eukaryota > Metazoa > Chordata > Amphibia > Caudata > Salamandridae > Lissotriton > Lissotriton helveticus. The sequence continues at coordinate 1,009,007,340 of NC_136072.1, read as the reverse complement.
TCCTCAGGACCTGCGGGTCATCAAGGTTAGAAGCATATATCGAGCATACATAAAGCAAACGGTTATTAACCAATAACTCTACAACTAACCATCTGCCTAAATTATCTTGCTTTATCCTTTTAACCCACCCAACCCCGGTTTTTAAAATAATAGCAACACCCCTAGTTGTAGAAGTTTGTCGGGTGCAGGCCACTAAATCATAACCAAAAAATCTGAGATGACCACGGCTGCTCCAAGGAATATGGGTTTCCTGCAGGCAGATTAAATCCACCTGCATCACCTGCAACATCTTATGAAAAATCCTACGTTTTTTAGGGTCATTCAGTCTGCAGATATTCCAAGTTGCACACGTCAATCTAGGAGCAGCCATTAAATTTAGTCAGAAACCAATAGCCCTGAAGAACTATTGAACATTTTGTAGAGCAAATAACTGCAATCCACCTTGTTTTAAAGAGAAATACGAGAATTGGCATCACAATAAATACATTTGAAAAACTCAGACGACTGTCTGTAACCACGAGTCTGATCACCTCCACCCACCACCAGCACACCACCCAGCAACCCACCCCAATCACCCCACCCACCCCGACTGAGCCCACTACACCCCCACACCCCTCACCCCCCATACGGAGCATCAGGACCACGGTCCTTGTGATGTTTGAGTAAGCGTATCCCCACACTCCGCTGATCCCACAGTTTCCCCCTATCCAGAAAAAATTTCGGATGACCCTAAAACATCAGCTAGAGAAAGAGTTCAGGATTTTATACATACCACTCAGGTCATCGCAAAGACAAAAAAGAAGACACAAATTTGACGGCTGCCCTGCATCTGAGAACAAAAAAATACATTGCCTAACTCAGGCTATATTGAATCCAGAAATTCCTTAGCAGGTGTCTCCGACAAAAAGAACTTTATCTGGCCCTTAAAAATCACTTTTAATTTTGCCGGGAAGAGCAAAAATGCCTGGGCCCCCTTAGCCTGGAATAGAGGAATTTGCTGCCGGAGATGCCTTCGGCGATCAACCGTCTCTGAACAAAAATCCGGACGAACAAAGAATTGGCAGTACTTAGCAGATCGCTTCTTATTAGGTCTGGCAAGGTCAAATATGCGTTCACTGGCGAGGAAATTATTGAAACATACCAGGATAGCACGGGGGTAGGGATTGTTGGCACTGGCAGAGGATTGCTTTTTTTTTATTGAATGGAAACGATGCGCTCTCTGTATTTCGAGATTCCAATCCCATTGGGGGACCTCTGGGAAAGCATCGGTAAAAAGCTCCACTATAAACTGCCGGACATCGTCACCCTCTTTGTTTTCCTCTATCCCCAAGATCCGAAGGTTATTCCTTCTAGCCCGATTCTCAAGATCTGAAAGCTTCCATAAGATGTCCTTGCGTTGCTCTTTGACCTCCGTGACTAGATCTTTCTGAACAGCTGCGGCATCTTCAAGAGCTGAAATCCGTTCTTCAGCTTCGGCGACCCTAGTAGTAGTTTCGGTGCAGGTTTTAATAACACGTCGAAGAGAGTTCTGCATTTTGCGGCAAACCCCCTGGGTACGCATGTTCTCTTGTCTTGTTGCTTCTCTGTGCATCATTATGGTTTGATAAATTGTTACCAGAGAAACCTCTTCAGAGATAGCTGACGCGGCTCCCCCAGTGTTTCCACATATATCCTGCATATTCAATCGAGGTTGCTCGACAGGTAGGTTATTCTGCAAATTTTGCTCAATAGATTGGGAAGATGCTTTAGAGCTGGGGACTTTGCGAATTGTATCGGTATTCAAATCTTTTGAAGCCTCGCTAAGACGCCAATCAGCCGAGTCGCTATCATAGTCCGACCACTGTGGCTCTGGATCGTCATCATCATCCTCCCCGGATACAGAATGATCGGAGACCGATTAAAACTTGTCGGTAGTCTCACTAACCTCTGAGCCCCTGGTGTCTTGAGATCGTTCTGTAGGCAACTCCAAAGAAGCAGGTATAAGCGTATTGGAAAGCTGAACTACGTTACCCAGCATGCACCGGATGGGAGAATATGCACCATTAGAGGAATCTGGAGACTCTTTTGAAGAATTAATAGAGTCAGTAAGTCCCGGGAGCTCAAAAGGGTCAATATGATGGAAAGAGCTTCCTGAATTAGACAGCGCTGTGGTAGATACTGTTAAAGGTGGACTCTGTAATAAGACAGGATTATCAACAGCAGCCAGGATATGAGAAGTTGTCAGCCGAGTCGGGGAAGGAACTGCATTATTAAGAGCCTGCGGCTTCACCCCCTCCTTACCGGAAAGATCTTTGGGAGTCTTTGTATCTTGTCCTAGCGCTGTGTCAGACAAACCGGCATTTGCAGTGAGAACTTTTTCCTTAGCCCCAAGCCCCCCAAACATTTCAGGGAGTGTTCGACCCTTGGTAGACATTGAGGGAGTGGCGGCAACTACTGCAGGGATCGTAGATGGAGGTTTGTCTGCATTCGTAAGGCGTCCCTTCTGGTTCAAGGTCACAGGGCCTTTCAAGTCAGCTTCCTGCTGGTTACGCGTTGAGCTGCGGGACTTGAGAGCGGCAGCCGCCGCTTTAGATGGCACTTTCGGCGGCATCCTGCTTTTGAAGGTCGGAGGTGGAAAGCCACGTCCCGGAGAACAATCACCGGACTTGGAAGTAGAAAGCGCCGCACGAAGCACCGACCCAGATGAGCGGAGGCTAGGACGCTGAGCAGCCCGCCAAAACCACCACAGCTTCAGAGACAATCCAGGTCTGATAGAGGCCAAACGAAAGGTAAGAGCCATAGGCGGAATTGCTTCTTTTCCTACTCAGTGAAAGACAAACAATTTTAGCAAATATTATGCAAGCAGGGCAGAGCAGTCATTCAGGGGTCCACTGCGGTTCAGGAGAGCAGAACGCCACCTCACTCGGCCGAGAGCACGGCCGCCATCTTGCTCCTCGCTCTGAGTTATTTATTTATACGTTTTTCTATAGCGCGAACTTTACCCGAAGGTGTCAGAGCGCTTCACAATAGGAACAGTAATGATACATGAGGAGGAAATTACAAGTGAAAAAATTACAAAAGCAGACGTTAAGTTACATGAGGCAAAAGTGACAATTGTGAGCAAAGCAAACAAAATACGTGAGGTAGCAAACAAAGTACAATTAGAGGTATTAGTGTGCCATTCTTACTGCAGTCTCATGGTTCTCTACTTCAGCTTCCTCGTGAGGTGCTCCTCTCCCTATTCCCGCTCGAGGAGTTCTCGCCTACCCAGCTTGTAAGCCGCCAGCCGTCATCAAGGGGGGGGGAGAGGGGGGCAACAACGGTCGGAGCGAGAGACTGGACGTCACGTGATGTCACTAACGCGGCGGGCGGGACTTTGGCCGCGACGTTGCACTGCAGCCTGCACTCCTGACCTGCGGTAACTGCAGTAGGCAAGCACAGACGCACAGTGCAAACGCGGGACTTTCAATTAAATAGCCAAAAGTAAGTCCAGCGTTTGTGTGCACTGTGCATTCAGCGGCAGCCTGCAGTTACCGAAGCAGGTCTGGGCACGTCACAGAACTTCTAGGCGGCCGCTGCCGCCACAAAAATTGTGCCGCCCATCCCTAGCTACGCGGGTGGTCGTATGTTGATTTCCACCCGCCCAGCCACCCGCCCCACCTCCGCCTCACCGCGCTAACCTGCATGGGCTGCGAGTGTGTCTTAGGCTGATAAATTGAAAGGGAGTGGGTGTTTGTTGTATGACTTCAATCCAACACGAGCAAATGGAAGGATAAAAGTCCCATAACCACATGTGCAGCTTTACTATCACCTACTTTTTGGGTCGAAGCCTACCAGAAAGTGCTGCTGTCTGGTTTGCTCAAGACATCTAGGGGCATTCGGAGAGCTGATCTAGGATTGCATTCCGCCCAATGCTTAACGTTGGTTTTGTGGTTTGAAACTCACATTGTATGCCTTCTGTTTGTTTTTTGGCTATCCAGCTTGAGTTAGTCCATTTCGTGGAGCATACCCCGTTTACTGTATCCTCCCACAGTGCTTGCTTTCTATAAACAGGCCTTTACATTTTGTTCTGATCTTGTCACAATTGCTGTGCATTGAAAGACAGAGGTTAAATGTCAGGCTTTTTCTTCTGAGGGAGCTTGGTGTGAATGGCTTTACCTGACAATCTAGGGGTGTGACAGAGGATGGAATTTTCCCTTTGATTCTGTCTAGTGTTTTCTCATCTTTTTAATTTGCTCTCCCTGTCTCTGTTACAGCTTCTGGGTTTTGCAACATTAAGACACCTTTGGTTACTATGCGCTCTTCAAATGTATTTTACTTACTTACTAGAGGTTTTTTCTAGCACACAACAAAATTTAAATGTCTGCAGGAGCGACCCGTGCAGGAAAGAGTGGTGAGGCGGGGGGACTCAACAGACGACGACAAGGGAAAATTAAATATTTATTTCATTTTCCCTTGCCGTCATCTGTCGAGTTCCCCCTATCCTGTCCCACCGCTCTAACCTGCATTGGCCGCTCCTGAATGTCTGTAAATTAATAGGGGACATATTTCAGAATATATCACAATTAAGAAAAGCACAAATGAAGCACATTTTTTGTAATTCTATAGTGTGCTGGAAGCAAATATTTCAAGACAAAAAAAAAACACTAGGTGATGCCATTTTCACACAGTATCCTTTGTGAGCTGTATAGTTTTAGCAGTAAAACTGTATGTCTGTGCAAATGAAATGATCATTTCAATTGAAAATGTGTTGTCTCTGATTACATTGCACTACCACACCATGCATACTGCACTCTACTCCACTCCATGACACTTTCTGCCACTCTGCTCCCACAACTCTACGCCACTCCACTCTATGATAATCTATTCCACTCTACGCCACTCTACTCTACTCCACATTATACCACTCTACTCCACTCTATGCAACTTTGCTCAGCTCAATCCACTATATGCCTGTCCACTCTACGCCGCACTACTCTACTCCACTCTACTCCAATCTATGCCACTCCACTCTACATCAATGTCGGCTACCCAACTCAACTATACAACACTCCACTCTATCCCACTCCACTCTATCCCACTCCACTCTACAACACTCCACTCTACAACTATCAATTACACTCTATGTTACTCCACTCTACTCCATGCTACTCTACTTTGCAACACTCTACGCCACTTCACACTAGGCATATCTACTCCTCTCTATGACACTCTACTCTACAACATTCCACTTTACACCACTCTACAACACTCCACTTTACAACAATCTATACCGCTGTATGCCACTCCACTGTATAACACTCCATGAATTGTACTCCAATCTACGACCCTCCAAGCTATGTCACTCCACTTTATGACACTTTACTCCACTCTATTCCACTCCACTCTAAGCCACCCCACCCTACTCCACTCTAAGACACTTTATTCTACTCTAGGAAATGTTACCACCTTCTATGCTACACCACTGTATGCCCCTCTACTGTATACCCCTCCACTCCGCCCTACTTCACTCTACAATACTTTACTCCATTCTAAGAAACGTATTCCACTCTATGCAACATTACTCTATGCCCTTCCATTCTACACCCCTCCACTCTACATCACTCCACTTTATGATGCTGTACTCCACTCTACTATATGACACTCCACTCAAATCAGTGGCACTCCACTCTATGACATGTCACTCTATGATACTCTATGCCACTCTACTCTACTCCACACCACTCCATGCCCCTCTTCTCCATGACACTCCACTCATTGACACTTTACTGCACTCTACGCTACGCCACTCCACTCAATGTCATTCTACTCCATTCTATGCTCTTCCACTCTATGCCGCTCCATCTTACGCCCCTCCACTCTATCCCCCTCCACTCTACAGCCCTCCACTCCACAACATTCTATCCTACTCAATGACATTTGAATAAACCCCCTCCTCTTTATGCCCCTCCACTACACCCTACGTCATTCCACTCTACGATACTCTATGACACGCTACGCTACTCCCCCATGCCACTCCACACCACTTTACTCCACTCTATGCTACACCACTCTACTCCACTCTACCACACTGTTCCACTCTGCTCCACTACTCCACTCTACACCACTCCACCTTACACCATTCTGTGCCACTCCGGCCTACGACGGCACTCTATGCCACTCCACTCTACGACACTCTACTCCATTCTACTATATTGTGTGCACATCCACTCCACAACCTCTCCAGTTCACCCCTCTACAGCAATCCACAGCAGTCTACTCTACTCTACATCACTCCACTCTACTCTACACCACCCCATTCCACTCTGCTCCTCTCTGCTCCACTCTACACCACGCTACTCCACAACACTCCACTTTGCTCCACAAAACTCCTCTCTACTCCATGAGTCTCCACCCTACTTCACTACACCCCACTCTACTCAACAACACTCCACTCTACTCCATGACACTTCACCCAACAACACTGCACGACCCCCTCAACACTCTACGCAACTCCACAACCCTCCACTCCACTCTACGCCTCTCCACAACACTCTATGCTACTCCATTCAACAACAGTCTTTCCCACTCCACAGCACTCCACTCTACAACGCTTCACTCTACGCCACACTTCTCAGCATTATACCACTCCCCTCTACGACACTCCACCGAACAACACTCTCCTCTACATAACTAACAGCAATCCTGATGGTGTACAATATAGCTAAAATACATTGCAAAGTCAATAGTTCTTGCATAGATGAGACCTTTTGGATTTGTCAATGAGTGTTCTCTTAATTTCTGAATTTCCCATGCATTTGTTCACTTTGGCAACTATCTCTGTGCCCCCCCATAGATGAGAGACCCCCTTCAAACCCAAAATCTAGTGCTTTTTGCATACAAACTTGATGTACCGTGATATGGAGACAACATCAATTGGCCTCCCAACCATGTACTTTTGAAGGAGGGGTACCACACTCAGCCCGCATTGCCTAGGTAATGGCTCACATGAGCATTATTAGGTTTTGTGGTTTAGTTTCTAAACCCAGAGGCAATGCATTTTTATAGAAATTTTGGCATAATCATCAGACATAGAATAGTTTGGGATCAGTGGCAGGCCTCCGATTATTAGAATTGTGTAGCCAATTGCAAACATTTATAATAGTTCTGAGAATAGAATTTACAAGATGACGGATAGACTTTTGTCAACAGAATACAACAAGGGTAGCCTATTCCTCAGTTCTTCCTTTCTACAGTCCCTCAGTGTTGTAGATAGCTTGCAAAACAAAGCGCCGGGACACTCTTTGAGTAGCCGTGCGCTATATAAAACCCCAGTATAACATAACATAACATAACATAACAGTCTTCATGTCATTCTGGGTAGGAATACTCAGGTTTTGCCACCAGAGCAAGCCCATGATGTTATACTTGCATAGCTACACATGGGCTGTGGCCACCACACATACTGGGAAAATGGCAATAGATGTCCTGCCCAGAAGCACCTTGGAAGAAGGAAGTTCTCCACTTCCTAGTAGCTTAAATATTTGAAGGGCAAGTCTGAAATGAAATTGATTGCCGGAACACCTCTTCAGGTCATTGAACATCTTTTTCAACACCGGCTTATGTGAATCCTGCTGTGGAGCTTTGGGGGTGTAGAGCTGCAGGTTGCTCTTTTTTTCTGGTCTTGGAACAATTTTAGCCATGATTACGTTTTGCTGGCATGATCTGCTGCTGACCTTTCCTGTATGAAAGTCCAGCCAAGGAGTAGGGGCGCGGACCAAGTGCCTCAAAGTCATCTCTACCTCTCTACAGAGATCATAGAAGGGCTGCCTCAAGACCAAACTGCTATACGTGCAGGTGAGCTGCGTGGTAACTCTGGTTAGAACAATCTATCCCTAAAAAAACACACAAGATGATGGACGGAATGTTGCAAAATGGCAAAACATTCACCCCCAGTCACAGATCTGGGTTTAATCCATCGTTATTTTGCTCACCAAGCCATCCCAGTTCAGACATGGCCATATGCAAATCAGTCTTGACCCTGTGCCTCATGGGAACAGTCCAGACCGAACTGCCAAGCCATGTCTTCCCTGGACTGGAATCAGGCATCCTAGGACAGGATTCTGGCTATCAGCCGTCTTCAGCCAGGATAGCTTGCCTCCAATGGCTTAGTGAGCACGGGACCCATGTCTGGGCATACCCTTCCCACATAGGGTGAACAGCAAAACACACAAGATGATGGACGGAATGTTGCACAATGGCAAAACATTCACCCCCAGTCACAGATCTGGGTTTAATCCATCATTATTTTGCTCACCAAGCCATCCCAGTTCAGACATGGCCGTATGCAAATCAGTCTTGACCCTGTGCCTCATGGGAACAGTCCAGCCCGAACTGCCAAGCCATGTCTTCCCCGGACCGGAATCAAGCATCCTAGGACCGGTTTCTTGCTATCAGCCGTCTTCAGCCAGGATAGCTTGACTCCAGAGGCTTAGTGAACACGGGACCCACGTCTGGGCATACCCTTCCCACATAGGGTGAACAGCAAAACACACAAGATGATGGACGGAATGTTGCACAATGCCAAAACATAAAAGTGATTTCCGCAAAATTCCTTCCTTCCATCTTATATGGCTCGGAAATTCTCAACATTAAAGAATCCACAGTCTTAAACACAGCACAATCCACATTTTTAAGAGATTGTTTTCAATACCTCTGCATACCTCACAGGCACAAATCCGCCTAGAATATGGATTAAAAAATCAGATCATGGCAAGGCAAGGCGCGTTAGTAAAGTATTATTGGGGGATGAGGGAAGCAGAAGACAACACCCTAGCGCCAACTGTTGGGTCGAGATTGAAAACTAGAAGACAATTCAACCACAACAGTTCTGAAGGAATCCCTGTTGGCACGACAGTTAGAGGAGGCTTGGCTTACCCCGGCAACGTACTCCAAATTCAAAAGCGTGGTGAATTATACCATCAAGCGGATCTCTTTATTAACAGACAAAACGACCTTTCCAAAAAACCATCACGACTGGTCTGTGATACAGGCCTACCAGAGGCTGAAGCCGCAACAGTATCTGATGGAACAATTCTCCCACCAGAAAAAGTATTATCTGATGTTGCTACGAATGGGATCTTTCCCCTCAAAGGATCTGACCCCAAAATGGAAACAAGCATGGCCATCCAAGGAATGCTGCCTCTTTGGTCAAGGGGAGGAGTCACTACTACATCTACTATGTACTTGCCCTTTTTTATTGGAAACTTGAAAAACCATCCTTCGAGAGGCTCTAGGGAACGACCAAAAAACAACAAATAGAGCAGCAGTCATTAGGTGTCTTGGATGGTTGTTGATTCCCCCGTCCTGTAGAGCCATAAAACTTTGGGACCTCGCGGCAAAACAACTAGAAAAAAGCGACTCTAGCCAAGTAGCCAACAAATTGGCACATATTCTTTAAATGTACTGTTATACTTGTCATTATTTTAATTAGCTGCCCCCTATTCATGGTTACAACGATAAGGCCTTTTTACGTTTTTAAAATATACACTTAAAGCACTGTGTTTCATGATGGTTGTCCATCCTTTTATGATTTTTAATGTATCAAATAAAAGTATATTTGACTTGACTTGACTTGAGGTCTCTGGAGACATAGATATTCACCAGGGAGTGAGACATGGGCGCATGCTGACTCCTCTTCTATTCATTTAATATATATCAACAAGCTTCACCCTCTTTTAATGAGCATTACCACTGATGTACCAAAAATTAGAGGCAAGCTGTTACCTACAATTCTTTATGCAGATGACACAGTGCTCATGGCATGTACCCCCTAGGGCAATGCGTCAGTTGGTGTTTGCCTTTGTGTATTTTATGGCTGCCCTGGACTTGCACACCAATTTTACAAAATCGCATATTATGGCATGTGACTCAAGGTGCAAATAACTTCCACTTTTGTCAATTGGTTCTAACTATTTGAGTAGCACTAGCACCTTTCCATATCTTGGGGTTATCTTTTCTGCTTGAGGGTCATAGAGATCTAACATTGTGCAGCTCAGAACCAAATTGTCCAATGCCATTGGTTCTTTATGCAGCCTACCGCAACCAGGGAGTGGTTCTCTTGGCCCCTTGTTACAAATATATGGCACAATGTATTCTTATTGCTATGTATGGCACAATGCAAGACTATTCAGCTTGAAGAGAACAGACTCTGTAGGAAACTTTTGTCAGTCCCAATATCATCTTCAAATTGTATCTGTCATATAGAATTAGTGCTTCCTGATTTAGAAGACCAGATTAAAGCCTGGTCTGCGTTACTGTGGCTTGCAATCTGGAGGCATGAAGAGGTTGCTTTTTCGAAAGATAGTATATTGGGTTGCCTTTCCCTTGATAAAGGACTTCTCATCCCTTGGTAGGCTTATCTGAAGTCCGAATATTGTAAGTTTGGAGTGCAGTCTGCGTTTATGGACCCGATAATTTGTGTAACAGCCTAAGTAAAAGGAATGTCGAACAAGTAAAGATTTTGGGGCACATTATCAAGGACGGTGTTAAAAATTATCGCTGGTTTAGCGGCAGAAAACTGCCGCTAAAGCGGCTAAAATGAGCTTGATAATATGCCCTGGCGAATTCCAATAGAAGCCCATGTTGACACCAGAATACCAGAAAACTGCTAAAGCGGCGATAATTTTTAATGCCGTTCTTGATAATATGCCCCTTTGAGTACTCCAGACAACTAAGGGAAGTGGAAGGGAAAACAAATGTTGCTGCCTACTTAAGTCTAACTGTATTTTACTGCCCTACAGAATATCTCAGGTGTGCACTGGGCCACTGGGAATGCTCTTTACTATTTCATTTTTGATCTGACACAAGACGCCCCTGGGCATGAGTTGCACTCTATAAATTATATTTACATTACATTACATTAAGTTATGTTTCTCACTGAGTTTCACAAAGAACCTTGACGTGAGGGGCCATGCCCCTGTTACGAAGTGTTAGGTCAATCAATCTTACACTTTACATTTTTCTGTAAATATTATGTAAGGTATAGCAGATTTTTTGAAATTCGGTTTCTAAAAAGCAATTTTCATAATATTAGACAATGTATGCCAGCTTTTAGATTCTTACTTCAATTATCTGATGATGAAGCTATTTTGCACATAGGGGCCTTTTTAAGATCTGCCGTACGAGCTCGTATAACTAGGTTGTCTTAAACCCTGCTGCCAATATTGCGACATAGTATCTGTTTTTATCCTTTTTATCTTATTTTAATGGAGTGTATATTTTTACTATGTTTCATTGTTTATGCTGTATGATGCTTTTATAGACGGTGCTTGCATCCCAATACAGTCTTTTTGAATTAAGTTGAATTGAATCCTGCTGTGGAGCTTTGGGGTTGTAAAACTGCAGACTGCTCTTTTTTTTCTGGGATAAGAACAATTCTGGCCTGATAAAGTTTCAAAATAAATGCTTCAAGCGGCAAGATACAAAGTCCAGCTCTCCTCAAAGAGATAGCTTCCATTTAACCGTCTTACGAAGATGGGTATCTAACAGGTTACCCAGTAGTATACTTTATTTCAACTTTATTTCAACTTCAGAAAGGGCAGGAAAGTGTTCATTGCGTCCTGTGGATTCTCACACAATTTTCCTTGTGGGTCAAACTGGGATCTGCCCTTTATATCATGTCAGTTGTTCTCACTCAGTGTGAGGCTGATAACACACAGCCACTCTGACTGACAGATTGTGCTAAATACCCGTTTTAAGGGACCAACTCCGCCTCTCTTTGTTTCAGGTACAGTTTGGTAAGACTTACAAAACCATCACGAAATAACCCCGTTTTAGACTGCTATCCTTCATTTTGCAGGCTGGTAATTGCAAACGGATAGCAATAATAAACTGTGCATGTCTGCGTATATTTTATCTAGCAACTACATTGAGTTTTTGTGGCTAATTCTCTTTTTGTGATTCACCACTGATTTTTCACTTTTCACATTTTCTGGTACTGGGATGTAATTTGCCTTCTAATCTGATAAAATGATAGTTACTTCACAGTCATATTGTTTCGTATTACACGAAGTTACATCCAAGCGTTTTCTGGGGCATGAATTTCATTTATTTGCGGGCTAACCAGCAGTCTGATTTAGCAGGTCACTAGAGAATGCTTTGCTTTTGTATCTTATAAATATGAATGTGGAGTAATGCAATTGCAAGAGAAACTCTGTTCAGGGATTTCCTGCAAGCCTACAGTCACATAAACGGTTTATACAGGGATGCAACATTGTGTGATAGGAAGATATGAAGAAAGGACACTTTTAGAGCTGTGTACTTCTGATGTATAGACACAAATAAAGACATTCAGGGCAGATTTACAAGCCCCTTGCGCTGCCAGTACGTCACTTTTAGTGATGCACTGGCAGCACATTTCTCTGCCCCATATATACAAGGACAGGAATAGCCACACTGCGCGGCTTTTCCTATCCTTGTAAATACCGCACCTTTACATGCAGCACTTTGTGTGCCATGGGTGTTGCTGTGGGAGTTCCCACGCAACACCCATGGAACCAGACACATTTCCTGATTTACGAGGAATCGTAAACTGTGAATGTGTCAGTATGCTACGCCACCCTAGGGGTGGCGCAGTGAGGCTACATTCCTCCTAGTTTTTTTTCCTCTATCAATCCGTGCTGCATTCTACAGCACGCTTTGAAAGAGGGAAATGCCTGTAGTGATTGTTTTCGTGCAGGAAGGTGCCCCTTCCTGCACAAAAGAAAACTCCCCATGACGCGGGCATCCTTGCACCATGGTGCAAGGGTGCCTGCGCCGGCGCATGGCAGCTGTTTGTGCGCCAGCGCAGGGGAGAGCACAGGAATGCGACATATCATTATAAATATGTCACATTCCTGGGCTCTGAAAGTGCCGCGGCTTGTCGCAGCTAAAGGGCTTGGGGTGCCGCACTGTGGCCCTTTCGTATAAACCTGCTCCCGAATCTGTTGGTAGGCTGTGAGTAAACGCACCAACAGTATGAACAGCAGGTCCAACTCCATTCCAACATTGGGATAACCAAAAAAATCCATGTGATTGCAACGCTAGGCAAATGAGTCCAGCTCAGCCTTTCGGTAAGCCCTCACATACAAGAACTCAATATCAAGAAAGACAATATCTTGGTACAACTTAACATGAAGAAATAAAGAAAGGACTACTGCAAGCCGAATGAATGCTTTGTCTGACTTGGGCTATGCGCCCTGCTTGTACGTACTTTCGAAAACATGATAAAGCCTGCTATGTGAGCAGTGCCTAACTTGAATGGTGGATGCAGCTGGGACCCGTGGACACGCATTTTTGGAGACCTGGTGTTATTAGGTCGAGGACCTAAAGGCTGCTCTTGCGCAGTCTGGGGTCGGAGAATTAATGTCCTTTAATAGCGCTTTGGAACCCGCCTCCCTGCCCCGTCTCTCCTCCATTGGCTGGCTTCCTAAACGGAGGCCAGCCATTGGAGGAGAGATGCGTCACTCCAATTTAGCCCCGTCTTTTTCGGTTTCGGGGGCGTAAGTATTCCTGTTCTTTAGCTCGTGACGTCGTCCGTCACTCAGGACAGCAAAACACGCCCCCGAATCCAAAAAATTTCGGAAGCTTGAGGCCGCCATTTTGCTGCTGGTAAGGTTGAGGTAGGCTGCTCTCGCTTTCCTCGTTCCCGCCGTCTTTTTTCCCGCCCCCTCCCGCTGTCCGTGTCTTTTTCTTAAAAGGTGACTGCGCACCACGGGTTAAGAGGGTCAGGAAACGCCGTGACGAGAGGTGGAAACCGGAGCAGCAAGAGAAACCGGAACTGTGCTGGCAGCCCCGGCGCTCTGCTGCTAACGGCCACCCCAGCACCGCAGCTGGCCGGAGCACCTCCAAACAAAAACACCATTATATAATGCGTTCCCCAGCGTCAATCACGTGGCATCGAGGCGCTAAATAAATGCTACATTGTTGTTATTCCACGGCGGGCCCTCTGCCGAACCTTCTGCGCGAGCGGCAGCTCGGTGCAGCCACGTAGGACTGGTGCTGCGGGAGATGGGGAACAGCTCCCCAGACGGCGCCCTCAGGGAGCAGGGACCAGGTACCGTGCTTCAGGCTGGACTTCTGAAGGATGCGCTGCTTTATGGCTCTAATGCTTGGACGGGATCTGCGCCTGGAGCACTTAGAAAAGTCGCTCGATCTGCAACCAAACTTCATCTATCCGGAGCTGCGGAGAGAGTTGGGAAATCCCACATTTCACATTCTTCTGGTAAGACGACCGTGCCTGCCTTTTAGAAGATCTTCGTAATAGGTTTACTGTGAAGAGTTTCGTCAGTGCGCGCTGTTTCAGTATAGAGAGCGTTATTTTGAGATAGATAATCTCCGAAATCTGAATTGTCATGTTCAGGATATTAATTCTGCCCAAAACTCGCACCATGTAATTTGAAATAAGCTGCGTTGTGCGATAACCCAGTTTGAGAACTTTTACAATTGTAGATACACTATGCAGGCGTCTCCAACCAGTAGCCCGGGGAGCTACATGAAAAGAAGCCCAGCTTCAGCCCCTTCCCGTGCCCGTCCTCAGAGGCTTGCGAGGCGCACTCGGCTCCCTGCTCCGAGCGGACTATTGTGTTTCCTACCATCGGGATATCAAAGTTTTAAAACACAATCAGTTAAACACACGCTTCCATGCACACATGAGAAGAAGCCCAGCTTCATCCCCTTCCCGTCCTCAGAGGCTTGCGAGGCCCACTCGGCTCCCTGCTCCGAGCGGACTTTTGTGTTTCCTACCATCGGGAAATCAAAGTTTTAAAACACAATCAGTTAAACACACGCTTCCATGCACACATGAAAAGAAGCCCAGCTTCAGCCCCTTCCCGTGCCCGTCCTCAGAGGCTTGCGAGGCCCACTCAGCTCCCTGCTCCGAGCGGACTTTTGTGTTTCCTACCATCGGGATATCAAAGTTTTAAAACACAATCAGTTAAACACACGCTTCCATGCACACATGAAAAGAAGCCCAGCTTCAGCCCCTTCCCGTGCCCGTCCTCAGAGGCTTGCGAGGCCCACTCGGCTCCCTGCTCCGAGCGGACTTTTGTGTTTCCTACCATCGGAATATCAAAGTTTTAAAACACAATCAGTTAAACACACGCTTCCATGCACACATGAAAAGAAGCCCAGCTTTAGCCCCTTCCCGTCCTCAGAAGCTTGTAATCCGCTGTGAATCTCTGCCCTCCCCCGATGGCTGATGCCCCCGTGCCAGCAATCCCGGGCTCCGGGCCCCTTTTCCCCGGTCCACACTCGCGCTCCGAGGCCGGGAGCGGGCCCTGTGGCAGGGCAATGGGGCTCCGGGGGCCGCGGGGAGCGCCTTCTGGAACGGGCCGAAGTAACACAGGGCTCCGCCGTCCTATCGCCGGGAGTGGAGACAATGCCAGAGAGCCCTGGCCCGGGGGCCGTTGCCGCGCACCTGCACCCTCGGCTGTGGTACCCACGACTCGGGGGCAGCCGGGGGACTTTTACCAGCAGCGGGGCACGGTCCGGGCTCAAGCCCCGCATGCATCACCAGGCAGCTGCGCGCAGATAGCTTCACATGCAGGCAGAGGGCATTCACTGCCAAGCGCCGAGCGAAAGGAGACGGGCGCAGACTAAACATAATTGGTGATATAATCGGAGTGAGATTTTGGGGCTGGAAATCCAATGAAAGAATTGCCAGGGTTACGGTGAGATCAAGAGAAGTTTGAGGTGCACGTGAAGCCAAGTTGTGAGAGCCATGTGGTTGGTAATAAAGTCGAGAGGAAGGACCAGGCTTGTGATAAACGAAGGGAAAGCCAAGTCGAGGGTGGTGGTTATGCAATCCTTTATGGAGGGGATTGGAGTCTAATGGAATAGATGATGGAGATCCAGCTAAGAGGGTAAACCAGTGGAGTGTAAACGATTAAAGGAGGGTTAGAATGGGGTAACATGAAATTAGGTGTCTGTTGGCTCGTGAGGGATATCCTAGAATTGTGTCAGTCAGTCAAAATAACTTTATTTCGCCAACACAATGTAGGCACCACCACATCCACCACCACATCCACCAACAACACCACATCCACCAACACCACATCCACCACATCCACCACCACCACATCCACCACCATCACATCCACCACCACATCCACCACCACCAAATCCATCACATCCACCACCACATCCACCACCACCACACCCACCACCACACCCACCACCACATGCACCACCCCCACCACGTCCACCACCACATCTAGCACCACATCCACCACCATATCCACCACCACATCCACCACCACATCCACCACCACCACATCCACCAACACATTCACCACCACATTCACCACCACCACATCCACCACCACATCCACCACATCCACCACCACATCCACCACCACCACATCCACCACCACATCCACCACCACACCCACCACCACCACCACTTCCACCACCACATCTACCACCACCACATCCACCACAGCATCCATCACCACATCCACCACCACATCCACCACCACATCCACCACCACCACATCCACTACCACATCCACCACCACCACATCAACCACCACCACCACCACCACTTCCACCACCACCACCACATCCACCACCACCACCACATCCACCGCCACACCCACCACCGCATCCACCACCACATGCACCACCACTACCACATCCACCACCACCACATTCACCACCACCACCACCACATCCACCACCACATCCACCAGCACATCCACCATCACCACCACATCCACTACATCCAGCACCACCACCACATCCACCACCATCACCACATCCAGCACCACCACATCCACCACCACCACATCCACCACCACCACATCCACCACCACATCCACAACCACCACCACATCCACCACCGCATCCACTACCACATCCATCGCCACCAACACATCCACCCCCACCACCACATTCACCACCACATCCACCAACAACACCACATCCACCAACAACACCACATTTTAGGTTTCACCTGTACAGCGCTTGCACTGTGCTTGAGAAAACGATTGTGTTTAATATAAACCTACAAGGGACTTATATCCTGCCTCACTCTCTCACTATATAATACTCACTCTTTCGCTTTTTACTACTCGCTCTCTAATACTCTCTTTACCAATAACTCTCTCCTACTCACTATCAACTACTCACTCTACTACTCTACTACTTACTCTGTGTGTGGGTGCTAATGCAATAGGTCTCGCATATGCAAACGATTAAGCTATTGGCAATGTAATGACAATGCCATTTATTTATGATTAAAAAAAAAGTCATGAGCAATGCCAATAGCTCTACCTTTAATAATGCCGAGACCATTGCATTGTAAATGCTTGTTTTTAATTATCAGACTTTGACCCAGGACAACAGAAAGAGGCATAAAAGGGAGAAAGGAGAAGAAAGGCAGAATAACAGTGACAAAGGGAGAAAGGAGGGATGAAAAACAATCTCCAAGAGTGAGATAAAGGGAAGGGAGATTTTGTTGTTAGAAGAAAGAAGAGGTGAAATCAAGACTGCACAACTTAAGTAATCGGCAACTCCGACATATGGTAGTGGTGTCTGCTGGTGGGATTTAGAGGAAAGGTTCACATTCAAAGCATCCTTTTACAAATTAAGCACTGTTGCTGTAAGTACATACAATGCGAAGCGTTTATCTTGAAGCTCACCCAATGTTTACAGACGTATGCTTCAGATATGTAGTTGACATAAAACAATACACAAAGATATCTATGACTTTATGATTATACTCTGTTTATTAAAAATGATGGGCCATGTTATCAAGAACGGCGATAATGTTATTGCCGCTTTAGTCGCAGGAAACTGCAGCTAAAGCGGCGATAAGGGGCTTGATAATAGGCCCTTGTGAATTCCCAAAGAAGCCCATGTTTGATGTCCTGCACACCAGAACCTGGGATTCTATGGGAATTCACAAGGGCCTATTATCAAACCCCTTATCGCCGCTTTAGTGGCAGTTTCCTGCCGCTAAAGCGGCGATAATATTATCGCCATCGCCGTTCTTGATAATATGGTCCGACGTTTCTTAGATTTATGTAACACAGTAATTCATAATGGATCGTCCACAGCCTGGAAGACGCGTGCTGAGACTTTGTATAATTCTTTTCTCGTACACAAGAATGTGTTGTTATCAATGGCGACTGTTTTGAAGCCACAAAGAAAGGTGTATTTAGACTGAGTAAGGGCGAATTTCAAAATGAGGATAGATGAGATTGTAACCCGGCTTCCTGGAACTGCTACAAAGATGTTATGTTATGTTATGTTATGTTAAGGGGGATTTTTAAAGCGCTCTGTCACCATGGGTTTCCTGGCGCTGATCTGACACTGAGAAGGAGAGAGAGAGTTAACCAGAATGTGGGAAAAGCCAAGTTTTTAGGGATTTACGGAATTGGATGAGCGAGATAGAAAATTTGAGTGATAGAGGAAGAGAATTCCAGAATGTGGGGGCAAGGAGAGCAAATCTCTGGCCACCCATTCTGCAGAGTTTAAAAGGAGGAACAACCAAAAGACGAAGGGTAGAGGATCTGAGATTGCGTGAGGGACAATAAGGACTGATGAGGGATTTCAAGAAGGCAGGGCAAGTGCCAGTGAGAGATTTAAAAGTGAGGCAGCCGATCTTAAAGGCTGCCCTAGAAGAGATAGGGAGCCAGTGAAGTTTAGTGAGAAAAGGTTTGGCAGATTGCCATTTCGGAATCCCGCAGGCCAGTCTCGCCGCTTGGTTCTGGACGGTCTGAAGTCTAGAAAGAAGGGCCTTAGGCAGCCCATGATAAAGTGAGTTCGAAAAGTCCAAGCGGGAGAGGACAAGGGCCATGATTACTAGAATCAGGGCTTCGGGCGTCAGTAGGTAAGCCACCTTTCTAATCCTGCGCAGCTGGTACATGCAGGAGGAGACCACCGACCCTATTTGGGGTTTAAGAGATAACTCGGAGTCAATGATGACCCTGAGACTCTTTACTGAGGCCACGGGGGTGGGAGGAGGACCAAGGTCTCCCGGCCAGAAATGCGGGCCCCAGTGGATTGAGCTCTTACCGGGGAGAAGGAGTTCCGTCTTCCCGGGGTTTAATTTAAGCTGGTTCTGGCTCATCCACAGAAGAATGTGGGTCATGACCGCCTGGAAGTTAGAAATAGCAGAAGAAGAATCGAGAGGAAAGATGAGTTGCAGGTCGTCAGCGTAGTTGAATACGGTGACGTCCCACTGCCTCAGAGAGAAGAGAAGAGGTTGAAGATACAGATTGAAAAGAAGAGGAGATAAGGAAGAGCCCTGAGGGACCCCGCAGAGTGAGCGCTCCCTAGGCGCCCTGAAAGTACCCAGGCTGAGAGTCTGAGACCTCCCGGACAGGAAGGATTTGACCCAGGTCAGCGCCAGGCCCTGGATGCCGGCCTGCTCGACACGGTGGAGAAGGATGTTATGATCCACCGTGTCGAAGGCGGCCGACAGATCTAAAAGAACCAGGGCCTGAGGGGTGCCCCTGTCGACGCCGGCTCGAAGTGCATCCAGTACGGCGAGGATTACTACCTCCGTAGAGTGACCGGGTCTAAAACCGGCCTGGTTGGCTTCGAGAAAGTTGGAGCTCTCGATGAACTGAGAGAGACAGGCGGTGACATGGGCTTCCAGAATTTTGGCGAAGTAGGGCAGGAGAGAAATGGGCCGATAATTCGCCAAAACCGTGGGGTCCGCTCCAGGTTTCTTCAGTAAAGGCACTAGGACGGCTGCCTTGAAGGAGTTAGGTACAGAACCAGAAGAGAGAGAAGAGTTCAGCAGAGAGAGAGTGTTATCAGGAAGATGGAGACAGATGTCCCGTAGTATGGAAGGTGGACAGCAGTCGTCCGGGGAACCAGATTTAACCCGGGCGGCCAAGGTGGCCAGAGATTTTGAATCTAGAGGAGGGAAGTGTGTGAAAGCAAGGGCGTTAGGAGGGGGACAAGTAAAGTCAGCGCCAGGAGAGGTGACCGGAATAGTGGCCTTGATCGTAACGATTTTCTCCAGGAAAAACGAACTAAGGGCATTGCAGGACTCCTGTGTCGGGGCCTGGATAGGGAGCGTCCTGGGATTGGAAGAGAATTCTTCAAGCACTCTGAAAATCTCCTTAGATTTGCAGGGGGCAGAAAGGATCTTGTTAGAGACATAGACTGTTTTGGCTATAGCTATGGCTTTTTTGTATTTGTTACGAGCAGTCACGTAGGTGTCTCTGCTCGTGGAGCAGTAGGTTCTTCTCCACTTACGCTCCAGCTGGCGTAGCTCCAGATGTTGGGTTTTAAGTTGAAGGTCAAACCATTTATGGGAGTTGCTATGCCGTGAGCGGGGAAACTTAGTGAGCGGAGCAAAGATGTTACTGGCAGACGTGAGCCAGTCAGAGATATTGCCATCTAGCTCGTCAATACAGGTGTCGCTACTAAGGGTGAGACAGGAGCGGGACAGGTGAGAGAGGAATGCAGAGGAATCAACCGTCCTCCACTTGCGGGCCACACCACCCTCTGAGGGGGGGGCTCTGATGTTATCACTGATTGAGATTGTGATATCGATCAGGAAGTGATCAGACCACACACAAGGAGTGATCTGCGGACAAGAGGACTTCACCCCGAGAGTCCATATGTGGTCAAGAATGTGGCCACCGCTATGTGTGGGAAATTTAATAAGTTGGGTAAAATTAAGGCTTGAAAGAGTCTCAAAGAGCTCAGTGGCGTGCGGCCCGGCATCTTTATGTTGGAACCAATAGTTAAAATCGCCAAAGATGGCGACACGAGAGGTGGACGTGGTGAGATTGGCGAGCTGCTCAATAAGGGAAGAGGGGAAGGAGGGCATAGGGGAAGGGGGGCGGTAGAGAATTATAACGGTGAATGCACCTACCTCAGTCCCTAGGCTGAGGACCAGGTTATCCACTTCGGGAAGGATCAAGGAGGCGGTGGCAATGATTTTAAGGTTCTTGCGTATAACAGCTGCCACCCCACCACCGGATCGGCCCCCAGGGCGATTGGCATTCAGCAGATAGTAATCAGGGGGTAATGCCGCCAGAATATCCGGAAGGGAGTCGTCGGTGAGCCAGGTTTCCGATAGCAGAAGAATATCAGGGTTCTCAGCCGAGAGTAGGAGGAAGATGTCAGTTTGGTGTTTAAAAAGGGAACGGGTATTCAGATATAATAGTCGGATGTTAGGTTTGCGGGGGGTAAGTGGGGTATATGGTCCTGACAGGGATGAGGTGTTCCCTGTAATTCCTAGAGCGGAAATGCGCGCTTTGACATCGGGCGGGAGGGAGTAAGAATAACATTGTAGGCTCTTTAAAGCACTAGAAGTGTAAGATATCACAGCGGCAGAGTCCCTGGGCCCGTCCGGCCGCGGACGGGCGCTGACGGGCTTAACTCTGGCGCAACTCCGGCGCGCCTATGGCGCGCCCGCTGCGCTGACGCATATGGGACGTTTAAGTAGGCTGGTGACGAGGGGGGTGGGCGGAGTCAGCAGGGCGGGTTAGGAAGTGGTTTCTAAAAGATCACGTCGACCGCTAGTAGTCAGCGGGAGAGGAAGGCTGGGCTATACTGCTCGTGGTCAGCAGAAGAAGAGAAAGGTATTTAAATTAAAATAGCAGTGACAAACGCGCGCGAGCCCTCTGCCACCGGGCTGCTTGCAATCACTGAGGGAAAGGGGAGTGGAGCCTAAGTAGGCTGGTGACGAGGGGGGTGGGCGGAGTCAGCAGGGCGGGTTAGGAAGTGGTTTCTAAAAGATCACGTCGACCGCTAGTAGTCAGCGGGAGAGGAAGGCTGGGCTAGACTGCTCGTGGTCAGCAGAAGAAGAGAAAGGTATTTAAATTAAAATAGCAGTGACAAACGCGCGCGAGCCCTCTGCCACCGGGCTGCTCGCAATCACTGAGGGAAAGGGGAGTGGAGCCTAAGTAGGCTGGTGACGAGGGGGGTGGGCGGAGTCAGCAGGGCGGGTTAGGAAGTGGTTTCTAAAAGATCACGTCGACCGCTAGTAGTCAGCGGGAGAGGAAGGCTGGGCTATACTGCTCGTGGTCAGCAGAAGAAGAGAAAGGTATTTAAATTAAAATAGCAGTGACAAACGCGCGCGAGCCCTCTGCCACCGGGCTGCTCGCAATCACTGAGGGAAAGGGGAGTGGAGCCTAAGTAGGCTGGTGACGAGGGGGGTGGGCGGAGTCAGCAGGGCAAGATGCTCTGTGAAAGACTACCAGCCCACAGGCCTTCTAGTGACCAATGAGAGCAAGGGTTTAAACGCCTGGAGGCAATTTCAAAGCAATTCGTGAACATTTCTATCCTATTTATTGACTAGATGACTGTTCCTTCTTAGACTTATTTGGTTTATAATCGTCAGACTGATTTGTATAACATTGGTTAACTGGTAAAGCACAGTGTTTACCCATCAGGTTTAGTTATATGCTTTTAGGTAAATACTTGGATGTCATTTTACGATTGTTAACCCATTGTGGGACACCTGTGGGATGGCTCTCCCTTTTTCTCTAAAGATGTTTCTTCATAGTAACAGTATGGTTTGAGCTCCATGACATACCCTTGGAAAAATGTGCGATTTATATTTTTAATGGACACGTTTGCATAAAACTGATTCTGATTCGTCGCTGCTAACAATGGCAGATGCATGAACTGTAGTGATTTTGTTGGAATTCATATTTTAGTGGCTTAAAAAACTCCCCCTGAAATGCATTGGGGATCATATTAAATATATTCTTGAATAGAAACATATGAAATACAACTTCCAGCGTCTTAAAGTGAGAAATCAATGAAAAAGCTTTTTTTTAAAAAGAGAGTTTTGGGGTTTTTACTCAAGGTGCAGAGAGAAAATGTAGTATGAGTGTTTGAAAGTAGGGAGTGGCACATTTTGCCTGCAGAGATAGTTTTTTTGTTGATATGTCTCAATTTAATATATGTGATTATTAAATAGCACAAACATAGCCGACAGGCAGCAAAGCGCTAACGAGTCCAAAGCAAAGGCACAGTCAGTGTGTGACTGGCATGTAGCTGGCTTCTAAGAGTTAAAATGGGCTGTTAGTGCATCGTGATGTAGTGCTCTTTAAAAATGTGCATCTAAATTGGAGCAGAGTTCGGTCCTGATGTAGTTGCAGGATGATAAGATTCTCCTCTCCAACATTGCATGGTTTCTATTTCTCATGCTTTAATTAAAATGAGAAGCTTATTGTTTCATATAGTTCTAAGTGCCACACTTTTGGGGTTTCTGAGACTGCAAAGATAAAAAGGATTGAATGGATTTGTTTTCATTGGTTACATAATCATTGCTGGTGTGGTGTTTATAATGTGACGGGTGATGGTGTTATAGTATTTGTACTCCCCGATGACGGCTGTAAAAAATTGTATTATTATTTGGGAAGAGGGACTACTCGCCTCAAGGAATAATCACAACCCTTGTCAGGGTGAACCCTCAAAGTCACTAAATTAACCTGAGATCAACCTCAATGTCACAAACGATCTCTGAGAAGCAGAGATCAAGAGCCTAGCTATTGACTATTAGCCTATTCGCAACACCCACTGGAGTTGGAATAGTGTGTATAGTGATAGGAAAAAGAGCGTTGCTCTTTTTCTTGTTGTCCCCTCACTCACCAGGGTTGCCCCACGGTGACATGCTTCATCATAGGGGCCATCCCAGTCTGCTGCGGACGTGGGCGTGCTACGACTTGCGAATTACGTAGGATCACTTACAATTTTTTACTACGTGTGGTGCGAGTGTTGTGATGTGATGGAGTGGGGTGTGTGTAATTAGTTAAAAATACCTGCCTAGTAAGCTTTAAATAGTTAAAAACGAGTTAGAAGTATTAGGATACCTAAATGACAACGTGTTTAGGTGTACCTATCAACTTCTCTTTGTCAACATGTTTCGTGCATCCCCCAAGCACTTCCTCAGGACTACACAGGGACCAGCCCTGTGTTCGCCACTCCTAAACGAGGCCACAATAAGCTAATAGTGAAAAATGCTGCAACAAATATTAATGCATGCATCCAGTACCTACGTAACCAAATGAATCACATGGTTCCTGTAAGACAAAATAACATAACGTAATAGTTAAGGGGCAATCATCACCCCCAATACATGCACACAAATTCACACACATAAGACAAACCTTGATCAACAGTGATTATATTTCATGTGGTCCGACCAAGTGTCTATTAAAAAACGTTTTCCTGCACAGAAAAACGTGGTTAACACCTCGTGGTAAGAGAAACTGCACACATACTACTTGCACACTCATATACTTCGTTTTACATACATGTGGTAGGGCCTAGTTGCGCTCCATGGACTCGGAGGGGTTCAGTATCCCAGCAATCTAAAGTACCGGGAGGAAGCAAAATATCAGATTACTTCAACCAGGTTCCCTTATTGTTAATAAAAACATTTGAGGCCGTGGTAATCGGGCTTCGTGATCGAAAAAACAGAGTTACAAGGATACTCTGTCAGCTCCTCTTGGATACGTAAACAGGATGACCTGCACTTACTTGCTAACAGGATACATCCCTCTTGTACACCTATGCGTGCGTCTCCGGTCCGAATGTTGTAGGACCGCGGGCGCCGAGCTGCTTATAGCTTCTCTGCTTCCTCGCACTTCCGCGTTAGTCCAAGTGGATGACTAGGACGCGCTGAGGAGTGCGCGACAGATTCTTGGCGGCCATGTTGGGTGTATAAATGTAATCCCGAAAGCGGATTACTCTGGAAGGGCTTAAAGATTTCCCTATTCAGTGATTTTACAGTCAAAGGTCGATCCTTCTGGATACTATCAATCAATTTACAATATTTTTCGGAAAATATTTAAAAGTTGTAAAAATGACCACAAAATGTCCAAACACTAGGTACCCAGGACTATTTTAAGTACCCAGGACTGTTTTAAGGCCACACGTTTCAAGGGTGGGGTCACAGTTTTTTTATGCATTGTCTACCATCTAATGTCTTAGTAAAAAATCGTATTTCAGTGAGGACTTCCATGATTTTAGAGTTTGGCTACAATAGATCAGAAAGAGTTCGATGTTCTAAATTAATGTAAGTTGAGGATCATTGTGTACTAGTCAGATTATTAGCGTAGTTTAAAAACCCAACGTTGTTCTTTTTCTAAGAGTTTTTTCTCCATGTCAGTGTGTGGCTGTTGTGTTTCAAGGACCACCCATCGCATGTCATTTGGGGTGTGTCCTTTTTCCAGGTCAACCCATTGTTGCAGGTGAGCCGGGATATGCTATGGACCGCTGGCAGGTGCCAGGGAGTGATTTCACCAGGGCGCTATATGCCAGATCTCGCCGGTTTCCCCTAACTGGGCCAACGGCACACACCGTGCAAGCGTGGCATGCAGCCAACAGATATCTAGGGTAGGAGGGGAAAATCACACTTGCCACCCCCTTATGGAGCTCAGAGAAGCTGGGAAGTTTGTGGAAGTCCAAGGAGTTCAACAAATGGGATCTTATAGGGATCACGCAGATCAAAGACGTGTGGGGGCAGACACAATGCACACATTTAACTCTCTCGAGCAGCAGTACCACCTTTACGATAGTGAGCATAACCGCGACCTCCAGATTAGACATGCTCTGCTTACACACATCCCTAGAGACACAACGCTTCCCGAGGCTTCCCCACTTGAAGATCGAGTGTTGGACGGGCCCCTCCCATAGAAAACTATCTCTTTAATATATAAAAAGCTCCTAAATAATACGGAGGACACACTGGTGCATGTCAGGACGCACTGCAGTGCAGATGGGTTGGAGCTGGATGACGAGGACTGGCAGGAGGCAGTCTCCTCTCCGAGGGAAGTAGCTATACAGATGAGGCTCAGATTAGTGCAACTGAAGATTTTACATAGGTCATATGTTACGGGGCCTCGTCTGATTCGCATGGGTCGAGGGGAGAGTGGGGCGTGTCGAAGGGGATGTGGAGAGCTTGGCACCTTTATGCATATTTTGTGGCACTGCACGGAGGTGCAGGACTACTGGGTGAAGATCCATGATAAGTTGCGAGAGGTTTTGAGGGTAGAGATACGACCGGAGGCCCGCAGGTGCTTACTAAATGTTTGCATTCCCACAGATCTGAGCGTGTACGGGAAACAATGTCTGACATTGGCATGTATGATATCGAAACGAAACATAGCTCAATTGTAGGGAGCCAGTCAGCTGCCCGAGTTGCGAAATGGGGGACAGACATGAACTGGTGCATGTTCAGGGAGAGGTCAGTCTACATAGCCAGGGGGTGCCCGGAGAAATGGGGGAAGGTATGGGAGGCCTGGAATCGATACCGTGGAGATATTTGTGCTCCTCTGGTGCTTCTGGAAGAAGTGGAAGCACACGAGTCCCCGTGATCCATTGTCTTTATTTTGTATTTATTATTCTGTAAGTATGGGAAGGTAACATTGACAAGTGTAGCGACTGCTAAAGTCACCTGATGTTTTTCTTTGTAATTGTGTTAGTAAAAAGATTTTTTTTTAAACATTTTTTTTAAAAAGTTCCCTGGGCCAACCATACCTACTTTGGGCATTTTTAAGATGATACTAAACTTGTTTGCTGGGGGTGTGTTTGGGGAGTTTACAATGGGCACTGTAGTGGATGGCACAATAGAGGCTGTAGTCCACTAGTGGCATTTTATTTCCAAGCCCTAGGTACACTTTGTGCCATAAACTAGGGACTTATAGGCAAATTTAATACACCTTTTGGGAATTCGCCAATTCAACCACGTCTAAATGGAGAGCAGAGGCCCTTTAGCACTGCATTGCAGGTTCAGAGTGCACAGAGTTCCAAAGTCAATGGAAATATAGCGCCCAGCAAAAGATGAAAGATCAGAGGTGACAGCAAAGACAGATCTCCTATAATGGCTTTCTAAATATGGGTGGTATGGCACTCACCGACTAATTGATGGGATGCCAGCCGATAGGACGGATGTCAGTGATGGTGCTGTCAATAAGATGAAGGCTATTGATGCTCTGATAGTGCACATATGTATGGTGTGTGTAGGAGCGCTGGTAGGGAAAGCCACCCAGTGGGAGATTTGAAAATTCTCCCACCAGGTAGGAGCAGATATTTGTTTCCCTGCCTGTGCTCTTGCCGGCAAGGAAACTCAGTTGGCTCGCGCCCACCGGGAGCAAGCACAAACACCAGCTCCCACCAGGTGCCAGCATGGCCGACTCCAACAGTACACAGGAGGGGTGCATGTGGGGAGTCAGCCGAGCCACCTGGGCCCTGGGTCTCTCCCCGCAGCCTACAGTGTACAGTTCAGTTTTCCAGGGTGGGAAATAGGGTATCGAACCAGAGGCACCTAAGGGCCAGGTACTAGGGTCATCAGGGCCACTATTGGTTAGGAGAGGAGGGCCTGTGCCCCCCTTCCCTTAATAAAAAAAGGTAGGCCCCTGGGGAAATGGTCCCGTGGCCCATAGTGGTGGTGGAAGGGGGGCCATGCACCCTCTCCCCTTAATTAAAAAGAAAAGTCATAGGGGATGGTGTCCATGGTGCAGGGGCTTGAGATGTGGGCTGCATGCCTCCCTCCCCTTTAAATATATGTTTTGGCTTCGGGGCATGGGATTCCTGGGGTCATAAAGACTGTGGGAAGGGGAAGTCGTACTTGCTCCCCTTAGTAAAAAAAGGGCAGTGGAAGATGGAGTCCCTCGGGCTGAAAAAAAGTGTTGGCGAGGGGGCTGCAGGTCCCCTCCCCATGACAAAATAAAGGCTCTAAGGGATGGAATCCTTGGAGATAATAAGACACGAAATTGGCAGAAAGCTAGATCTTGATCCAGAAAGAGTGCTTTTTGAAATTTGGTATAATACTTTTAGAGTTATTAAAGAAAAACGATTTATGTATATCTAGAGACGTGGATCTACTGCAGAGGATCTGTGAATCCACAAGCCACCAGCAATGCCATGATTAGCTGCCACCATTTCAACCAGGAAGTGGTTGCAGTCATCTGTGGACTCGAACTCGGTCAAGTCCCATGAAAAGAGTTAAAAAAAATACAATGTGTCAGGGAAGGAATACTCACCTCTTGGGCCTGGTGGTGGCCATTTTTTAAAAACACTTTGCAGCAAATTTACAGAGGTTAAAATTAAAAACAAGTGCCACCCGGGTGGGCCAGGTCCCAGAGGGAACATTGCTATATATTTGGGGGAGGGGGGTGCGCATGGCCCCCCTCTCAAGGCTGATTTTGGGCTAATTGACCCTATCCTCCGGGTCCCCCTCTCTCAGGCTGCTTTTGGCCCCCGGGACCCCATCCCCTGGGGGCTGCATGCCCCCTCCCCCTTTCGAATATGGCCAGTTCCCAGGAGATGCATCCCTGGGGCCAAAATTGTACCAGGGAGTGCAGCCCGGAGAGGATGGCCCACGGGTTGGCTGAATGCGGGGAGTTGATCAAAGGCCATGCGTTGTGGAAGTTGGATTAACGTGCGGTAATTAAATACTATATTACATTAAAAAAATCCTAGAAATTCACTGAAATAACCAAAGATTACAGGAACATTATAGTTAGAAAATAGCACTAAAATAAAGAAATTCACTGAAAAAAACATAGGTTACAGGGATGTTATAGTTAGGAAAAAGAATTAGAAAAAACTTAGAAACTCACTAATAACCAGAGGTTGCAGAGTTCCTATGGTTAGGTTCAGATTTCACACACTTAAAACAATAGAAATTCAGCAGTTATAGTTATAGTTTCCTAAGAAACTATAACTCATGCCCTAAGGTAACTCAATCCCCCACCATGCACTGCTAATTACCTCACATATTACATCATTCTTGACACCTTCTATGACATCAGTGATAATATCACCAACATTTGCTATAAAGGTATTGATGAGAAAACTGTACTATGATCTATATATATTTATATATATATATATATATATATATAGACATATATAGACATATATAGATATATATTACCTACTGGCGGTCTAGTTTCCATAGGAAGAGTGTTTTTTGATTTGCCAATAACTTTGGCACCGTTTGACGAATCTTCCCTGAAATTTTCAAAATTAATTGTTCACTCAGGTCAGCACCTGTCTTGAAAGTTTCAGGGTGATTCGTCAAGGGGAGGGGGAGAAAAAAGGGGCATCCCAAAACATGTTTTCTCAATGTTCATTTTTATAGGAAACTTTAGACATGGTTACAGCCTAAACTGCTGAACGGAATTACACCAAATTTGGCAGAGAGATAGCTCTTGATTTACAGATATTGATATTACAGCATTGTGAAAGGTGACAGAAACATTAAAAAGCAACAAAAGGGGATAGGGTAGGAACACCCTGACCCTCCAGGCCTGCTCAGGGGGTCCCACAGGGACCCGTCAGCAAAAAATTGGGGGCACAGGTTGACTTTGCAACAAGGCCTCTTTCTGCACCTCTGTTGGTTCTTTTTGCATATCTCTTGCTTCTTTCGTTCTTTTATCAGTGATGTCATCTGTGATGTCATTTGAGGTGTCACCAGTGATGTCATCAGTGACGTCACTTTCATGTCATGAATGATGTAATATGTGACGTCATTAGCAGTGCATTGCAGAGGTGCGAATTTTAGTTAGGTGAACTAACTATAACAGCCAAATTTCTTTGGTTTTGTATGAGTGAAATGTCCAACTAACTATAATGTCCCTGCAACCTGTGGTTTTTTCAGTGAATTTCTAAGGATTTTTATATGCTAATTTCTAACTATAATGTCACTGAAACGTATGTTTTTTTCAGTGATTTCAAAGGTTTTTAAATGCTAATTTCTAACTATAACGCCCCTGAAACCTAAGGTTATTTCAGTGAATATAGATATAGACACATACGGATAGATATATAGATAGACTAAGTCTTCAATGTGCCACATTGGTGACTGAAATATCGGACATGCATTTGGATATATTGGTAGCCTTGTATTACTTGTTTCTACTAAGTGACTATCATCACTGAAATCAGATTTACGAGTATTAAGGCACACTCACTGAGAGATTATGAAAGAACTATGCATGTCATAATGGAGGACTGAGTAAATAGATAACATTGAGCATAATGCAGTATATATATATATATATCTGTGTTTGAAAAATCTCATGAGCTTGTTCCCGCCAAGGAAATGACTCGCACACCAGGGTCCGTGTAAACAAAATTGTATTATTGGCAACAGGTTTCGACCAGAGCGGTCTTCTTCACAAGCCAACTTTGCCACAAACAAACCACCATTATGAAGTATATTTTCAAGACATAGAGAAAGGACCACTTTGCATTGCTTATTTCATAGACAGCGAAAAAATACTATCAAACATTCTCAGAGCTTGCAGTGAAAGATAGACTGCATTAGTCACAAATTAAAATTGAAATAAATGCACAACTTAATTGTAAATTATATCCCGAACATGATTCGATTATTAACAACAATGGTTATATACTGGTATACACAGATAAAATGTAGATCCTGTGTATGCAACATTGCTCATGTCTTTCACCATGGGTGTCAGCTCTTATGTTTTGATGTCCTCGTGGCCGAGTGGCCTAATGAGTGAGTTAATTCATAACTGTGGGTCTATTGGTCCTTGCCGGTTAGTGACTACCTCACCAAAAAAATATAATAAAGAAATTAATATAATCCCTACATGTTACCCAAAAGTGTAATAATTAAATAAATAGATAGAGTGCCCTAAATTATCATTCATACTGAGTTAGGGGGGTTATGTACAAAGGGGCCTCACTACAGGGACAGTGAGAGGTGGGTGATGGGTGCAAAAGACGTTGAAGACACAACTAGGAGGAGTATATATATATATATATATATATATATATATATATATATATATATATATATATATATCCAAAACCAGAGTTGCCCACAACAGATGAAGCCACAACGCAGCGTGTTTAATTCATTTAATCCAAGGAGTGCATCAGCCTGGTTCCAGCGCACAAATATTGCCAAACGCGTTTCGGGCGTCACAGCGCCCTTGATCACTGGCATAGGAGACCCCACAACTCGAGCAGACCACCTGAGCACAATTTAATGTTCCGCCCCTGTGGGCGTGTGCTGTGAAGGTTTCTGGTAAATGTAGTCCGCTCGTCAATACAACCCCAGTGGGCGATGTGGGTCCCCAGAAAAATGAACAGTCTTACCCCAGTGGGTATGTGCTGCAGCCAGGCTTGACAAAGCATTCATGCTCCTCAGAACGAACACACTGTTCCATGTAGTGCCTCTTGATATCCTGCACTACGGACCTGCATGATGCGCAGTGGGGCTTCATCGCGGCCGAGCTTGCCGCTTTAAATCCAAAACCAGAGTTGCCCACAACAGATGAAGCCACAACGCAGCGTGTTTAATTCATTTAATCCAAGGAGTGCATCAGCCTGGTTCCAGCGCACAAATATTGCCAAACGCGTTTCGGGCGTCACAGCGCCCTTGATCACTGGCATAGGAGACCCCACAACTCGAGCAGACCACCTGAGCACAATTTAATGTTCCGCCCCTGTGGGCGTGTGCTGTGAAGGTTTCTGGTAAATGTAGTCCGCTCGTCAATACAACCCCAGTGGGCGATGTGGGTCCCCAGAAAAATGAACAGTCTTACCCCAGTGGGTATGTGCTGCAGCCAGGCTTGACAAAGCATTCATGCTCCTCAGAACGAACACACTGTTCCATGTAGTGCCTCTTGATATCCTGCACTACGGACCTGCATGATGCGCAGTGGGGCTTCATCGCGGCCGATATATATATATCCCAGAAAACGGTAGAACAAGATTACAGCTCTGGGGCCCACTGGAGGGCTATAATTAGTCCATGAAATAATTTTAGAAGCACAAAACCATTAGAGGTTTGAAAATGGGCATGAAATTGCACTACAACTTCCGGCGTGCATCGGAGCAGAATCTATTAAGAAAGGCACACCGGAGGCCTTTAAAAGTGAATGAAGCACGCAGGGGACAGTGGGAGCCTGAGGAATACTAGTGCTTTGAAATCGCCTCTGAAGAAAGAGCGTAAACGCTCTGAAACGCATCAGGCAAATGGACACTAAAGCGGAGCTGTAACCCTGTTCCTTTGGAAATAACAGGAAATAAAAGGTTTTGAACATTCCAGCTGGAGGAGTGCGTCTCTATTGCTTGGGCAATTTGGGTGAAGATATATATATATATATATATAGATATATAGATATATATATAGATATATATCGATAGATAGATAGATATATTCCTCAATGATAATGTCCCAAACGAAGGGCGTGTTGTTTCACAGCTGGTGCCTGCGGCGAGGCTGGACTTGGCCTCGAACTCCAATTTACCATCATTTACAAAATTATAACGAAGCACCCTCCTGGGGTTTGTTATTCAAATTGCTTTATTCAAAAGCCATCTCCTCTTTTACCTACATGTTTCGACCAACAGGTCTTGGTCACGGTGTATAGCGTTAGTACATCTACACTTTCACCTTTTTATACCAATTACCCTTGCTGCCTAATATGATGCATTATGGGAATGATTGTTTAAAATACAAAAAACACAAATTCAAGTGTAACAAATGGTAAATCTCAACATTTGATCACCAATGTCAAAGAATAGAGTTCATTAGATTGTGTTTCAAATGACCCAGTCCATTTACAGATATACTGAAAAGCAAACATTGGTTAGCTGCTATTTCCTAATGGTCAGACATGATAATTTCTAGATGAGATGGATCGCTTATCTGAGCGACCGGTCTACTGTTCCACGCAGACTTTTCTCCATATATATATATACAAAGGTTTGCTTTAACAATATATATACATACATATATATTCGGTACTCCGCAGTTTCGCCCCGCTCCAGGATAGCTAGCCAAGGCACACCAGAAAAACTCACGGACACGGACCACAGAAGCCTTTTCTTCAATTTATTTCAGTGCGGGTATGTCAAAGACGTTTCGGCTCCACGAGCCTTGTTCACCTGACAATGTTTAATGTGCGGGTGCAACCTTTTAAAGTGCCAGTAACTATACAATGATGTCACGTGTTAAAAAAATGTGTGTGTGTGTAACAAGGACATAGAAGACATACTATCAAATAGTTCTCGCAATCATCCTATTTTTGGCATTTCATTAAAATATGATAGTATAATACCACTTTATAAAAGTACAATACTTAAATGGGGGTTTGTATAACATGGTATATTCTGTTGGAATCACATTCAATAAACGTATGAACCTAGGTTGCCTATACCAGACATTTCGTAATCATGAGTCAAATACGGATTAATCACAACATGGCAATATTTACAATAAAGTGCAAATGCATAAATCGGCAAAGAGGGTCATATTAATGTACCCAATTCACAGTGCAAATTACGCAAAAAATTTGCAAACAAGCAATTTGAATGTGCAAATAACGCAACAATGTGCAAAACTGTAGCTTCTCGCTATGCTGTGAAATCCGACAAATACATGAACATGATACCAATTCACTAGTATTTCGGGAAGGAAAAGGTTATTTTGAGTAGCATGTTATTAGGCAATCCAACCTCATTATGTCAAGGGATATTCGGAGAGAAAAAGGAGGAGACTGTTTAAAAGTTCTACCTCCTGTGATCCTATAGTACCATGCCTGCCCTCCACACCAACTTTGCGAGCAGTTTCAACAACCTCCTTGTTATGCACCAGGCGTGCAAATACCTGGTAATAGTGTTATTGGGCTGACTTGGTTCAAGAACTCAGCACAGTCCAAAAATATTGAAAACACCAAACAAGTGATCAAAATCAACTACCTTACACCAACAGAAAACAGCACATTCCATAATGAACAGACCTTATCAATGTTCATATACATTTCTTAAAACAACATTAAAGTATGACAGTTTGTTTTACAGAAAAAGGTCCCCAGCCGGATGACCAATCATACCTTTAGGGTAAACACGTGTACAGGTCTTCTGTGACATTAAGACCGAATGGTGACTTAGTGTTAAGCAACAGGATGTACTTAGTCTCCAATCTTCTCAATTTGGAATCTCTGTCTCCCCCTCTTTTGCTATATGGAATGGAGTCAATTACCCAATATTTAAGGCCACTATTGTTGCTCTGGTGGCATTCTCTAAAATGTCGGGCCACCGGGTAGGTGTTATCCCCATGGGTGATGGCTCGAAGGTGCTGAAGAACACGTAAGTGGACAGCATTCTTTGTGCTGCCCACATATCTAAGATGACAAGGGCACTCCAAAATATACACAGCATATTCGGTCTTGCATGTTAGTACCTGAGATATGCTGTGTGCCTTATCAGTGAAACCATCCTTATAGGTTCGGGTGTTCTGACCATGGATGCAGGCCTTACAAATCCTACACTTGTAAAAACCCCTATTCTCTTGGCACCACGTCGATTTTGCAAAGGGTTCTGGATTAGTGACTACCAAGTGATCTCTTAATGAGGGTGCTCGGCTGAACGTAAGGGAGACCTGATTGGGGAGATCTTTGCCAATGATGGAGTCATGCGTGACCAAAGGCCAATGTTTGTTGAGTATCTTGCGTATCTGTTGATGTTGTCTGTTATACCCAGTGATAACTCGAAAACAGTTTTCCACCCCTGGGGCATGTGCTGATAACTTAGCAGTCTGTCTACTGCTAGCCCGGGTGAGAAGCTCATCACGGGAAGGTAACATGGACTTGTCTTTTGCTTTTTGTAGCGCCTGGTTCGAATAACCGCGCTCCAAAAATCGCGCAATACATTGGTCTTGTGCAATTTTTAGGTCCATGGGATTACTACAGATGCGTTTCAATCGCAGCATCTCACCATATGGGATACTGGATATCAGGTGAGAAGGGTGTGCACTGGCTGCGTGCAGGATACTGTTGCCCGCAGTTGATTTACGGAAGAGCCTGGACTCTAGATGGTTTTCTCTGATATAGAGTTCAGTGTCAAGAAAGGTAACACTTTCCTGACTGAGAGTTGCCGTAAATTTGAGGTTAAGCTCATTGTTATTAATTTCCTCTATAAATTTGAGTGCCCCTTCCTTGCTACCACGCCATATTACCAAAAGGTCGTCAATAAAACGAAACCACGCAACCAGATTGTTGCGGATAATGTGGCGATATTCGTGGCCAAGGACCAGTTCCTCCCAAGCTCCCATGTGGAGACACGCGAAGCTTGGGGAGAAACTGGCCCCCATAGCTACGCCCTGTAACTGGCGGTACAATTGATGATTGAAAAGAAACACATTGTTGTTAAGCACAAATCTCAACATGTCAAGCAACATTGCATTATGGTCAGAAAATTCAAGTCCTCTTCTAGAGAGGTAATGGTCAACAGCTCTGATGCCATCCTCATGCATAATGCTGGTGTAGAGCGAGGATACATCTAAGGCGATTAGCCAATCGCCTGTGACCCATTCAACATCCTTGATTTTAAGTAAAAAGTCACCAGTATCCTGAACATAGGATCCTAGCTGTTGTACGTAACCCTGTAAGAAGTGGTCAATAAATACAGACGTATGTTCCAATAGGCCTCCCCTGCCAGAAATGATGGGCCTGCCAGGTGGATGGACAGGGTCCTTGTGTATCTTAGGAATAAAATACAACACTGGTGTCACAGGATTGTCAGTTTTTAAGTATTTGTATTCAGATTCAGACAGCAAACCTAATGACTTCCACCTGGACAGCTTACGGTGGTAATCCAATTTCATGGTTGTTACTGAGTTACTCTGTATGCGCTCATAACAATTCCGGTCATTCAATTGGGCATATGCTTCTTTGTCATATTCACCTTTAGTCATTAAAACAACATTACCTCCTTTATCGCTATTTCTAACAATGAGATCTTTTTCTTTTGTTAGTTTGGTGGTAAGTGCGATATATTGTTGCAGCCTGCTGTCAAATCTTCTTCTTTTGGTTTTTCCTATGCGTGTTTGTAATTCCTTCAGATCAGCTACCACATTTTCATGGAAAATGTCCAGATTGTCTCTTGGCAAAATTGGGCAAAACACAGATGCGGGTTTGAACTTAGTACTGGACGAAGATCTATTTCCATGTTCGTCAAAATCCTCTGAATTTGCTATCCCTAAGTTGATGGGATCATATCCCGCTCCTTCTGTTAGCCACAATTCCGTTATAATTTTGGTGCCTTGTGAAGCATTTGTAATCTCACTTTGCTGTTCAGACGTCTGAGTTCGGATATTTTTCGGTTTTTCTTTTAAGGCAAAGAACTTGCGAAGTTTAAGCTTTCTCACTGCCCTATATACGTCACATCTGGTCGTTGGGTAATCAAAGTCACATGGTGCAGCATAAGTTAATCCTAATTGCAAGATTTCTTCCTCCTTGTTGGAAAGAACTAGCGAAGTCAGATTAACTATGGTTTTGTTGGTGGTCGTATTTATTGCTGAGGGGCTACAGATCCCTGACCCCTTCCACCTCTTTTCCATTTCCTTTGATATCCTCCTCTTTGACGCCCACCGCCTCTGGCGCCTCTTGTAGTTACGGTATTTTCTCCTCTCCCGGCCCGTGAATGAGATCTCAAGGTTTTTAGTCTCTCTTGGCACAAAAAATCGATTTCCTGGCCTGGAGTTGGTCTGGAGGTACCAGTTGCCTGTTCCAATCTGTGACGTTCTGAGTCAGATTCGGTGTCAGGGTCTGAACTAATTGTCGTAAGTGAGGATTCACTGAGTGTGGCATTTTCCATCTGAAATTTACGATTTTTTGTTTTAGGTATGGTTTTAGTTGTGCCCTTTCGCGCATCATCATACTTACGCGCAAAAGTAAAGATCTGGCCCATCTCATAATCGTTGCGGTCGCGCTGAAATTTGTAAGCTTTCCTGTCCACGATTTTTACTTCTTCTTTCCTAAGGCGTTCATTCATAGCCTTCAGTAATTTATCGCGTTCCTCGTCCTCACCTAATGCAGAGATCTCGTCATGTATTGCGGCTATTTCACCCAGCAATACCGCTCTGTCAATATCAGCATATTTGACCAGGACCTGTACCTGACGTCGTGAGGCATCGAGATTAATTTCAGCCCATTCTTTCATGAGGTTGGGGTTAGGCTCATCGTATGTAGGCGCCGTCAGAATCCGCAATCCACGCGGTATGCGGTTTACCTCCAAGTAACGCTGCAGGGACTTGGACTCCCACCACTTAGCTTGTTCTTGGCGGGACTTTTTTTCTAATGTTTTAAACAAGTTCTTGATTTTGGATGTGGTGCCACTGTTGGTGTCAGTAGTAGCCCTCCCCCGGATGTCTGCAGGGAGGGGAACATCATCGGAAAACGTGGTAGCTGCCAAAGTTTCCCGGTCCCGAACATTGTCAGTTGACATATTTCCGCAATACTGATCCTCCTTTGATTATAAGCGGCTCCTAAGCTTCCTGGTACAAATCACACAGGGGTTAAAGGACTCCGCTTGTTAACTTCTACCACTCGCAAAACTGTAACCGGTCACCCAGAGAAGCTTACTTGGTTTCGGTGCTGCTTCTTTCACCGGACTTCAATCTCCGCCGGCTCACCACTCGAGCCCGAGTTGCGATGCACACGCCAAGCTAATCCGCTCGTCACTGGGTTACTTCTTCCGGTCAGTAAGGGTCAGGCGTCCTACTCCTTCCGGAGTTACAGCAAAACTCCCTGAACAAGTCCGAGAGGCAAATTTGATTTGATCGCCGACCAAAGGTTGAGTGGGGTCCCGTGTGGAGCCGGTTCAAATCCAACACGGCTATAGATTCGGTACTCCGCAGTTTCGCCCCGCTCCAGGATAGCTAGCCAAGGCACACCAGAAAAACTCACGGACACGGACCACAGAAGCCTTTTCTTCAATTTATTTCAGTGCGGGTATGTCAAAGACGTTTCGTTACATATATATATAGGAATCATTTGAGGTATAATTTGTTTTTTGGAATATTTACAAGGGATTGATCCTAGTGATGTTTTGTATGGATACAATTATGCAAATGCAAATGCCTTTTATACTGGAAATATTTATATAGTTATTGAATTCATTTTATGAAGTGTATTTATTGGCTTTACCCTTTTTACAATATAATAATCTTAAAGATTGTTAATGTAT
Source organism: Lissotriton helveticus (assembly GCF_964261635.1). Classification (NCBI taxonomy): domain Eukaryota; kingdom Metazoa; phylum Chordata; class Amphibia; order Caudata; family Salamandridae; genus Lissotriton; species Lissotriton helveticus. The sequence goes on along the minus strand of NC_136072.1, from coordinate 1,008,969,402 downwards.
TAATTCCATATGATAAATCATTATTTTTCTAGTGTTTATTTTTTGATCTGAAGCATATGTCCCAAAATGGTTCGAACATACCATACCAAATGAATCTTCCATGTCTATGATTTACCACCAATCACATTTGGCATGTAGCGCTTTAAATAGGTTGTTAATACATAGCAGCGTTTTCATGTGATCAAGGTCCAGCTAGACCGAAACGCGTTTGGGCCGACAATAAATAATCACCTTAAAGCACTTACTTGGTGGTCCACGTCTGCTTTGCTGAAACAAATGGAAAAACAAGGAGCAGCTCTTTGTGATATATATGTATATATACATTTATTACCTGCTGGTGGTTGCCAGTAGGTAGTTATAGTTAGGACCTAGTTACCATAATAAAATGGCAACATTCTATTCCCAATAACTCTGGCACCGATTGACGAATCTTCGCGAAATTTCCAAAACTAATTGTTTGTCGAGATCAGCTCCTATGTTGAAAGTTTGGGGGTGATTCGTCAAGTGGGGCCAAGAAAAAAGAGGGGTCCCAAAACTTGTTTTTTCAATGTTAATTTCCATAGGACTCTTTAGACAAGGTTACAGGTCGAACAGGTGAATGGAATTACCCATATTTGGCAGAGAGAAGGGTCTTGGTCTAGAAAGCACGCTTTTGTTTATTTGGTGTAAATCTGTTCAGTAGTTTTTGAGAAATATCTAAATTTACAGATATCGATATTTGGGAATTCTGTCATCTGATTGGCTGAGGCGTTACAAGCACAAGCTTGCTGCTGATTGGCTGCGAGCGTTTTACTGAATTCTTGCATTGCAGATACCCCTGATGAAGGGAAAATTATTCCCAAAATATATTGGGTGACGCAAATAAAGTCGTGATATGCGGAAACATATATTTCTCCTGTGTTTGTGCCAACATCATCACTTACAGATGTATGAGTAAAATAAATTAAAGAAGAAAAATGTTAGGAAAAAAGATTTAGTAACGAAACAAGGAAAGAATAAAAAAGAGGTGGAATTGAAAATTTGATTTATTGGATTCATGTAATCCAGGATTTGGCTGTGCAGCCGGACAGGTTCCAAAGTGTGGTTCCTTCGGGTTTTGTAGTGTGTAGAGTCTCATGCTGCTAGGCTGAGCTGCTGCCTGACTCGGGGATTAAAGCATGAGCCCAAACTGTGTCTCATATGCTGTTAAGTCATGTGCTCTGGCCGCTGTGCCACATCTGTCCAAGTTGTGTAAGCATGTAGTTATAGCTACTCGGATGACCTTTTGTTTCGAACATTGTAACTTGTGTATGGTGCTTAGGGGGTGTTATATAGGCAGTGCAAAGGTAAATTTGTGAGTATGAAATGAATTTGGGATTTAGAAAGCGGAAAGCATTGACTCCTACAGGTCTGATGGCACTGGGGGCGTAAGGTGAGGTGCTGCAGGAGTTGGGGATAAAGCTGACGAACTACTGATCCCTACTGTGAACTTTTAACCTGCACGTGCTGCTAAATGTTCGATAAAATGTTGCAAAAGTATATCGTTAGGTTAAAAAACATTATTAACTTTTAACCTGCAGGTGTCGTAGAATGTTCCAGAAAGTGTGGTGATAAAATAGGTTGAACTTGTGACCTGTATGTGGCGCGGAATATTAAGAAGTTTTTTGTATGTAAAATTCAAAATTAACCATTGGAGATAAGTTTTGGAATGTTGTTGAAGGAATGAAGTATTCTGATTTGTTGTTGAAATGTATTTATGTGTGGAGCGACAGAGAAATTGTGCCATTACTGGTTCCATGTTTGATGAAAGAGAAATCCAGAAATGTTATGTGGACAGGTTGTGGTCTCATTTTTGACACTGAGAGGTAGATTGAATGTAAGTCAAGGTAGGTTCTTGTACAGTGGGACTGTCTACAGTGTTTGGAGATTACATGGAGAGGAGATGGAGATAGGAAAGGTGATACACAATCATGTGATCCTAGGTTGAGATATAATATGTGGTAACAATAAGAGAGAGAGGGAAAAAGGAGGGACACCCTCAGTCCCCCAGGCAATGTTAGTTAAACAACAGGAGAGTGTCAAAAATAATAATAATAGCACCAGTTCAGAGATGAAAGTCTTCCTATAAGATTCGCATTGGAAGTCTTGCAGGGATTTATTTGAAGCCCTCACTCACCACCCTGGGTAGTAAACGTATTAAATATTGTCTGTTCTTATGGAATAGAAGTGGTTGGGGAGTGCTTCTAGAAGAGATGTTTTATAAATGCGTGAGAGATAAAAAATGTAAATGTGTGGTATATTTTCTGTATGACTTTGTTGACATTAGAGAACTACATGTGATTTTAAGTGATACTATTTGTTAGACTGTGTCGCTGTGGTGGATATATGTAGGTGTTGAAGTGGTCCGTGTTTTACTGATACTGAGCTTCAGTATCCCTTTTGAGACACTCGTCAATTTATTCATTTCATTTAAAATCTTTAATATAGATACAGTAAAGGGACGGTATATCAAAAGTTTGGGAATTAGAACTTTTTTTACTCACCCTATGCACTGCTATACACTCTACAGAGTGTTTAAACGACTTTCGTAACATATAGATGTTTTGCTAGTAAAGGTGGTGTAGTTCGACTGGGCCCATTTATAAACCGTGCTATGGGATGGTTTATTTTTTACCCGCCAATTTGCATGTTTGAATAGTTTTTGCTGATAAGTGTTCCGGCAGACACCTGTTAAAATTAGGCCTTTGTATGGGTATAGTGCCTGTACCTACATCAAACGCCATCCTTTCAGGTTCAGAAAATATCTGGGCTGACCGTTGCGCCTATAACATTTGCTGGAGGAGGTTGCAACAATTCCTGAACCATTGGAATGATCATTCAAGTCAAAGCAGTTCCATAGATATCATTTTTGTATTCCATGTCAGTACTCCAAACCCACTCCAGTGTCCCACTGGCCTTTGGACACTGTTGCTTCTTGTGTTGGGCACTGCAACGAAAATTCTTTTCATTCAGCAGTCAATTCCAAGATACATGTCACCCTAACCAGTGAGCATTTACAGGTCATTCAAGGTGAATTGCCACTTTGACCAGCCACTATTGCCAGTCCAGGGGATACTTGACACACAACTCCAGTACTGTGTGTGGGGCAAAGGGCACCCATCACAGGACACACAGTCACCATCACCAGACACCTACTGGATGCCAAATGACATTACTGTGCTTGACAAATCTAGGGAGCGCACTTCCTCTCTGGGTGGTAGGTTCCATTGTGCAACACTTGGGGCATTAAAACAGGTGCATTGACTTCCTGTGTGGACCACCTTTCAGAGCACATACAACTGTCATTAAAACTAAAACAGCTACTGAAACCCTCAAAAATTTTAAATTGAAAATAATCTTTTCTCTCTTTGAAACTAGCTACGGTGCACACTACTACTCAATTGAGCCTTGAATAAACTAACATGGGCTCTAGGGTTCAACGTTCAATGTTAAATTGATTTCTAGTGCTTAGAGAGCAGGGGCGTTAAATGAATGTGGGTTCAGATTAAAGGTGCAGAAGGTGTTAGACACTTCCGGTTTTCACAGTTCATTTTAATTTTATGCATACATCCTTATAGTTAAGTGTAATTAAAGTTTTTCTCTTTTTCAAGTATAGTGTTGACTGGAAACATATCTGTGCATGTTTACAGAGCAGCAGAAAAAGAAATAATATGGTGTAAGCACATTGAGGTTTCCAAAATGTATCACTTTTGAATTTGTATTTAAGCCCTTGGTAGTCCCAGAAATCGTGTTGTTCTAAGTGGGCTTTCTGATCTCGCTATACTGTCTCTCTTATTTGTCAACAGCTTTATTCACTACGAGAGCGAAACTGGGGGAATGTTTAATACCTGCCATATTGTGAGCTCCATATTATTGTTATTGACGGACTAATGTATGAATTTTCTATTTGCAAAAAATGGTCGCAAATTGAGCACCAACGTTTTGAGATTGGAAGGAGTTTTGCCTACCGAGCAATGTACTAATAGGTCAGATCACAATTCTCCATATTATAGTGGGTCTCAATGGGACCTACCTAATTAATATGCATGAAGCAGGTCACAAATTGCAAACCACTATGATTGCTTAGAGCTGCAGGCATGTGGTGTGCTAGGGTCAGCAGACTACTATGTCTGGAAGTGCTTTTAAATAAAGCAATATTTATTGTTTTTTAAATACAGACCCTTTTCCTGAAAGGAAAACAGAAAGCAGTTTTAAACACAAAATGAAAAGGTGTACCTTTTTAGGAGTAGGCAGTGACCCAATTGACCACTGCCTATTCCTAAAAAACGTTTTCTTCCCGTTTGTCAATGGCTTACTATCAATTTTGAATTGTGGTAAAACATTAATGTTTTGTGACTGAATACCTTAAGGAATTGATATTTGAAAGTGTCACCCTTAACACGTCCCTTTCAAACAGTGATTTCCTAATGTTTACTTAACCCATTTACCGATCCGGAAAATTCTTTGTGAATTGATAATTGGTTTTAGTACCTTACAAAATATATTTTAGCGATCACTAACCCTCATATTTACAAAATCTGAGGGTTTTTGAGCGTTAAAACACTTTGGGCCTTATTTATGAGGTGTTGCATCGCTGCGATAAAGCAGCGATGCAACACTTCTCAGTGCGCCCTCCTTGCGACACCATCGATGATTCATATTTACTGTATTACGCATCATGTTGCAAAGAATGATGGATATGTCAGTATTATTGATGTATCTGTCTGCGCAAAACTGACGCATTGCTGGACATCAGTGTCGGAAGATTGATGCAACTCCAGCAATGTTCCTTTCACGTGGGCAAGCCCCATGTGAAATGGCCTGTATCAGTCTTACTCCTGCCATGAGGCAGGCGTAGGGTTTTCACGCAATGGCGTCCTCGAAGTGGCGCACTGAAATCTTGTAGATTTCAATGCACCACTTCTACCAGGCTGTGATGCAGGGGAACGCCGACCCTGTATACATTATACGTGACGGAGGTATAATGTAGCACAGGGGTTTACAAAGTGACGCATCTGCCTAGATACATCACTTTGTAAATAGGGCGCAACGTGGTGCATTTTTTACACCGATGGTGCGTCACAAAAAGTGACGCACTGGTGGTGCAAAAGTGTTGCAAGGGCTCATGAATAAGCCCCTTTGTGCATATGTTCCTTACTCCTTTATGACTATGCAATGAACAGCCAACACCGATCGAGGCTCCCACTGAATTACGGCAGTAGAATATGTTTTTTCTCATGTGGGAACGTGGGGAGCCCAAGCTGCTGAAAGGTAAACACTACAAGCAAATCTGTGAGGTTCAACCCTCCTCTATCCCTCGCATTCAAGTTTCGAATGAACACAAATCCGATAAACCCCACAAAATGTCAGCTGTGTTTCTGGTCCAGTTCATGGAAGTGGTATGTTTTTTTTGTTTAATGGGAATCGACAGTTTGGTGCCACTGCGCTGGTTGAAACATGTCGGCGGAGCAGGATTGCAAAGTCATGATTTCACGGCAGATTCATTTTCTCTGTGTAAACTGTGTAAAATGTCTCGTTCTTCACCGCCTCCATCCATTCAGCAATCAGACAGGAAGCAGCAAGTTTCTGGCGTCTCCAGCTGCTAATGTGGCAAATACAAATGAGGCTTCAGTCCTTAATAGCCTGGGACTTCCGTGGGCATCTCCCACTTTGGGAAATGTAGTAACTGTTTTAAATGAAGGTCAGAGATAACATGAATACTCCCAGCTCCCCACGCAGCCATTTTCATATCTGCATATATCCATCTCCCCCTCCAGAGACTATTCCCAGGGACAGGGAGGCTGTGGCTAAAAGATGAAGACAGTGAGTGGAGCTTTCATTGCGCTTCCAGTAGCTCTATTGCAGTACCATGACTATGTATGAGAGAACATTTATTGATTACTCACTCGTATTCCTCATTACTTTGATTACCCTGCCTCATCGCAGTGGTTGCTCTATTGAGCTGGGCCGGATTAAGACCTTTAGAGGCCCTAAGCACTAGGAACATTTTGGTGTCCCCATATATATTTATTTCAAAATATAAACCATAAAATAAAATTAAAATTTTCGAAATGAAACAAAACCTGCAGTAAGATGGAAAAAAATGTTTCTTTTTGTACTTCCACTTTATTTATAGGGTCAGCTGCACCAGTTGCAGTTTTGCACCATATGGTCCATGGTAAATCCGGCAATGGAAAATTTCTGAGGTGCCCCCTTCCCTTGATGCCCTAAGCACCGGCTTATTTCGCCTAATGGTTAATCCAGCCCTGCTATTGAGGTTTATCCGATGCGTGAGGGTGCAGATGGTAATGCACTAATTACCCAGATCACCCGTCCTCATTCCAGCACTTACATTAGCCCACACACCCAATTTTTTTAAATCTCAATATAAGCTCTTTGGGGTGTTTTGCTTCTTTCAAACTACACTTAAGGGCTGATTTAGATCTTGCGTATGGGCCACTCTGTCACAACGGTGACGGATATCCTGCCTGCCGAAATAAAATCCCACTTTACTTTTGTTTTACCACTTGCAACCAGAAAAAAATCAATGACCACTCTATTAGATTCATGTTTTTGGGTACCAAATTGTCACCATAAAATGGTACGAAAATGCTTTCAATTGCTGATAGACAGAATATCAGATGGGTGTTGTACTCAATAATAGGTCGAGAAATATCAACTACGCTGTGTTTTAATGTATACCAACTACAGACAAACTTTCCCTTCTGGCTATTTTTCCCAACTCTCTTCTCTGAGGGTACAGCTAGCCTCTGCTAATGCAGCTTGCACAGGAAATGGACCCAACTCGCACAAATTTTCCAGAGTTTATGGTAATCTACTTTCTTAAGTTGTGTGCATTTTTAATCATGGTTTCAGCAATGAAAAATGTGCTGAAATCTGACCTGCTTATATACACCCTAGTAACAAGCACTGACCCAAGCAAAACCCAAGACGTGAGGAATACTTCCTGTCCGAAACTGTGCCCAGAACATGTCTTGTGGTGTGATAGCTTGAAGCATACATTGATTATCTCTTCCTGTGCATGGGCAGCATTGCTGAAACAGAAGTGTTATGTTATGTTATGTTGATTTGTATAGCACACTAATTACCAGAGAGGGTATCCAGTTGGGGTCGTCACGATGGACGCTGCAGAATAAAGAAGGAGCCGGCCAAGACATTTTAAAGATTATCCCTGTCTTGTTCCCAACTCTTCTCAGTCTCCACGGGCCTTTCAAGAGTAATTCATCATTTTTTCAAAATGCTGTGTAGGTCATTCTGCTGAGTCTTTCAATTGTGGAACAGCAGAGCTTACAGCGTGTGACCTGGACATGCCCTTGGCTTCATGTTCTTTGGTCCTTTAAAGATGGGGAAGGCAATGATCAGCACTAAAATCCTTGACGAATGTATTTCCTGTTCTGAGGTCTGTCCAGAGGACAGTCTGCCTCTAGCTTGCACTTCCTGTAAGTAGGAAGCGAACGCCAATGAAAACAAGTCTTGGATACCAGTGTCTGAAGTCAGAAAGGAGCAGAATAGAATTAATAAAGCTGACATCAATGTGGGGAATGTAATTCTTATTCTGCCAAGGCCAAAAAACTGAATGGGAGCTGGCGGAGCTCAGGTTCCACTTTGGAATTTCTCATCAGCAAATCCACATCCTTTGTGTGTCGTAAGCAAGAGAGTCTGTGGTTGTGCAGTGCCTGCCATAGAGGTAAACACTTCGGACCCTATTTATGAGAAACTAACGCAGTGTGGAGCCGCAAGTCATTAAGGCTGTGCTGCGTTAGTTTGTCACATCCCTGTGCTCTTCCCTGTGCTGGCGCACAAACTGCTGTCATCCTTTGGCGCAGATACCCTTGCACAGTGGTGCAAGGATGCCTGCATCCATCATGGGGAGATTGTTTTTGTTCAGAAAGGGGTACCTTACTGCACAAAAACAATCAATTGAGGTGAGGTTCTCTTACAATGCCTGCTGTAGAAAGCAGCACACATTGAAAGAGGAAAACAAAAGAGTAGAAATGAAAACATTTCTCCTCGTGTCTCGCTACGCCACCTCTGGGGTGGCCCAGCATTCTGACGTATTTCCAGGTTCAGGATTGCTCGTAAATATGGAAATGCATCAGTGGACATGGGTGTTGCGTGAGAACACCCACTGCAACACCCATGTCACGCCCCTAACAGACAAAGTGTTGCGTGAAAATGGGCAATATTTACAAGCACACGTAAGGCTATGCAGGGTGGCTTTACATGTGCTTGTAAATATCATGTAGCAGGTTGTGCCGCTGGTGCGTCTCACAACGGGACACACCGGCGGCGCAAAGGGCTTGTAAATAAGCCCCTGCATTTTTTTCTTACTGATTTTATTCAGTTTTCATCTTAACAATTACATAAAGCAGTGTGTGCCCCAATGATGTGAGAAGCGTGACGGTGAACAACATTACAACATCCAAGAGCTATTGCTGGTGAACAAGAATATGTAATAAAAGCAATAAAGCCATGCATAATCCCATAAAATATTGTCATTAGGCAGATGGAATATAATAGTGTGGTCCACCTAACAGGGGTGGGGTCCAGAACTTGGGGATGGAAGGAGATGATTCAGGTATAATAATAGGTAGGTCTGTGCATAGGGCAATGTTAGGATGCATCTCAGCGGGCATCAGCAGTGGAGATGACAGCACTGCACGGTGGTGGGGCGCCAGGCTTGTTCACAGAGGCGGTGAAGAAGTAGAGAGGGAGGTCGTAGGGTTAAAGGGAAGGAGGATCGGACTGGAAAAGTGGGGAGAGAGGTCTCATTTAAAATTGCCAATTGGACCCGATTGAGACCCGTGTAATTCATGGTGGAAGTTCATCATTATGTGTGTGTCGTAAGAATTGAGGTAAGAAGAATGTCCCATTCTTGAGAAATGGGGTGTTGACGGAGGTGATGGGCCTCTCCATAGCGTATGACTTTCCCCTCAGCTTGCCCCCATTCTCGCATCAGCCCATGCCATGCGCCACTGGCGGTGCAGACACTGCCCTCCACTGGAAAGTTAGTGCCTTCTTAGCTAGTAGAAGCGCCATGCCTAAAAACATCTCCTCGCCCTGTAATGGGTCCTGTGTTTGAAGAGGCTGAAGGCACATGCCACCGACATGTAAATGTCAGGGAGAGCTGTGACTTCCTGTAGAGTGGCGTGGATCGTGTACCAGTATTCCGTAAGGGGTAGGCAGGACCACAAAATATTGAGCAGAGCAGCCTCCGCCTAGCAGCACCGTGGGCAGCAGAGGTGCGCTACAAGAAAATAGTGGATGAGTTGCTCAGGCATCAGATAGGCTCGGTGGAGATTGGAGAACTGTATGTTTTTAAAGCGGGCATTTATGGAGACCCAATGGGGGAACTGCTCCCACTCCACGTCGTGTAGCTCCCTCCCGATGATGTCTTCCCACTAGCCTCGCAAGGCAGTTAGGGGAGACCGGGTGAGTTCCCATATTGCCTTATAGATCCATGTAATCAAGCGCCTGCCCTCCCCCATGCTGAGCAAGGTTTATATGATGGGGTGGCTATTAGGTTCTGCATCATGTGTGGCCCAAAGGATCTGACAGGTGTTGTACACTTGTCTGTAGGTAAATGACTGTCCTGCTAGTATGCCATAGTCAGAATAAGCTGGTCAGAAGTGAGGAGCTGCCCATCTGAGAAGCAGTCCCCTATAGTAGCCAGTGACCGCTCCTGCTAGCTCCAGAGTTCTGGGGCAGAGTAGAAGCCAGGGAAGTGGGGGAGGCCTGGCAAGGGGAGTTCCGGACCCTATGAAGGGGTGTGATGTGTCAGACGGTGAACTCAGGCCATGCATCTGACAGCTACCAGCACCTGTAGGGACCAAGGGGATGGGGCATGATCCTGGGGAGCAGGGACCCTCTCACCATGGTTGGAATCAGTGGACCTGGTCTATGACGTGTTTCTTCCGAGTTGCGCCCCGCCATCCAACATGCCACCCATTGTAGCTGCAACTCCAGGAAGTAGGCCTCAAAGATGAGGCCCACTGATTGCCACTACCAACTAGTAACTGTAATGTTTTCAGGGCTATTCAGCAGTGTTAGTTTTCCCAGATGAGGTCACATAGCAGTGTGTCCAAGTTGTGGAAAAATCTCTGAGGTAAGACTATGTAAAGGTTTGCAGAGTAATAGAGAAGGATTTTCATCTTTGACAGTGCTATGTTTCCAATAGTGGCCAGGGGCAAATTCTTCCAGAGTATGGTACTTGCTATTTTATAGCAGTCAGGACTGCCCGCAGATTGCCTTCATTCAGATTGGCCGGGGAGAAATAGAAGGTAATACCAAAATGTCAGACCAAGGTCTCTTGCCATCTGAGTGGGGTGTTCCCAAGGCATATCCCTCTTGGGGTCAAACAGGGGCAGAATAGGTATGCAGATGATTTAGCCCAATTGACCCGGAGCCCCACCGCTTGGGCAAAATCACGCTGTCTGGCATGTACTGGGAAGAAATCAACACAGATGTCTTGTAGGTATAGGAGCAGATCATAGGCAGAGAGGGATACCGCATGTGTCCTGTTGTTCAGGGGAATGCCCCAGGTCAGTCCCTCTCTCCGAATACTGTTGGTGAGGGGTTCCATAACCATCGCGAATAGCAGAGGGGATAAAGGACATCCCTGCCTAGTTACTTAACCCACAGAAAGAGGCAGGATGAGTTGGGCTAAGCGGATCTGGGAAGTGGGGTTGGTGTATATTAGCTTTGTATATGCTAGCAGGTGCTTGCCCACTCTCATTCAGTCTAGGACCTGGAAGAGGTAGTCCCAGGCAAGTGAATGAAACGCCTTCTCTAGGTCCACTATGAGACGGGCTGCATGCGCGAAATGCCTCTGTGCTTGATCCTGGATATGGAAGAGACGCCTAATGTTTTTTTGAAGTACTGCGCACTGGGAAGAAGCCTTTTTGATCTGGATGAATAAGCTTGGGAAGAATCTAAGTGTACCTGTTGGAGAAACTCTTCCCTAGAATCTTGTAGTGCTCCAAGAAGGGAAACGGCCACTTCAACGCAGCCGTTTCCACGTATAACCATAACCATGCATGCATTACAACGCATGCGTGGTTACAACGAATAGCCTTTACCACGCATACCTTTATTATGAGATACATAGCAAAGGCATGTGTGCTAAAGTTAAAACAAAAAAAGGGGGGGAGCTTGGGGGGCCTCCCAGTCCCAAAAAAGGATGGAATTAAAAAAGGGTACTTGCGGGGGTAACCCCCAAAATAATTTTTTTTAAAAACACACGTTTCCCTCCTTTAAAGAAAAAGATGTGGAGGCAATCGGCGTCGTTAGAGGAAACAGAAGGACACTTCCGCTTCCTCTTAACGACGTGCAACGTCACCACGTAAGAACAAGGAGAGGAGAGGTAAGGGGGAATGAGGGGGTGGTGTTGACCAGGGGTACATTTAAAGGGTACATTTTTAGGGTGATATCCTTTAACATGAAAATGCTACTAACATGCATATTTTAACAACGATAATCGTTGTAAAAGTATGCGTGTAAAAGGCATTTTCGTGGTAAAGGATATGCGTGGTGATGGCATTCATATTGTAACCCATGCGTGGTAAAGACATGCATTACAACGGAATGCGTTGTAAAGTCATTCAACCTTCTAAGAATGGCAATCAGTCTGTAAGTTAACAGGTTAGCAGGGCCCCTTTCATGTTTAAGGATGAAGATCAAGGGGGACTCCAGGAGAGACTGAGGCAGTTCTCCAGGTTTCAGAGCGTCGCTGAACTTCTCTACCAGACGAGGTGCCAGGCTGTTGGAAAAGGTTCTGTAGTATTCTTTTTGGCAAGATTTTGAATGGCCTGTTTGAAATCTGCCACTGAGAACAGAGTATCCAGGGTATTCCTGGCAGCATCAGGGATTTGGGGAGGGTGAGGTCGGACAGGACGGCGTCCACCATGTCCACAGATGTGGAGCAGGGTGCCTCGTAGTCACAGCAGTACTGGGAACAGAAACCAGCCCTGGCATATCCTCTCGACCAGCCCCGGGGAGGAGGCTGCAAAACTGGCTCCCAATAACACAACTGGCCCCGAGGGGTCAAAAACCAGCCCCGCCCATCAAAAACTGTCCCCCACCCTTCTGGCCCACTGGGACAATGTGCAGTGCCCACTACGGCCAGTCCGTCCCTGCTTGTAGTACCGGAGAAATGCCTGGAGGATGTTGTATTGTGCACAGAGGGTTGTGCCAGAATGTGCAGTAAATTTCCAGAATGGGACATGAGCTGGTTTCCTGTCGGACCAGTCAAGGGAGGAAGTGCCCCAACTTGTCACGTTCTCTATGTGTTTTGGCAGCATAAGCAGCAAAATGGAAGCATCTTAGGTGCTCCAAAAGGGCAGCGTACTGGGTCTTGCCTCTGTGAGCCCTTTGTGGTGTTGTGGTCTGTGGCACTGTCCAGTAGCGAGGGAGCTGTTCCCGTTGCACAATCTCTCTGTCTAGCATACTTCTACTATCTCCTGCAGGCAAGCCCCCCTAGTGACCAGCTTAAAGGCATTCCATTTAATTATCCTGGAAGATGCTATGTTGTGGTTATCAGCGAAGTATCTTCTTATGTGTGTCTCCTTTGCATCACAGAAGACAGGATCTTCCAGACTGTCCATGGGAAGCCGCCACGTAGGCGTTGGGGGATGTGGAGTGTTCCATTGCAAATCTATAATATGTGCATCATGGTCAGAGATGATACAACCAAGATTGTCAGGATGGAAGACTAAGGGTAGCAGGGTAAAGGAGCATGCAATTACTGAACCAACAAAAGCAACCAGGGACTCAAAAAAGCTGTACCACCTGGAGTAGTCACTTTATCAAAGCTACCAAATTGCCCACCTCTAATGGCCAGCTGCTTATTGACCATACATTTAACTTTTTATAGAAGAAAGAGAGGCAACTAATACAGCTAAACACACAGTCGTGTTTTCAGCCGTGGTTGAAGAAATTGCAATAAAGAAGATTTATCAACTACTTTGCTGAAGACCCACATTTCTTTTTGACTCATGTTAATTATTTACTAATGCATACTCAGCTGTATTAGTTGCCTCTCTTTCTTCTATAAATAATGGATCATAAATTGAGGTCCAAGCACACATATAGGTTTTGGGCTGTAGAGTAGAAGGAATAGAGTCTGGAATGCAGGCACGTGGCTCTCCATGCATCCATATGTGCCCATTGATTGACCTACCTAGTGAAGCACTCCAATTGTGTGGGGGGGAGCACAATAGTGGTGGGTGGGACCAGTCTAGTTGAAGGACAAGTACGCATTTATAGCCCCCGTCCAGCACCCATGCCTTTTAAGTCCTATGAGCCAGTGCTCCAGAGAGCGCAGTCCAAAAGGTACTTAGACACTCCCCAATAGAATGTGTGAGTCATAAAGCTGACCCTCAGGTAGCACGTATCTGCCTTCCCCAGTGTTGAGCACTTGAAAAGGAACACCTGGCTGAATCCAGACCATGGCCCCTCATGCAAATTCTGAGTAGATGGTGGCATATACCCAACCCCCCCATAGCATTTGAAGTTGGTACAGTTCTCCAGCAGTAGTGTGTGATTACTGGAGGAATTATGTGTGCCTGCTGATGCTTAATATAGTAATATACAGAGTAGCCCTGCCTCAATGTGTGCATGCGGCATACGTTCAAGGTGAGGAATCTGGTGTTACTAGGTGGAGTCATCCCATGGTTCTGCTAGAGGATGTGGTGAGTTGCTTATCTGCCCAGTCTTGTGCATCTTTGGGATCGGTGAAAATGAGGAATTTACCGTCTAGGAAGATCTTGTGGCGGATGGGAAATAAAAAGGAACGTTGAACACCAATCTGTCTGAACGCCTCCAGAAAGGAGGTGCATTGTTGTACCGCTTGGGGGTAGTTTGGGAATAACATGATGTCCTTGTCCTCGAGCCCTAAGGGTTTGGACACTCTGGTGGCCCTCAATATGACATTGTGGTCCTTAAAGTGAAGGAGGTTTGCCAACATGGGGCTTGAGGGCACCCCTGGTGGGGGATGGCATGCCGGCACCCGGTGGGCTCTCCCCACTAAAAAGAAAATGTAAGGTCCAATGAAGGGACAAAGGACCTGAACCAGGTTTCCAGGAAAGACAGTGAGTCTCGGCCCTGAACTACTTCCGGGCGAGGATTCTAACATGGCTCTGGAGGTCCTGGATCACACGGTGGTTGTCTGCAGCTGGTGGGTGTAGTGAGGTCAATGACTTTTCCCCATCGGTGACTCTGTCTGTAAAATTACAGTGGTCATCACACAGGAAGATCCGCTCTGTTACCAGGGAGCCATGTTTAATTTCAATGGCTATTTGGGAATTCTCAATAGCAGCAAGTACCTTGTCCAGCTTGTCAGGTGCAGAGGGGTACTGTGAGTCTCCTGGTATTGAGGTGAACAGGATGGTGGATGGAAGGTCAGGGTGTTACAGTCGCCTGTGCCAGGCGTAGCTGACCTCAGTCTGCCCATGATTACGTGCCCATGTGCCCCTAGAAAGTGATAGGGTTGGTGATGGCCTGTGTAGCTGTAGGTCATTGTCCAGAGTTTGCAACTGGAGTGGTGCAACGTCAGGCCTCACAAGCCCTCAAGGATCAGGGTAGTAGGAGGAGGTGGAGGTGGAAGTGGCTTGTTCAGGGCCACTAGGTGGAGGAGCCTGAGGAATGTGAGCATGTGCCCCCACCTCAGGGCAGCATAGTCCCCACAGGGTGGTGGTCCTTGATACCTTTACTGGTCACCTCACAGGCATGATGAGGGGGCGAGATCAGACTCAGCCGGAAGACTGTCAGGAGCTGGAGCCCACTGCCAGAGGTGCTAATGCTCCGCGGGGCTGTCCCATGGAGGGGCCTCACAAAGTGGCCCCTGCACCTCTTTCTGATCGAGTAGTACCCACCTCCAGTCGGGGTGGGGAAGGCATGAGTGTGTAGCAATCCAGCTGCTGGGGTCGTGTCCAGCGGACTGCCTCCAAGATGCACTAGCAAGTAGCTTCAAGCTCCGTTGCAGGGCCCACCACTCATTATAAACTACAAGGCTCAGTGAATTCAACACAAGTGCTTTGGGTGGCAGGAAATGCAACAAAAAATTAGGGATTTTTGCAATTGCTTATGAACAAATAAAAGATTAACAGTCAAAAATATAGAAAACATTCAAAAACCGGAACAAACATACATGTCCACATCCAGTGAAACCAACAGAAGAAAACTGGAAAAAGATAAGTTGTCCTTGAACACTTTGTGCACCACAAAAGCAGAGTATGCGCTTTACCGATTTAAAACCTGACATAATGAACAGGATAAAAGCAGGCGGACTGTCAAAGCAAATTTAGACAGTGATTGCAATCTTTGACATCTACGACTCAAAGGCAATCCTGTGCGACTACCTCAAGTGATAGCGAACACATTTGCCAACTATTATTGATGACTGTATAGTTCAGAGTCCACAGGTGACCTAGATGCAGGGGAAGCATTCTTCCAGAACTTGGATCTCCCAAAATTAAATGCAGACGGTAGATCCCTACTGGAAGGCGAGATAACGAAGGAGGAAATAGTGCAAGCCATTTAAGAACTACCATGTAATAAAGCAATAGTGGAACATGGTTTCCCAAGGGAAATTTATAATGGTGCAAGGAAGATACAGTACACGCTTTATATGAAGCTTATAAGGAGGCAGAAACAGAATATTTCTTGCGAGTATCTCAAACAAGGCACTCATTTTGGAATTATCGAAGCCAGGTAAAAGCCCTCTCCAATGCAGCAGTTATTGCCTGATACCCCTGCTTAATGAAAACATTAAAATATTAGCAAAGATCATATAGAATAGGCTCAAACAGGTGATTCCATCCCTTACACCACTCACAAGTGGGCTATTTTCGGTTGATCATTCGTTATTTTTCATCACTCCATCTGTAGAAAGACAAAGAAACAACAAAACCACCATTGTATTGTGTTCATATTGCTCAAATTGTTGCGCTTTGTGAGTGGTGCTGCTACCCCCGTGGATGGTCCGAAGGTGACAAACACAACATTCAGTAAATCTTTAAGAGTATGTGTGTGATGGACTTGGGTTCATCTACAACACACTCAGATCTGTGTTCTACCCATGTAGTGGTGGCAATTTGTCGCATACTGTCATCTCTCACACACTAGTGTGTGTTGAACATTAATGAAAAATCAGTGTCATTCACTCGCATACACTCCTGTTGTTTCTTTGTCTTTCTACAGATGGAGTGATCAAAAATAACGAAAAGTCTAATTACAATTAAGGAGCAGCTATTTGCCCTGATCATAAATAGTGTAGGGAAATTCCTTTACTACACCAATCCCAGGGGGTTACAGTCATCGCACTGAAGAAAGTCCAGCACACTTCATGGGGCACAAGCGGACTGAAACATGTTGGCAATAGGGTCTTAGGACCATAATATCCCATATGACCCGGTTCCTTTCTTTTTAATATCCTGTCAGATCCAAGATGAAAGGGAAACTGGGATCTGGCAGCGCACTTTTAATCTTTATCCCCCCCTGGTCAAAAAATCTTTCTAAGAGCTCCCTGAAATACGGTCGAGCCCACCCTGACTACTAGGCATCAGGGTGTCCCGATGATGAAGCATGACACCACTAGGGAGTGTGAGGGAATATAAAACAAAAAGAAGTGCCTCCTTTCCCACCTCCAGCTTCGTATAGTGGCATTCCACCATTGTTAGTTCAGGATCTGTCCTCAACATCTAACCGGTTCAAACGGTTAAGTAATCAGGAGAGTACTTTTTGTGAAACAGTCTCTAAAGCTGTACAAATAGAGACATTAATTCTTTATGTCAATGTTGAGAAGATATTCAATGGGATGAAGTGGGACTACTTGTCCCGTAGGTGACATGGAGAAGGCAGAGGGGAACTTAATTTAAAAAAGTTACATGACCATATAATTCACCCAGATCACAGGTCAACTATAGTGGTATCCCATCTGATTCTATACATATCCAACGCAAGACACATCATGGATGTCCATTATCACCCCTCCTGTTCCTGCTAACCTAAGAGCCTTAGCTGTGACCATACGTCAAAAAGACACAACTATGAATATTAAAATACCAGTGGGAGCATCAAAAGTTCCGAACTTCTATACAATGTTGATGATATCCTACTTCTACTCACACACTGACCGAGAATCCCATTCTAACTCTCATTACTGGCATTGCTGACTTCTCCCATATGTCCGGCTACAAGGTAAATTGGAACAACGCAAACACTCCACGTGTTCCAAAATCCAACACATGCCTCCATTAGAGGGTATAATTTTCAGCAGAAACCCAAATATACTTAGGGATTTATTTTAAAAAGTGTCTAAAACATATCAGAGAAGACGGTTTGACACCACTCGTTACTAAAACAGTGGCTTAATATGAAAATTGGTCCACTCTAAACCTGTCACTTTGCGGTAGAGTACAGATTGATAAAAAGGTAGTGCTCCTTTTTTCATTTACGTATTGGGTATGTTACTGTTAACTATAGCACTTGGACCACTAAGATCCATAGATAAAGCCATCAGATACATTCTATGGGGAAACCTGAAACCCAAATTAAAACCTTGCAAACTATTAGCCAGTAGAAATATGGGGGCCTTGGACTTCCTAATATACAATACTCACACAATTAACACATACACTGCCCAGGATTAAAGAAGTAAAGTTATTGGTAGCAATGGAAAGCGGTCTATAACAGGCATGATTCAGGCAAGACTTACAAATATAAGTTCTAAACCACCCACACACACATTCTTCACCAAAAAAACAATAACACACACCATCGTCAGATTGTGGCAGGCAATACGACAAAATATTAAAATGTGATGCAAAGATACATGACCGTGGCTCTTTATCAGGTACCTCAGAAATTCAGAGAAGAAGTAGCGCTAAACAATGGGATTTACAGAAAGAACCTGGAATCAACACAATTCATCAAATAATTACTGACCGAGATATAAAATACTTTCCATTGCTTCCAGCAAAGTATAAATTACTATCCTTATTAAAGTGGAGGTACATGCAATGAATCAGTGCCTCCAGAGCTGGTTAGGTAAACCACAGTGGAACCTCTGGGGATCCCTCCTACCACAATATTTTTAATTTTTTTTGCAGAGTTTTATATAGCGCGAACTAGACCCGAACCGAATCAGGTATCAGAGCGCTTTACATAGCACCAGTTACGTTACATGAGGACACACATTAATTTTAGGCACGGGGAGATTAAGTGATTCACAGGAGGTTTTAGCGTCGTTACCGAGACTCGAACCAAGGGGCATATTACCAAGGGCCTTATCGCCGCTTTAGCTGGAATTTTTCCCGCTAAAGCGGCGATAATTTAATCGCCCTATTACCTAGCTGTCGCTAACACCAGTTAGCGACAGCTAATAGGAGACAGCGAGCTTCTGGGGGCCCACTTTGCATGTCAGCGATATTTATCGCTAATGACATGCAAAGTGGGCGTGCCAAGATGTTAGCGACTGGAAACAGTCGCTAACATCGCTAACTCCTATTATCAACTTTTGGAAATAATCGCGCTAAGCGCGATTATCTCCAAAAGCTAACGCCTTCCCATAGCAGTTCTTAGCCATGTTATCCAATGGAAGGTGGATAACATGGCTAAGAGCATTGTCACGATAATGCATGAGATGAAAACAGTCTTCTTCTGTTTTTACTTGCTTTTAGTTTTTTTAAATCAGTCATTAATTTATTTGGGAAAACCATGAGCAATCTACACAAATTACTCTTTGCTGAATTCAGAAGAATGTTATCTACTTTTCAGAAATGTACAGCTTTCTTGATTCACCCATATGCTTCACACTTAGTTCCCATATTAAGTGCCAACAAATAGGAAATATAGACTACCACTTACACAATTACAACAACTAGTGAAATAGTGGCTCTTTTTTCCTGAAAGCTGGAACAGGGTGATTCTAGTACAGCATACTTTTTGATTGTGTCATTTTTTTTTAAAGAAAACACTTTCTTGCAAACCACTTTTTCCTATTTATTTTGTTCTTTAAACTAACATTCAGTCAAATATTTGCTATTTGTTTAGTTCCCTCCTGAAAGAATCCACAAACCCTGAGTACTTTTAGAATCCCCAACATGTGGGGGAACAAAAGGACACAACTTTGGCCTGGATATCTTTTGCAGAAAAAAGTTATAAAGGCTTGAATTCCAATTGCCCCAAACATCAAAAAAGGCTCAGTACTGCCTGAGAAAAGCATCAGCATTTAAGTGGTTAAAAATATAACATAAATGCTGCTTCCTGATATGGGAGCTTTGGTGGGTAGGATAGATGATTTGGTTTGTGTACATTTTAAACTCAATTGTTCTCAACATGAGGTAACAGCGCCACCTCGTGGTCAATGTGTTTAATACAGGTTCACGTTGGGAATTATTTTATTTTATAGCAGAAAAAATGTATTTTATGGCAAGGCACTCTCCTTTATTGACTCAGCCTCATGCACAGCAGCAAACATAGAATGTAGAATTACAATAGAGCATTTTTAAATATGCTAAAACACTTAGAACATGCATATAATCGCAGAACTTACAGCCATCTTCCTTCTTTTGTTGGTGCTCACAGACAGATAAGTACATTTTAAAAATACTTAAGCAGTGTATGAGAAAATAGAAGTTGATTTATGATGTATGCTTTTTAATGTTATAGTGGGAGTCATGCAGGAAAGGAGCTGATCAGTGTGGGTCTGTTTACCTTTGAGGGCTCAGAATACATGAGAAACGGCGAGAAAGGGCAGCAATTTGTTTGCAGTTTGGATTTGTTTGTACAATGTATTTTTTATAGAGGATGTGAAGAATGCGAATTGTCATTATAGCTGGTGTAGCTGGAAGGAGGAGAAATATTTTTTAAATAACTGCTGCTGGGTACTGAGACGTATTGCACTGATCAGAAGTTGAGTTTCAAGAGTATTTTTCACTATTTAGGTGAAGCAGGCAAGTCCGGTTTAGACGTTTACAATTCAAAAGAAACTAACCGCTGGTAGCTCAAGGAGGGTGGCGACAGCACATGCAGCCTGATTCATGTACGGGCCGTTTTGCGTGTCCCTAATAGCGATTAATAGCGACTCGCTATTGAGGAAACGCAAAACGGCATTCATGTACTTTTCGGGGAAAAAATAGCGACTCGCACGCGGGCGCTAAAGCCGTTAGCGACCTACAAAAAACGCAGAAAAATCGCTATTCCCGGCTACCTGCGATCGGGATTGCGACTCGCAATCCCGATCGCACGGGATTGCGACTCGCAATCCCGTGCGATCGGGAATGCGAGTCGCATTCTCGCGCGATCGGGAAAACGGGAAGACGCATTCCGAGCACCGTGATGACATCACAACCAGGAAGCAGCCAGTTCCCACCCCCAAACACCACAGTGACGCTATCCTTCGAGTGTGCACGTCGGAAAGCAGACGCTAAACCACCGTTAGCGACTCCAGAAACGGCAGAAATAGCGACCGCCATGTCCGAGGAACCTGTCCCTGGCCCCAGCAACAGCGCTGGACGAAAGCGCAAGCTCAAGTTCTCCGAGCAGGAGCTCGAGAACCTGATTGAAGGGGTGGTGGCCAACCACGACAGGCTGTTTGGCGCCAACTCCAGGAAGGTCCCAGAGCAGGACAAGCGGAGGATCTGGCTGGGGATAGCCTCCAGCGTAAACTCGGTGGGCGTGGCGGACAGGTCGTTGGAGGAGCTGAAGAAGCGCTGGTACGACCTCCGAGGTCGTGCCAAGGAGAGGGTGGCGGAGCGCCTTGGTGAGGCATCGGGCACTGGAGGTGGCGGACCGACTGTCCCACCCAACACACCCCTGGAGGACCAGGTTGAGAACACCTTGGAGAGGGAGGCGTGTGTTGGCGTGACCCCTCTGGACTCCTCCCGCCCCACCCAAGACACCCAAGGTAAGTGGCATGCGACTGCGACCCTGTCCCCTATGACCGTCCCTGACCAAATAGGCTCACTCATTGGCCCTTAGTCATGCCTATGTTGTGCATCAGGAAATGCCCTGAAGCATTGTGGGAGATGTAGTATGTCCACAATGTAGTAGTACCACAATGCGGCCAGAAAGGTTCCAAAGTGCGCAAATCCACAGCCATCCAGGGAATGACACCCAGCATGCATGTAACATCTGCACGTCTGACAGTCACATGCACCTAATGAGTATCCACTTACCCTCACAGGTGGCGATGATAGCAGTGACAGCGAGAGGCTGCAGATTGATGAGGAGGCCCAGGAGGAGGAATCACTACCCGAAACCCAGCCACCAGCCCCTGCCGCTGCACCAACACCAGCAGCCAGGCCCCCCACCGTACCTGCTCCTGCATCTGCCGCTGCACCAACACCAGCAGCCAGGCCCCCCACCGTACCTGCTCCTACATCTTCCGGCCAACCGGCTGCCAAGGCCAGGCCCCCCACCGTACCTGCTCCTACATCTTCCGGCCAACCGGCTGCCAAGGCCAGGCCCCCCACCGTACCTGCTCCTACATCTTCCGGCCAACCGGCTGCCAAGGCCAGGCCCCCCACCGTACGTGCTCCTACATCTGCCGGCCAACCGGCTGCCAGAGCCAGGCACCCCACCAATGTGCCTCCAGTTCCTGTCGCACCAGCAACACCAGCTGCTACACCACCTGCAGCTCGTGCAACCAGATCTGGGCCAGCCACAGCCGCAACACAGCGGCCGAACAGCAGGAGGGGCAATGGGCATCTCCATGCCTGCATGAGCGTCGAGCGGCGCATGCTCCGAATCCACCAGCGCCAGTTGCAGCAGCAAGGAGCCATCCAGCTCCAGCTGCATAAAATTGGCCGCAATGTGGCGGGAGTCGGAGAGCGGATGGACCGCATGACGGCGGCCATGGACCGCATGACGGCGGCAATGGAGGACAATACTGCTGTGCTCGTCAAGCACCGCAGTGTTGCAAGCAGGCGCCACCACCAGCTGATGAGCCGGCTGTCGGCCTATAGTAGGTCAAATTATGTGGCAGCAAATGCCACCACCCAGCTGTCACGGCGCTCTCTGACCCAGCAGCACCAACTGGTCCAGTGCTGCGAGGACATAACCAGGGTGCTGGAGCACCTGACCACCGCCGTGACGGCACTGCATACACCTGTGCTACCGGCCATTGTAGGGGGAGACGATGCCAGTGAGGGTGCCTCCAGCGTGAGCAGCCACTCTGCCACGCAGGTCCCGCCACCTAGGCGCAGCACCAGGGCAACGCCTGGTACAGCTGCCCAGGATGAGGATGAGCCTCACAGGCGCCTGGGCATTACGCGCCGGAGGCGCCAATGACATTGTCTGAGGGACACTGCCACAGGCTGACGCTAAGCCTGCCAAGAACCTACTTCACACTGCAGTATGCAGGAATACTGTAATTTGTAAATAGTTGAAACCATAACCTTTTTCTTGTGAATGGAACAAATACATTTATTTTGCTGCACACATTAGCCTTGTGTAATCATTAAATTTTGCATGCAATTGTGATATGTGGGTTGGGGGAAGAGGGTGGGCTAGAAATTGTTCGCTGTGATGTGGTTGCGACGTCTGTGGCCTTCAGCTGGGTTCTCCCCGCGTGCATGGTGCGCATGTGCTGGTGGCCGGTCGTCCCCCTCAGATTCACTGCCTGAGATGTCAACAGGTATCCGGCGCTTGGTTGCAATGTTATGAAGCATTGCACAGACAGCCACAATGCGGCAGCACGCTGCAGGACTGTAATACATCGCCCCACCTGTCTTGTGCAGAATACGGAACCTGCTCTTGAGCAGGCCGAATGTCCTTTCTATACAGTTCCTTGTCCGGATGTGCGCAACATTGTAGCGCCGTTGCTGAGGTGTGGCAGGGTTGAGGTAAGGGGTCAGGAGGTATTCCTGTAGGGCGTAGCCACTGTCACCTGAATGAGAGGAGCAGATGTTGATTGCCTGTGCAGCGCAGTTACTTCATAGCAATGTGACATGGTCGACAAAGTGTACTTACCAAGTAGGTGTCCTTCCCCAAACTCTCCCCTGAGCAGTCGTGTGTGGAGTCCGCTGTGCCTGAAGATAAAGGAGTCATGGGTACTCCCTGGGTACTGGGCCACAATGTCAGTGATGATGGTCTTGGCATTGCAGACCATCTGTATGTTGAGGGAGTGGTAGGACTTCCTGTTGCGGTACATATACTCCGTGGCAGCTGGTGGGCAGATGGCGACGTGGGTACAGTCTATGCAGCCGAGGACATGGGGAAAATGGGCGACATTGTAAAATTGTAGTTTTGTCAGGTCCAATTCCTGTTGGCTCGTGGGAAATGTGATGTGGCGGTGGAGCTGGCTGAGCATGGCGTCAACAAAAGTGTGGAGGCAGCGTGACATGGTGGGCTGGGATATCCCCCCAGCAGCGGCTACTATGCCCTGGAAACTGCCGGAGGCCAGGAGGTGCAGGCTGCACAATACCTGCACATGTGTGGACACAGAATTGTTTCGCCTTGTTGGGTGCTGCATGATGGGGTCGAGTTCTTGTATCAGCCAGGTGATCATTTCCCCATTCAGCCTGTATTTAGCATAAATCTGTTCTCTGGTTTGGCCCAGCAAGGTGACCCGCTGCCGGTAAATCCTTTGCTGCCTCATGCGTCTCCTCCGTGCTGCTCGCTGTAGCCTTCGCCGCCTCACCACCATGTACATCCCAGGCATTGTGGAACGCCTAATGCTGCTGCTGAATGTCCTTATGTGTGATTGGTCAGGCCTGGACCTGTTGGTGATTGGCCAACAGTTTTTCAAATTTTACTTAATCATGGCTTTTATGGTTACCACCTGCTTTGAGTTGTCCTTAAATTGCGCCGCGCAAACGTGCGAATTAGCGCTTTTTCGCTATTGTATTTGTTTCATGAATGCCGATTGAGACAATATTGCGTTTCGCTATTCATTTCGCAGATTCCGTGGTTGGTCGCTATTTCCGTATCGCTAATGCTCGACTACCCGGAGTCTGCGACTATTATAGCGTAATCGCTATTTAAATCGCTATTATTTTTTTGCGAATTCGCTATTTCGTACTTGAATGCCGATTCCGTGTTTTGCACCCGCAATTGCATTTTCGCAGCCATTGCGGGCGCTATTTCGCTTCATGAATCAGGGTGATGGTCTGCCGCAAGCTAGAATCGCTTTCTGCTGGGCTTACCGATTGCAACACGTGGGGGGCAGCACGAGATCAGTCTCGAGTAGAGACGCAGGAGGCACGCCGAGACAGGATTCCTGACGCGCACTGAAGAAACCTCTGCAGCACAGGGGAAAAAGTGTGTCACAAAGGGGCCCCCATACGTGAGTGCATGTGGTGGCTATTTTAACAGTTTGGGAGCAAAGACATGAATTGTGCAGTGGATTTTGCGGCCATAATTTGGAAAAGATTTTTAAAATAAGGAAGTATGGTTGGTAAGGAAAATCAGCATGGAACACAGCTAGGGGGAAATGTAATGGAAGGAAATGTAATGGTATACATGGAAAGGATGTTTGGGGAAATAGCAGAAAAAATGGATAAAATGATTGATAGCTGTGTAGAAAGACATATTAAAGGAAGCGGTTTCCAGAAAAATGTTGAAGAGGAAAAATATAGCTCTACCGAGGAGATTGAGCCAGTGGATCTAATGTTGAGGGATCCAAGAGAGCACATAAGAGGAAACATATATAGGTGTTAAGAGAAAATAGAAGGTCTGCTCATAAGGCACCAGATGCAGGAGTAGCTATAAAGGGAAAAGGAGATGTTTTAAAGGGAAAAGTCACTATGTGGTTGGTGGCTTGTTATGAATCGCCCACAAGGGGGAATGTGGAATTGGTGTGTTCATCAGATTTTAATGAGTCTGAGGAAGAAAGTGAGAAATGTATGAAAAAGAAGTTTGAAACAATGAAGTTAAAATTGGAAATAGGTGATTTTGTAGATCTATTGGGTGAGGAGATGTTCAATCCTCTTTTAATACAACATTCAATGTCGCCGCAGTGGACACCAGCTGAGCATATGGTTCAGTATATATCATACTGGATTGCAGAGAGATACCAAAGGAGGTTCGGACTTGTCTATGTTCTGAGTGTCTAAGACCTACCTTGCAATCCAAAGTGGCAACCCTGAGCTAGGCTTAAAAATGTTTGAGTTTCTTAAAAAAACCAGGAAGAGATCCAAGAAAAGGGTGGAATAAAGGATTGAAGGGCTGTCGGGATAGACTATTAGACATCCTAGGCCCCCTAACAAAGGTTTTTGACAAGTGTGAGGAGGCGCACACAAGCAACATTAGGGTTGATGTGATAGAGGTACGCCAAAGGGTGCAAAGGGCAATTTGCCTTTTAGGCAATACGAATGCCATATTGTGTATGGAGAGGCGTAAGAGCATTTTAATGAAAACAGACCGCAAGTTGGCGGAAATTGCAAGCAAGGTATTTGGCATAGAGAGTAATGGAATCATCAAAGACATGTCCAGATATGTGGGCACATTCAATTAATTGCAAAAGGACCAGAAGTACATGCGTAAGGTTTTTGTTGGTGTCAGGAGGATGCAGGGTAAATTCCCCAGCTAATGACAGGGAATCACTCATGGCTGCTTCGCACAAGGTTTCAGACTCCATGGTTATGGGTACAGAACAGAGCAGGGTGTGTTTTATCCACAGAGGCCAAGGTCGCTAGGGATGCGGAGTGTCAGAAGAGCATGATGCGGAACAGGTGAGTTCAGGAAAGGCCCTTATATGTACCCAAGTACAGCTGGGCGGCAGACTAGCTCAGTTTGTTCCAAAATGGAGAGAAATGACATCGGATCCATGGGTGTTGAGGACAGGTTAGGGCTAGCATGTAGATTTTATAGGAGAGCCAGACCAGCTGGTCCATCAAAAGTTGTTATGTTTTTCAGAGGAGCATGAGGATTTAGTAACTTAGGAAGGGCAGGCCCTTTTAATGAAAGGGGCCCTAGAGAGAGCAAACAAGAGCCCGACTTGTTTTGTGAGCAATATTTTCCTGGTAGAAAAAAAGGACAAAAGGATAAGGCTCGTGATAAATCTGAGACAGTTGAATGATTAGGTAAATTACAATCCCTTCAAGATGGAAGGGATACACATGTTAAGAAATTTGTTGAGGAAAGGAGATTGAATGACAAGGTTGGACTTAAAAGATGTGTATCTGTGTGTGGGACACAGAGATTACCTTCTGTTCCGGGAGAAGGGTGTGAGATGGAGTTTTAAGAGTCTACCAGTCGGGCTAACTTCAGTGCCATGGTGTTGTAAAAAAGTCATGAGACCGGTGACTGCATGGTGGAGATCACGGGTTGTACGTCTAATAGTGTATCTGGACGATGTGATGTTTATGGCAGAGGAGAAAGATTTTGCTTTGGAGCAGACCGAGTTGGCTGTGCCAGTGTTGGAAGATTTAGGATTTGTAGTAAAGATGGAAAAGTTTTCTTCGATACTGCCGCAGATTAATTTTTTAGGTTTTCAGATTCAGACCTTGGAGGGTGTGTTGAAGTTGACTAAGGAGAGGGTGAGGAAAATTTGCAAGGAATTGAAGAGAGTGACGCAGGCCGAATGGATTTCTTTGCATCAGCTAGCGAGGTTATAAGGGCTCCTATCAGCATCTATTCAGGCAATTTATCAGGTGCCCCTGCATTACAGAGCACTACAGAGGACGATGGGTTATCATTTACACATGGGAGCGAAGTACTCTCAGAAAATACGGATGAATCAGGAGGCAATGCAGGGGTTGAACTGGTGGTTGTTAAACATTGAAGCGTGGAATGGAAGGACAATTTTGATGAAGTCCCAGAGGTAGTAATCGAGTCCGATGGAATTCTGCATGGATGCGTTGCCAGATGCGGGTCTGTGACAACGGGGGAACGTTGGTCAATCAAAAATTGCATATCAAGTGTCTGGAACGGTAAGCAGGGTAATTTGCAGTGAGGAGCTTTATGAAGGACCAGGTAAAGTGTTGGGTCCTGTTGAAAATGGACGTGTCAGCGGTTCGGTATGTCAATAAGATGGGGGCCCTTGGTCAAGGGTGTTAGCAGAAATGGCAAAGAAATTTTGGAGCTTCTGTTTAGAGAGGAAGATTATGGTTCAGGCACAGCATATTCCAGGGAAGTTGAATGTAGAGTTGGATTGGAGTTCACAAGATTTGCGGGATACAAGCAATTGGAGGTAAAACAGGGAAGTGTTTTTTTAGTCTAGACAGGAGATGGGGTCTGCTAGAGGTGGATCTGTTTGCAGACAGGTTGAATGTGCAGCGGCAGAGCTACTGCAGCTGGAGACTGCACCCAGAGGCAAAAGCAATGGCTGCTTTTCTACAGAACTGGGGGAAAGGGAGGTTGTACGCATTTCACCCAATCCTCATTGATTTAGAGGGTTGTTATTGAGGTCCAGAGGGAGAAAGTGGAGATCTTGTTGATCGCTCTGTTTTGGCAATTACCGGTGTGGTTTCCAATGGGATGAACCTGTTGATAGACGATCCAGTCTTGGTACTATGTTTTCCACAGTGGCTGGTGGGGGCCCAAGGAGAGTGCCATGAGTTGATAGAAGAGGGAAAGTTGGTATTAATAGCTTGGATGATTTCAGAAGAGTGTGGCAAGTACCTTGACTATTGAAAGAGGCTACAGGGCTTATTAAGGAATCCTGGGCTCCTGGGACAACTAAGGCATACAGGATGGTAAGGAAAACATGTAGAAGCTGGAGTGTTGGAAGGATTCTGCATCCCATATCAGCAGGTGCAGTTGAAGTTGTAAATTATTTGACAGAGTTGTTTCGGAAAGAATTGGCTTACAGTTCAGTGAATCTGAGCAGATCAGCAATTTCAGCAGGCCATGAGTTGGCTGAATGAGATTCTGGTAGGACAATATGCTTTAGTGAAAAGGATTATCAAGAGTGTTAGTTTAGAGAATCCACCTATGGTCAAGTATGCTTCTTTATGGGATGTGTCCTAGGTATTAAAGGAAGTTAAGACATGGGGAGGAAATGAGTTTATGTAGATTCACAAAAAATACGATCTTGAAAAAATCATGAATATGAGGAGGGAAAAGATCCCTACTCAGAGGGTACTATTCATGTTAGAGCCTAAAAAGAGAAAGTGTGCCCTAATTGTGGGAGAAAATGAGAAGAGGCCTTTCTTCGGACGAGAACCCCGCACTCACCCATGACATGCTTCATCATAGGGTTTCCTCCTCACGCCGGGACCGCAAGACCCGAAATTCCCTTCTGAGCTACACAAGTTTTCATCCCCATTCTCTCAGACATATTCTTCCAGTGGGCCAATTCCTAAGGATATGCAGAAATAGCACTGAAGTTACCAAAGGATTTACCTAACTAGATTTCATCTTGGAATGGCCCATTACTTGGTGTCCTATGCCCGAAATGTCTATACAAGCAAAGACTTGGCCCCATTCCCTTGCAATTTCCTAGTCCTCCAATTGCAATTACTCTTACTTTTCTTTTGCAAGTTGTATAGCACCCAACATAAACGCATTTTAAAACCATTCTTAAGAACATTGCAGATTCGGAAATGCAAGGAGCCTATGGAGTTCTTTCAGCTGTTACAATGTGATGCTGTTTGTCACATTATCTTTAAATTCCTGATTTCTGTAATTAACCAAAGAAAAAGGAATGTGGTATATTTTTTGTTTTTAGATATTTATGATTATTATTTAAAGTTCACGTGTTATATGACAGTTGTAACTAGGGAATGAACACATTTGCTCTGATTGTCTTTGTATGCATAGAGCCACTTTTTCTCTTATTTGATCGAGTTTTAATTATTTTACTCTTGGTTCTTGTTTATTTATTATTTATTTATTTATTAGTCTTATAAAGCGCACTATCACCTTGCAGGCATCCTGGCGCTGGAAGCTCAAAAGAAGGACAGGGCGAAAGTCAGACGGAGCAGGACAGTCGGATTACATCACTTGGGAAAAAGCCAAGTTTTAACCTTTTTCCTAAAGGGGAGAAGCTCCTCAGTTTGCCTAATCTTGCACGGGAGCAGATTCCATAATTTGGCAGCAGCCACCTCAAAAGATCTACCCCCTGATCTAACCTTCCTAAACCTAGGCACTCTCACCAGGCTAGCCGCTGAAGAGCGAAGCCGCCTGGCTGGGGTATACCAGGCAAATTTAGCTTGCAGGGGTAGAGGACCTATTCCATGAAGTGCTTTAAAAACTAGGCATAGGGCCTTAAATTGTACCCTC
Source organism: Lissotriton helveticus (assembly GCF_964261635.1). Classification (NCBI taxonomy): domain Eukaryota; kingdom Metazoa; phylum Chordata; class Amphibia; order Caudata; family Salamandridae; genus Lissotriton; species Lissotriton helveticus. The sequence continues at coordinate 1,008,940,197 of NC_136072.1, read as the reverse complement.
TGTTGTCTGTATTTTATTTTCCGTCTGCTGTTATGGTTTAATACAAGTCATATAAAGATTTTGATTAATTCATTGATTGAGACTGCGACTCAAGAACACCTCTGACTGAGGAGGAGGTAATGTACCTAAGAACAACTGATAACCAGCATGAGGACTAAATTAGCAGTATTAAAAGATTTATTTTGATTGATGTACATAATAAGCATGTACAGAAGAATGTGATGCAAACCTCCAATTTTCACTGAAATGCAGAGTCCAAATATTTTTTATATAACATTTTGTGGATATTTAAGGAAAATGTTATTGTACAAACTGATTAATTATACATGATTGTCGTGGTTTTGTTTTTTTGGGTGAATAATTGGAATAGGATTTGGCGTAATGACCAGAGCTGATGACTTTGGAGCTGGGGATCCAGGTTCAAGTCTCGGCGTTGGCTCAACAAACTGTGAATCTGGGCAAATCACTTAATCACTCCATGCCTATGGACAGCAGTCTGAAAGCTGAAAACCCGAAACCCGAAACCGGTCCTAGGATGCTTGTTTCCAGTCCAGGGAGGACCTGGTGTGGCAGTTCCGGCTGGACTGTTACCATTGGGCGCAGGGTCATCACTAATTTGCATATGGCTGGGTCCAAACTGGAATGGCATGGTGAGCAAAAAAACGATGGATTTAGGCCCAGATCTCTGTACTGGGATGAATATATGACATTGTTCTGCATTCTGTCCATCAATTGTTCTTTTTGCATATGGACAGCAGCCTGGAAACCCACACAGGTGATGAGCGCGCTCTACAAATCTCAGTATTATTGATTTATAATAATTATATAAAATTAAAAATAAATATTGATATGTGTATATTTTTTTAGTTAAAGAAAACGAGTAAAGGGTGACTGTGAATTGGGGGGGTCAAAGGGAAGATACAATTGTGATTGCTAACTGCCTGTCCCTGAACTCTATTAATGTCATAGGTGATGTTTACTAAAGTGCTATATATTATTTTTCTGAATAATGCTTCATTAGTGGTGTTGCAAACAAGTTTAAGATTTTTATTTGACATTTTCATTAAACAATTATATGATGAAAGCTTGACACAGACCAGTCAGGCTTATCCCAGAGGCAATTTGTAAAGTATTATTTATATATATATATATATATATATATATATATATATATATATATATATATATATATATATATATATATATATATATATTTCACAAGCCATATATATATATATATATATATTTATTTTTTTTCTTTGAAAAATGTCCCAAATTACAGTACCCATATATATATATATATATATATATATATATATATATATATATATATATATATATATGGCTTCTTCACAAGATATATATATATATATATATATATATATATATATATATATATATATATATATATATATATATATATATATATATATATATATATATATATATATATATATATATATATATATTTCCAGGAATAATCCGGCACGGCGCAGGCTTTTTCCAGGCTGCAAGTACGGACACGGACCCAGATTCAGTGCGAAAAGTGATTTATTAGGCTTCGGTGCTCCCAGTCATCACGACGCGTTTCGCGCTTCACAGAGCGCTTGATCACATGACACAGTTGGTCACCAGACATAGCTTTAAATACATTAATCACATGACATAAAAGCCTACAAATGGAATAGACATAAAAGAATTATAACGTCTAAAAACTACACACGATGTCTAAACATTTTGGTATGCTTTGCGCTTTGAATTTGACAATTTAATTAAGGCAAAGGATATCGTTGTAGTTCGTTGTGTGAAAAGTAAAACCTTTTGTCTAAGAGTAATAGTGGTGGTGATATAAAAGAAAAAAAGTATAAATTTGTGCTAAATTCAAAATTTCAAGTAATGTGGAAAACTTAAAGTGCAAAGCTACTGCTGATGTTCGAGATATTACGTTATGTGCTTTCTTTGCCGATATTAGTTGCACATATATTTCTAAAAATGGAAACGATATGGAGCCCCATATGCTTTTAATGTCTATGTGTCGTAATAACAAAAAAGAGAGTAAGATGCTGCAACAGGGTGAACAATTACACCTCAGCATGGGGAATAGTGCCGTGAGTATACTGGGTTTACAAAATTCGGAAATAATATCGGTAAAATACCCTAATACTTCATTGTAACACCCTAATAACTCATACCATCCTGAACGTCTAAAATTAGGAAGTTTGTGCAAATTGCGCATGTCTTAAAGATGAGATCTTATATTTCATACAGATAAGTTAACAGTCAATACAAGGTAATTGATAGATAAACACCAGTAAGGGATACATAAATACGCCTATAAAAACCTTAAAATGGTTACTAAATGGCTAAAAGCATGAATTCATATGATGCATCTTAAAATCCTCGTATAAATAAATTGATTGTTAAAAACATGGAATAATTAACACATAATCTGTATAAATATAGATCTAAAATCATAAAACATGTTTCATAATTTACAAATCCTATATCATACTGTGCAAATCACAAAAGATGGCCATAAATATTCTCAGTATTAAAGACAAGTGTAAAGGTCCTCCGTGATATTGAGGCCTGAAGGGTGCTTTGTATTGAGTTCAATTATATATTGTGTCTCGAGGCGGCGAAGCTTGTCCTCCCTATTGCCACCCCGGCGACTTGCCAATACACAATCAATAACAAAGTACCTGAGTTCACTGCTTCTAGAATTGTGCCTGGTTTTAAAATGTCTAGCTACAGGGTATGTATTGTCTTGATTGGTTATTGCCCGTAAATGTTGTAGGATTCTTTTTCATGTACAGGAAGCTTAGTGCTTCCAACGTAGAGTAGATTGCAGGGACAAACTAACACATGGACGGCGTATTCCGTCTTACAAGTTAGTAATTTGTTGATCTTGTGTTCCCTGCAATCAAATGGCGAATGATAGCTTTTCTTGTTAATCGCTTGCCGACAGGCTTTGCATACCTTGCAGTTAAAAAATCCAGTATGTGTTTGATACCAAGCAGAACCCTCAAGAACTTCAGGGCTAGTTTTCACTAGTTCGTCTTTCATAGACTGCCCTCTGATATATGTGATAGAGAGTCTCTTAGGGAGGTCTTTTCCTATCACAGGATCACTGAGAAATAGTGGCCAGTTTTTGGTTATGATAGTTTCTATCTCCTTGTGTTGCGTGCTGTATTGCACAATAAATCTGAATTCAGATGGTTTTGTGGCATTATCCCCAGTTTCTAATAGTGCCTGTGTGTTACCAGCCAATAACAGGGACCTGTCTTTCTGGTTTGATTTAGAGATAGCTGCATCTATGATTTTAGGAGAGTAACCCCTTTCCATAAATCTCAGTTTGCTCTCCCTCTGTGCGTTTTTCAAGTCTATTTGCCTGCTATGGATTCTTTTCAGGCGTAGCATCTCGCCAAATGGAATGCTGTTCACTAAATGTTTGATATGAGAAGTCCCAGCATGCAGGGTAGAGTTTCCCGCTGTGATCTTACGGTGTAGCCTGGTTTCTATTTTACCCTGTTCGATAAAGACCTCAGTGTCCAGAAATGTAATAGATGTTTTACTCAGTGTGGCTGTGAATTGGAGATTTAAGTTGTTTTTGTTTAGATCTGACACAAAAGTTTCAGCAGATGTCATATCTCCCCTCCAAATCACAAACAGGTCATCGATAAAGCGTAACCAGGTTACCACATGAAGTTGCATGATTTCTGAGTGCTGAACCAAGAGGACCAGCTCCTCCCACCAGCCCATGTGTAAACACGCGTAGCTGGGGGAGTAGCTGGCCCCCATGGCAACACCCTGCATCTGCCTGTACATCAAGTTGTTGAACATAAAAACATTGTTATTCAAACAAAACTTCACCATATCCAACAACATTTCTCTGTGGTCAGGCATATCTGGTAAGGATCTTTTAAGGTGGAAGTCAAGGGCATTGAGACCATCTATATGTATAATGCTGGTGTACAGCGAACACACATCCAGTGCAATTAGTATGTAATCGGGTTGCCACTCAATATTTCTGATTTTATTGAGAAAGTCACTGGTGTCGCTGACATAAGATGGAAGCCCTTTGACCTCTCCCTGCAGGAAGAAATCAACATATTGTGACATATGTTCTAAGATGCTGTTCCTGGCAGAAATGATGGGACGTCCAGGGGGATTTGTTGGATTCTTCTGCAGCTTTGGTAAAAAGTACATAGTCGGTACAACAGGATGGTCATTTTTGAGGAATTTGTGCTCCTGACTGGTGATGAGGCCCTTTGATTTCCATTTGGACAGCTTTTTGTTACAATTTTTATACATGGCTTTAAGTTCTGTCCATGAGAATCTTGTGTAACATGTTCTATTGTTAATTTGTAAAAGGGCTTCCTTCATATACATGTCTCTATGGATCAGCACAATGTTGCCTCCTTTGTCCGAGGCTCGGACAATAACATTGCGATTGTTTTGCAGTTTGGTAATGAAAGCTCTATAGTCTGCAGTTTCCTTGTTGTACTTATGTTTGCCCCTGTGGATTTTCATGTTTAAATCCTTTAATTGGCTGGTGACTTGTTCGTGAAAGAGATCTATTGAGTCTTTTAACATGACTGGCGTATATGTGGATTTAGCTCTAAAGTTCGTTAGGGCTTTCTCTGTTGTGCGGGCGCTGTCATACTAGATACTTCATTTCTTTCAGATTGGATTGAAATCACACCACTCTCATTTGGTGCATTCGATTGCCACAGTTCTGCCAGTTCCTCCATTAGGGTTTCTGTAGCTTGAGAGTTTGGATTGTCATTGGAAATCATAGTTTCTGGCCCAGTTACTTGTTCTTTTTCGTATTTATTTAGTATGAAATGTTTCTTTAGTTTGAGCTTTCTTGTACTTTTGTATACATCCAATCTGGTGTTCACATGGTTGAAATCCCTTTTGGGACAATATGTTAGACCCAGGCTGATTATTTCTTTTTCCTTATGGTTCAGTTCTATTCCAGCAAGGTTAACAATCGTTTTGTCAAGGTCAATGGAGGTTACTGATTTTTGTTCCAGCCCCCTTTCTTTTTGATTTTGTTTTTCCAATGTGCCCCTGCGTTTGTTGGCTTTCCTCCGCTCTCTTCGCTTGCAGTTTTTTGAGCGGCATAATGTTGTTGTCTTGTCCGAGGGCGCAACGTTTGTCTTCTGTCCTCGCAAAAAAGGGCCAACTCTTCGTCCAATGTATTTTTGGGCCCTGCTGCCCTTGCTTGTTCATCCTTTTCTTGATCACTATCAGGGTTATCACTGTCTTCCGATATGGATGAGCCAAGGGCTGTATTTTCTGATCTTGTAGTTGTAGTATTGGTAGTGACTTGTTTGCCCTCTTGTCTGTTTTTCCTGAGTGCCTCAAATTTTCTGGAAAATGTAAAAATCTGTCCTGTTTCATAATTTATTTATTTATTATTTGTGAGTTTGTATAGCGCTTGAATCACTCCGACAGGAGTATCTCTGCGCTTTTTTGACCAGAAATCAGCAACGTATTAATAATAATGCGGGGATGAACTAGACTTCATTTTTAAAAAGAACGGTTTTTAAAAGTTTACGGAAAGTCAGGTGTTCTTTACATTGTCTTAAGGCCAGAGGTAACTTGTTCCACAGCTTAGGGCCAGTAGTAGACAAGGCTCTACCTCCGTTTCTTACTTTTTTTATGTGAGGGACCACAAGAAGGAGATTGTTGCTAGATCTAAGAGATCATACTGGAACGTAAGGAATGAATTTCCTTTCTAGATATATTGGTCCCTCTGAATTCAGACACTTGTGGATCAGGCAGCATATTTTAAATTTGACCCTCTGTCGGATTGGAAGCCAATGTAGGCGATTCAGCAGAGGTTTGGAAGCGGTTCTCGGAGGGGCATTCAGAACCAGGCGAGCCGCCGTGTTCTGGATCACCTGCAGTTTATCCAGCACTCCTTCATTGGCTGATAGTAACAAACCGTTACAATAATCAATCCGGCTGAGGATCAACGCTTGAACAAGCGTTTTCCTTACTGAGTCAGGTAGAAGTGGAAAGACCTTACGGAGGAGTCCAATGGTGTGGAAGCAGATCCCCGATATGTAGCTGGTATGCTGTTAAAATGACAGGTCGTGATCAAACCTGACTCCCAGATTCTTCACAACCTGTTTGGGTTCAGGGACTGCTCCAAGCTCTAATGGCCACCATTCAGGGGTCCAGAGTATTTTAGCCCCTCCAAATAGCATGATCTCTGTTTTGGTGACATTGCATAGGAGATAGTTGGTAGGCATCCATTTTGCCACTTCTTTCATGCCTGTCGAAAAAGAGTTCCTGACCTCCGTGGTGAGAGTTTTAAAGGGGAAGAGGAGCTGTGTATCATCTGCGTATGATATGGGGATAAAGCCATATCTACGCAGAACTCCTGCCAGGGGTGCCACGTAGATATTAAAAAGAGTAGGGCTCAGACATGAGCCCTGTGGCACCCCTTTAGAAATCTCTATTTCCACCGAGCGATATGCACCCATGGTGACTCTCTGGGTGCGGTCAGTCAGGAAACTCTTTAGCCAGTCAAGAGCTTTGTTCTGAATGCCAGCGTTCGACAACCGTTGCGTCAGGATGGTATGAGACACGGTGTCGAACGCTGCTGATAGGTCTAATAGAACCAAGATGACTGAGAGGCCCTTGTCCTGGTAGGCATGGAGATCATCAGTAACAGACAAAAGAGTGGATTCTGTACTGTATTTGGGGCGGAATCCCGATTGGGATTCATCCAAGGCCTTTACCAGTTCCACATGTGCAGATAAATGGTGGTTAACATGCTTTTCTATGATTTTTCCCACAAAAGGTAACAGGGAGATGGGCCTAAGATTCGTCAGGTCAGACCACGATATGGCGGTGTTCTTCCTTATGGGTCTGACAAGAGCCCTTTTCCATTCTTTGGGGACAACACCTGAGATAAGTGAAATATTTACTAGTTCACTGATCATTGGACACAGATGTTCATCAAGTGTGGGCATTAGTCTGGCAGGGATTGTATCCTCTGGGCTCCCGCTTTTAATTAGTTTTAAAAGATTAGATGTTTCTTGTAAAGATATGGGAGGGAAAACGTCCAGCGAATGTACAACAGATATGCATTCTGTAGGATCAGGAAAGGATTCTGTATTGGTCAATGGGACATGATTTGTCAGAATTATTTTTTCATAAATGTTATCGATCTTGTTAGTGAAAAAACAGGAAATATCTTCACATAACTGTTGAGATGCCATGTCAGGGGCTTCACATGCTGGGGGTTTAACAAAAGTCTGTAAAATTTGAAAAAGAACTCTCGGAGAGTTTCCAGCCTCTTGTATTTGGGATGCAATGTATGATTTCCTAGCACTACGAATTTCTTTATGGTATGAGGACAGTGCACACCAATATTTTTTCTTATCCTCCAAAAGATGAGAGGTTCTCCATCTCTTTTCTAATTTTCTAGCCCCTTGTTTCAGAGTTCTCAAGTGATCGGAGAACCAAACTTCTTGTTTTTTTGCAGGCCTAGATTTAAAAAGCTTTAGAGGAGCAATTTTGTCAATGACTTTCCTAGTTTCTCCTTCAAATTTAGCAAGGGCAATTTCAATATCATCCGAAGGTAGTAAAATAGGAGGGATAAACTTTTCTCTAAAGGTAGAGTGGGTGACTTTGTGCCACTGTCTCCGGATACAGGGCAAGGTGCTGGGATATGAGAGGTTTGGTGTCTGAAGAGGAGTGATAAATTCCACAATGAAGTGGAAGAATTTGTAGGCTTTTCGATTTTTTATAATTTCCTCTTCTTTTTTCAGTCTTGTGCACATTTCCTTTCTAAGTTTAGTTGCTTCTTCCACGTTGTTCAGAGTTTCAATTTCATCATTGATCTTGTTGATTTCTTCCAACAGTTCTGTTCTGTCCAACTCCGCATGTTTGACTAGAATTTGCATTAGCCTTTTGGAATTGTCCAAATTGCAGTCAGCCCATTCGCGCATTAATGTGGGGTTCGGTTTGTCGTACGTTGGTGCTAAAAGAATACGGAGGCCATGAGGGACTCGATTTACATCTAAATACATTTTCAGTGATCTTGCCTCCCACCATTTGCTTTGCTCTGCGCGACTTTTTTTCTCCAATAGTTTGAATTTCTCTCTGATGGCATTATTAGGTTCAATTGCTTTGTTTGTCGCACCACTCTCTTTGGCTGGTTCCGACCTTTTCCCATCAAACATCCGTAGCGCTGCACTCTCTCTCTCTTGTACTGTGTCAGACGGCATATTGGGACTTCACCGATGATTATGCCGTAATATGTAGCTTAGGAATAACGGTATTACAAATTGTGTTTCCCGTATTATCCTTCAGCCTTGCACACCTCTCACCCCTGATAACCGACCTTATTCGTAAACACACGTACCTCAGGCAGTCAACAAGACCCGCTTTCTCCTCCGATACAGTCACGTCTCGGTCCGTCTTCTGGCACTTCGTGTAGCAATAGGTCGAGGGGGTTCCACAGCTTTACTCCTTCCGGAGATCCTGGCGGTTTTCGCGGGAAAACTTGTCTCTCAAACAAAGCTGTGGCCCAAAACGAGAGGGGGTCCATTGAAAGCCGTCAAGAGACTCCAATCGGCTTTTTACATTCCAGGGATAATCCGGCACGGCGCATGCTTTTTCCAGGCTGCAAGTACGGACACGACCCAGATTCAGTGCGAAAAGTGATTTATTAGGCTTCGGTGCTCCCAGTCATCACGACGCGTTTCGCTCTTCACAGAGCGCTTGATCACATGACACAGTTGGTCACCAGACATAGGTTTATATACATTAATCACATGACATAAAAGCCTACAAATGGAAAAGACATAAAAGAATTATAACGTCAAAAAACTACACACGATGTCTAAACATTTTGGTATGCTTTGCGCTTTGAATTTGACAATTTAATTAAGGCAAAGGATATCGTTGTAGTTCGTTGTGTGAAAAGTAAAACCTTTTGTCTAAGAGTAATAGTGGTGGTGATATAAAAGAAAAAAAGTATAAATTTGTGCTAAATTCAAAATTTCAAGTAATGTGGAAAACTTAAAGTGCAAAGCTACTGCTGATGTTCGAGATATTACGTTATGTGCTTTCTTTGCAGATATTAGTTGCACATATATTTCTAAAAATGGTAACGATATGGAGCCCCATATGCTTTTAATGTCCATGTGTCGTAAGAACAAAAAAGAGAGTAAGATGCTGCAAAAGGGTGAAAAATTACACCTCAGCATGGGGAATAGTGCTGTATATATATATATATATTACCTACTGGCGGTCGCCAGTAGGTAGTTATTATAGTTAGGATTGGCTACCATAGGAAATCCGCAACATTCTATTGGGAATAACTCTGGTGCCGGTTGAGGAATTTGCGTGTAATTTTCCATAATTGTGGCCAGCTCCGCTCCGCTCCTTCCCAGGAAGTTTCGGGGGGATTCGTGGAGTGGGGGCTGAGAAAAAAGGGGGTCCCAAAACGTGTTTTCCCCATGTTAATTTCCATAGGACGGTCTGACAAGTCTACAGCCCGAACCGCTGAACGGAATTATGCCAAACTTGGCAAAATTGTAGGGACTGGTATGCAGATGTGCCTTTGCTATATTTGGTGAAAATTGCTCCAGTGGTATTTTTGAAAATTAACTTCAAAAACACATATACATCTATAGGCGCTCTCTGAGCGCTCACAGGTGCGCGTACCGGGGAGCGCTCCCGGCGCGCTACGGGAGTGCGTGAGCGGAAAGCTGATTGGCTGTCGGGTGTCTGTCAACATTCTAAACAGTCCGGAGAGTCCGCCATCTTGTGTCTCGGTAGAATCGAGACACAAGAGGTGAAAAAGAAAGGGGGAAATAATTAAAAGGGGGCAGAGTAGACACCCCTTGACCCTCTAGGTTTTCTGAGGGGGGTCTAGAAGGACCCTGAAGGGCAAAAAACGTTGTGTTTTTTAAAAAAATTGCGGGGTAAGCGCTGGGTGCGTTCCCAGGTGCGCGCTCCGGTACCCGCACCCTGAGCGCACCACAGGGAAAAACAGTGTAAAAAATTATAGTAAAAAAATAATTTAGAGTGCTTAGAGGTAGGGTAGCTCTGAAAAGAGCTGTTGTGTTATGTGGGTGTTTTAATTTAGAGTGCTTAGAGGTAGGGTAGCTCTGAAAAGAGCTGTTGTGTTATGTGGGTGTTTTTTGTACCTACAAGTAGGTACCAATGCAGAGTCTTATATTCAAGAGGAAAACTCTATTCCCCTCATCTGTAAAATGCACACCATCTCTCCTATAGATGCCTTGCATGTTGTAACGCAAGTTGTTGTGGTATATACTACCCATTCCATAGTCTCTCATGTAAGCAGAAACAGATGTATTTACATGTTTCCTTGCTTTCTCAATCTGTGGACAAAATTGGTTGGACCAGTTCCATTTTTGCCTTTGGCATATATTAGAAAATACCAAGGCAATTTTTGGAAAAATGGACATCAATTGTCCAAAGATGTCCTTTAAAAGCATTTCCAGACCTACCTCAGTCAAAGTGCCCAAGTCATTGCCACCACAGTGCACAATTATAAGGTCAGGGCGTGGTAAATGCATAAAGGATTTTACCAATGGTATCAATTGGTGACTGCTCAATCCTCTCTGTCCAATCCATACAATGTCCACATTTGGTAAATCAAGGTTGTAATTACCTCTATTAGCTGCGTATTTTTGACTCCAGTGGACGTAGCTATGACCCACAAACCAGACTTTTGTCATCTTGAAGGTAGATGTGCTTCTAGTCAGATGAGTTGTGGAAATGAAATGGCAGTTTGATTATGAAAAAAAGTGGTTGAGAATCAGTGCACTTGAAAAACAAAAAATGATTGGTGCTTTCTTAACATTCTCCACTGAAAACTAGGGTGCATGCTTTTGTTTTTTGAAAGAAGTCATTTCAATGGTTGAGGAAAAGTCATTTAAAAAAACATTGCACATGATTAGCTGGTACATTGAGTGGTCAAACACCCTTGCTGCATTTATTTGCAACATAGTATGATGAACTTCTGAACTGTGTGCTGGGTGAGTAGGGAGTTACCATGGTAACAGGGGAATGAGCACTGGGGGGATGGGTGATTGTTATGTGACTTTCAAAGTGTTCAAAAGTACAACCAATTAAAATGTGCAGTTTCTTACTCCACTTCATTAACTCCTTCTCTTTCTTCCTCTGTCCTCTTTTTTCTACACTCCCCTTCCCTCAATCTCTCTCTGTTTGTCTCATTCTCTCCGTCCCCTTAGTCTCTCACTCCTCTTCTGTCACGCTCACTGGCTATAACTCAGCCATACTCCTACACTCGCCTTCTTTCAGACCTTTTCCTTTACTTTCCTTCCTCTCTCTTCCCATCCTTCACTCCTTCACTCTTTTCCCTTCCCTTACTCCCCTTACTCCACTTCAGTAACTCCTTCTCTCAATCCCTCTGTCCTCTCTAACTTACTCAATCTCCTTCTCTCACTCTTTCTGTTACCCCCATTCTCTCCGTCCTCTTAGTCTCTCACTCCTCTTCTATCACACTCTCTCCCTATAACTGAGCCATACTCCCACACTTTCAAAGTGTTCAAAAGTACAACCAATTAAAATGTGCAGTTTCTTACTCCACTTCGTTAACTCCTTCTCTTACTCCCTCTGTCCTCTTACTTCTACACTTCCCTTCCCTCATTCTCTCTCTGTTAGCCTCATTCTCTCCGTCCCTTTAGTCTCTCACTCCTCTTCTGTCACACTCACTCCCTATAACTCAGCCATACTCCCACACTCACCTTCTTTCAAACCTTCTCCTTTACTTCCCTTCCTCTCTCTTCCCATCCTTCGCTCCTTCACTCTTTTCCCTTCCCTTACTCACCTTACTCCACTTCAGTAACTCCTTCTCTGAATCCCTTTGTCGTCTTACTTCTACACTTCCCTTCCCTCATTCTCTCTCTGTTAGCCTCATTCTCTCCGTCCCTTTAGTCTCTCACTCCTCTTCTGTCACGTTCACTCCCTATAACTCAGCCATACTCCCACACTCACCTTCTTTCAGACCTTAACCTTTACTTTCCTTCTTTTGCTCCTTCACTCTTTTCTCTTCTCTTACTCTCCTAACTCCACTTCACTAACTCCTTCTGTTTCTCCCTCTGTCCTCTAACTTACTCACTCCCCTTCCCTCACTCTCTCTCTGTTACCCACATTCTTTCCGTCCTCTTAGTCTCTCACTCCTCTTCTGTCACGCTCACTCCCTATAACTCAGCCATACTCCCACACTCACCTTCTTTCAGACCTTCTCCTTCACTTTCCTTCCTCTCACTTCTCTTTCTTTACACCTTCACTGTTTTCCCTTCCCTTACTCTCCTTACTCCACTTCACTATTTCCTTCTCTTACTCCCTCTGTCCTCTTACTTCTACACTCCTCTTACCTCATTCTCTCTCTGTTAGCCTCATTCTTTCCGTCCTCTTAGTCTCTCACTCCTCTTCTGTCACGCTCACTCCCTATAACTCAGCCATACTCCCTCACTCACCTTCTTTCAGACCTTCTCCTTCACTTTCCTTCCTCTCACTTCTCTTTCTTTACACCTTCACTGTTTTCCCTTCCCTTACTCTCCTTACTCCACTTCACTATTTCCTTCTCTTACTCCCTCTGTCCTCTTACTTCTACACTCCTCTTACCTCATTCTCTCTCTGTTAGCCTCATTCTCTCTGACCCCCTAGTCTGTCACTCCTCTTCTATCACACTCACTCCCTAAATCACAGCCACACTCCCTCACTTATGTTTCTTTCCTCTCTCAGTCAGGGCCTAATTTATGAGAAATGACGCATCGCTGCGTGAAAGCAGCGATGCATCACTTCTCAGTGCGCTCTCCTTGCAACATTCCTGATGCGTCATATTTAATGTATGACGCATTATGTCGCAAGGAGTTACAGATACGTCAGTATTTCTGACGTATCTGTAAGCGCAAAAGTGATGCATTGCTGGAGTGTGTCACAAGTGACGCAACTCCAGCAATGCATCCTTTCACATGGGGCCAGCCCCATGTGAAAGGGCCTGCGTCAGTCTTACGCCTGCTGTGAGGCAGGCGCAAGATTTTGACGCAACGGTGTCCTAAAAGTGACGCAGTGAAATCTCATAGATTTCACTGCGTCACTTCTACGACCCTTCCTTGCGTCAATACGCCCCCTTTGCATACATTACACCTGGCGCTGGTATAATGTGGCGCAGGGGTTTACAAAGTGACGCTTCTACCTAGATGCGTCACTTTGTAAATATGACTCAACAAGGTGCATTTTTTACAGCACTTGTGCGTCACAAAAAGTGACGCACCGGCGGCGTAAAAGTGACGCATGGCCTCATAAATGAGGCCTTCAGTCTTCGACTCTCACTTTTTCTTTCACTTTCTCTGTCTCTTCACTCCCTTACTCACCTTGTCTCACACTCACTTGTCTTTATCCAGCCTGTATCTCCACTCTTTCTTACCCTTCCACACCCCCGTTTCTTTACTACATTTTCTTCACTTATCCTCATTTCCCATGTTCACTCTCCTTCTCCTCACTCTCCTTCCCCACACTCACCTTCTTTCAGTCCCCCTACTTCTCTTCCCTTCCCCTCTCGTTCCTTTCTTTGCTTTCTCACTCATTTTCCTCTCCTCTCTCACTGCACTCCACTTCAGTTACTCTTTTTCATTTTTTTAAGAATACAGCTCTTTTTTGAGAATTGGAGGTAGTTCTAAAAAGAACTTTTTTTTTCTTCTTTTTTCCTTTTTTTGAACAAAAACAAAAACAGGGAATGGCAAACTGCTCAACAGGAGCAAAAAAAAGAATCAAATTAGGGATGGAGACGGCAGCGGTGGTTCTCTCTTATTCGGACAATGTTCATAATACTTTGTTCACCATAACAAAGTAGTTCATCACAATCTTTGCATTTGATTGTGATGCCATCAAAAACAGGCTGAATATTTGGAATCAGCTGTTCTGGTCGCCCCCTCACCGTTGATACAGTTGGTCCTCCAGTCGAAGTAGAAGCACCATCCCTTGGAACCTCTCGTGCCTGAGCCCTGACACTCTCCCGGGCATAGTTCTGGGGGTGCCTCCTCTGAACGTGCCGAATCATGGTTGAATTTCCAAAAGAGTATTTCCTGGTAGGGTCACCCCGTGAAAGGACAGTATGACAAATTCGGCACTCCACCTTTGGAACATTCACTTTTTTTTTATCTGCTGGTATTGAGAAAAACTTCCAAATGAAGTGCTCCTTCACTCTAGGCTGAGGAGCCTCTTCCTCTATGAACCCATCTGAGTCCTCACTGCTACTGGTGGGTCTAGCAGCCATTATAATCCCAAAAATGTAGAGCAGCAAAAAACAGGTCTTTCAGTCACAAAAGTGAAAGAAGAAGTGAAGGAAATGGGTGAGGTTCTCATTCTTTGTAAAAAAAACTGTTAGCAACCAATGAAAAGTGTTAATTTAAGGTCACATGACTTGACGCGCTTACGCTGCGCGCACCGGAGCGCTTCCGGGGGCGCTTACGCGACGCGAACGTAGGCGCTTCCGGGGGCACTTACGAGGCACGCCTGAGTGACGTTTTGGTAGCTTTACGGAAATGCAAAATCCTTTTCATTCGGAAAATCAAAAATACTACTTTTATAAGCATGGTACTGAATGTCTTGCATTATTATTTACTTTTCATACATATTTTTTTTACGAACGCAGAAATAGCGCTCTCGCTGCGCTCTCGGGAGAGCTTACCGGTGCGCGCACCCTGAGCGCTCCAAGTCAAAATGATACGGGTAAGCTTACAGGTGCGCGCACCGTGAGCGCCTCAGGAAAAATGATTAAAAAAAAGAAAAATACATTGAAAAAATATTTTTTTTAATAAATTAATAATAATTAATAGTTATACAAAACAGCTAATAAAAAAAAAAACCACTACAAATCGTAGGTTACAAACTCGATATAGAAAGGAATTAGCTTTTAAAAAACCTTTGAAATTCACTGAAAAAACCATAGGTTTCACACCAGTTATAGTTAGCTGAACATTTTACTCATACAAAACCATTGAAATTCCCACGTTATAGTTAGTTGGACTCACTATAACTCGCGCGCCCGCAATCCACTGCTGATGATGTCACATATTACATCATTCATGACATGGTTAGTGACATCACTGATGACATCACTGATGACATCTCAAATGACATCACTGATGACATCACTGATGACATCACTGATGACATCATCCAGTGTCTGTGTGTTTCTGTAAAGTTTAAATATGTTTTACATATTGAAGAATGAGTGGATGTATAAGTGTCTGGATGAAGGATTTAGTAGGTGCGTGACTGACTGTATGAGTGAGTGATTAAATGTGTCTTACTGAATGCATGGGTTAGTGACTAAACTGTCTGAATGTGTGCATCATTATGTCTGTTGTTGTGTAAGCTGCTGCATGTGTTGATCAGTAGCTATATGAGTGGCTATATGAGTTATTGGTTGCCCAAGTATTTGTATGTGGGGCTGCGTGTGTGTGTGAGTGGCTAGGAGGTGTGTGACTCTGTGCATACATGTGTGAGCAGTTGATTCACTTGATGTATCGGTTCAAGAGTGCATGTGAAAACAACTGTATGGGCGGTTGACTGTGTGCATGGGTGTGTTGGTGAGTGAATGGATATCTCAGTGCTACATGTCCAAGTAAGTACATATGTAAAATACAGTGCATATGAGAGTTGGCATATATAAATGACTATACATGAGAGCCCGTGATTGCATAAGTGACTGTATGGATCATTGTGTACTTGTATCAGTGATTGTAAAAGAGAGTAAGTATGTGTTAGTCTATGTTAGTCTATGTTTGACTAAGTAAGGTTTTGTGTGTATAACTGTATAGATGAGGAAATGGGAGTGTGATTGATTCTTTGCATGACTGACTGACTGACTAGGTGTGTGTGTAACTCCATGGATGAGTGGCAGTGTGGGAGTATCTGTATAGGTGTATGAGTGCATATTATAGTGTTGTATTGATGAGTGACTGTATGTATGAGTGATTGTATGGGTTAATGAGTGGATGTGTGTGTAGACTTAGGAATCAGTGAGTGCGTATGTAGTAACTGGTATTGGTGTGTCAATGGTTTCAGGAATGGTAGTCTGTATTCAACACTGGATGTATCAAAGGTTAGATTAGAGTGTGAGGAGGTGCATCGTATTATCACATGAATGATGTCATCAGTGATGTCATCAGTGATGTCATTTGAGATGTCATCAGTGATGTCATCAGTGATGTCAGTGACCATGTCATGAATGATGTAATATGTGACATCATCAGCAGTGGATTGCGGGGCGCGCGAGTTATAGTGAGTCCAACTAACTATAATGTGGGAATTTCAATGGTTTTGTATGAGTAAAATGTTCAGCTAACTATAACTGGTGTGAAACCTATGGTTTTTTCAGTGAATTTCAAAGGTTTTTTAAATGCTAATTCCTAACTATAACAAATGTGAAACCTATGTTTTTTTCAGTGAATATATATATACTAATATAATAAAGAGAGAGCCCAAACCTTTGAGGCGGGTAATCTCAGGAACCACAGCACCAATAACAACACCCAATACAGCGTTGGAAAGGGCAGATGCAGCAGAAGGACATAGGCTATGCAGACGCCCACCATATACATTTAAAAGGTAAAAGAACCGTGCCAGCAAAGTAGTCCCTTGTGGGCGTGTCTGCGTTGTGCTGGGGGCGTGACAAACGCTGGGGGGCGTGTGGTACGTTCCGCCCTTCATGCCATGTCTCATATCGTGTGCTAATCCCACCCTGCTTCCCTTAAATACCCCTGCACCCCATAATCATAACCCACCCTTACTCCTTAAAATATCCCAACACCCTTAAACACTAACCCATCTTAACCCTATAAATATACCATGTACCCCAAAACCCAAACCTATCCCTAAACCCTAAAAATACCCCTGTACCCCAAAACCCAAACCTAGCCCTGAACCCTAAAAATACCCCTGTACCCCAAAACCACACCTGAACCCTAAAATACCCCTGTACCCCAAACCCAAACCTAGCCCTGAACCCTTAAAATACCCCTGTACTCCAAAACCCAAACCTACCCCTGAACCCTAAAAATACCCCTGTACCCCAAAACCCAAACCTAGCCCTGACCTCTAAAAATAACCCTGTACCCCAAAACCCAAACCTACTCCTGAACCCTAAAATACCCCTGTACCCCAAAACCCAAACCTGGCTCTGAACCGTAAAAATACCCCTGTACCCCAAAACCCAAACCTAGCCCTGAACCTTTAAAATACCCCTTTACCCCAAAACCCAAACCTACCCCTGAACCCTAAAAATACCCCTATACCCCAAAACCCAAACCTAGCCCTGAACCCTAAAAATACCCCTGTACCCCAAAACCCATACCTATCCCTAAACCCTAAAACTACCCCTGTACCCCATAACCCAAAACTATATCTGAACCCTTAAAATACCCAAACACCCCAAAACATATACCTCAGTACCCCAAAACATATACCCCTATACCCATACTTACCTTATCCAAACATTAAAAAAAACATGCTTTTTTCATTCATGCATTTACAGCGAATTTCGTTGTAAATGTATGCGTGGTAAAAGCATATAAAATGTAATGCCATGCGTTATAATGGCATTGCGGAGTCATGGTACTTTCGTAATGAAAGTATGCGGAGTGATGGTATGCGGAAAGAAAGTTGCAGAATAATGGGTGTTTACCTTCCCCCGGTAAGTACATTGGTGGCACGGCGGCCCACATCTCCAGCAACATACTCATATTTTTTCACCACCCATTTCAAAAATGCACAGGTCTCTCTCATTGATGGCCAGCGCCGACATACACTTTTAGACACGCCTCCCGCCACAAGTTCTAGAATTGCAAACTTTAGAGCTGGGGAGCTACGTTCGAATCTCGGCATCAGCTCAACATCCTGTGATTCCAAGCAAATCGCTTTGTCTCCCCGTGCCTGCCACAAATGAATGTGTTCTTCTGTAATGTAAATTGTGCTCATGCCATGTTGTCGAGTTCGCGCTATATAATATTGCAAGGAAAAATAAAGTATGGAAACTCGAGTTCACACACTACTGAACGCGCACTCTTAAGTACATCAGCAGTGCACTGTGAATCGGAGCGTTTCACAGGCCTGTCACAGATAAGAAATGCTATAAAAACGTAATCCTACAAAACAATATACTACTGGCCGGCAGCAATTCATACCCGGACAACGTCGGGACGGGCTGCTAGTATATATATATATATATATATATATATATATTGAACAAGGCAGCTGAGACTGCTGAAACGAATTGATGTTTTTTCATTTACAATAAAAAAAACAAGTGATCTAACCCATCTGGGAGTGCTATAAAAACGTAATCCTACAAAACAATATACTACTGGCCGGCAGCAATTCATACCCGGACAACGTCGGGACGGGCTGCTAGTATATATATATATATATATATATATATATATTGAACAAGGCAGCTGAGACTGCTGAAACGAGTTGATGTTTTTTCATTTACAATAAAAAAAACAAGTGATCTAACCCATCTGGGAGTGCTGGATGATTATTTCCTACTATTATTTTCTATTTTTGAATATATATATATATGTATATATATATATATATATATATGGACGCTCCTCTTACACCAAAGAAACGAGTCACTCTGAAAGCGGGTGCTTCAAACCGCGATGGTGTCCGCGATCAATATACCATTAAGGTAACCATAGATTGCTCGCATTAAGGAGACTCGAGTCCCGATATATCATAGTCCCGATATATCATAGACCTAGAAACGAGGGCGCCCAAAGGCTTGAATATGGGAGAAGAACTGGCCTCTCACTTGGGTTGTTAAGATGGATTGCAGTGTTTTGATAATGAAAGAAATTTGAAATCATGTTTTTGAGATGAAATGTATTTTAGAGACGTTGGGTTTAGGGCTGAAGATGCTGCCCCTAGCGATATTTGCTCTGTGTATTGCGGTATAGTTTGTTACACCTTCATTGTGGCAGTCCTAAGTGGCTGCCATTGCCGATCCACGGCAAGATTTGCCCGATGCTTTCATGTCCAAAATGTGACCTGATTTAGGGGCTGGAGTGCCGATACACGGCTTGATTTGTGGTGTAATCAATCTGTCAGCAATGTTTTGTCGCCTATGTATTTGCACATTCAAAGAAGGCACATAATGACGCCCTTATGGTTTAGTCCCTTGTTTGTGTTTAATGTCATGACGAACATAGATAATGGCGCTGCATACAGTTTTTCAGATGTGAATACCGACGAAGGGAGTGCTCTCCTGAAACGCGTCTATTCTGAATAATAAAACCCCCTGCTAATTTACTGCCGTGCTTGAGAGTGCTGTTTCCTGAAACCCGGCTGGGTATTTTTGGGAATTCGGAGCTGGTATATATATATATAGATATATATATATATATGACAATCCAGCTTTTCACAAGCGTGCTTGCCGCACGGAAAGGCACGCAGACAACCACATCAGCACTTCGAGGCAGATGGTGTAAAGTTGCTGTCCTTTATTTCATCACAACAAGTGGGTACAAAATGCCATCAGACGCGTTTCGGGCACGTCCGTGCCCTTGCTCACTGATAATCGGCAAGCGAGGCACATTCGTTTAAATCAGCAATCTGGCGCCAAGGCTAGCATGCAGTAAACAAGGAGGAAGGACTAACCAAAATACATGGGCTCCTATGGACCATACAATATGGGCGCCATTTTTAAATATACATTTAATGTATATTTAATATATATATTTCTTTATGTGCCCTTCGCTGCGGATTGCTGTCTCTGCACTGCTCGCCCTGCACAACTGACGTGGCACTAATATTTGTGGCACCCTAGCGTAGCCCCGGGAGGGGCCCTAGCTGAGGCTAGTGCTGTAGTCGCGGAAGCAGCTAGGCCCGGTCCTAGTGCTGCTTGTGATGGGGGACTGGTAGGAACTTAGAAAACACATCCAACATAGCCACACAACTTGGACAAGTTCCCCTTCTGTCTTTTGGGGGTTGTGCTGTGGGACTGCTAGCTGCCGATTGCTCGTAAAACACACAAGATGATGGACGGAATGTTGCACAATGGCAGATTGCTCGTGCCACCCCCTGGGACCATATACGGGGGGTCTGGTGGGTTATGCACACAGGCAAAGTTAAACAACGATTTGGGACAGGCAGATAAGATTGCAACCCACCATGACTAAGGATAAACTAACCTCTACGACTGTCAAAGAGAGTACCATGAACTTATATGCCAGCGTTGGTGTCGCAGCCCCCAAGTCAGGAGGGTCGGTCGGTGCTGGCCCAGATAACACTGCGCTACTGGCAGCAATTATGCAGTCCAGAGATATGTTAGGTGCTAAAATTGGAGCAGCGGGCTCTGATGTGAGGCAGCTCCATCAAGACTTATGAAATGTCACCATCATCATATAATAAACCCACTTTGACTTAAGCTCTTTATCTGATTTCTAACCCTGTCTGCCCTGGTCTTCCAGGCCAGAAGAGAACCGCATTTCCCGCCGTAGGCGAAATGTTGTAACTTGCTGGCATCCCATCTGTCCTTCAGGGTCCTATCTAAGTTGGCCTGAAAGTCCGCCTGAAGACCCACTAACTCCCTTTCCAACTGCGGCACAATATTCTGAGAAACCAGAGAGGCCCTCTGTAATTCATTCTCTTTTTCCTTGATCTTATTAAGCCTATCAGCTTCAGCCTTTTTCATAGATTTTCTTTTATTAATCATTATGGAGCTTAAGAGTCCTCTTAGATAGTCCTTAAAGGCCTCCCACACTATCTGGTCCTCAGCGGAACCTATGTTAAACCTGAAATATTCATTGGTTTTTACTTCTAACTCCGACCTCACCCCCTCATTCAGTAGCAAGGTCCTATCCAGAGTACACCTCCTCTGGCATCCTTTATGTTTGAAGTTATGTATCAGCTCGACAGCTGAATGATCTGATACAGTCACAGGGATATGCGCTATAGACTCGAGTTCCGAAAACATAATCTGATCCATCAAAAAATAATCAATTCTAGAATGGTGTTTATATTTTTTACTGTAAAAAGAAAAATCCCTTACATTTCCATTCTTAACTCTCCAAATGTCCAATAGATTGAACTCTTTAATCACATTTTTGAGCACAGAAAACGTTCTAGGTGGAATAGTGTATTTTGCTTTAGAGGTCCAATCTAGCTGCTTATCCAGTACCAGATTAAAATCACCCCCAATTATAACGGGTGAAGATGTATTTAGCAAACTAGCCTCTAGGTTTACAGAGCCCCCGAATTATCTTCGTCTGGCCCATTATAAACTGCACAGCCTAAAGGGGACCCCCAGACTGTCAAGGTAGCCACCAGCCATCTCCCTGACTCGTCTGTATCAAAATGTTCTACCTTGATCCCCGCGTTGCATCTAATAATCAGTGCTACTCCCCTTGTACACCCAGTTTGTTTAGAACAAAGCACATCCTGAACCCAACTAAGCTTACAGAACCCCTGCTTACATTCATGGGCCTCTAGATGGGTTTCCTCTAGCAAGCAGATATGGACCTCACTATTATTTAAAAACTCACAAACCCGGGACAACTTCCTCCTGTTTCTCAATCCATTCACATTCCCGGTAATGAATTTAATTTGATTAAACCTACTCATTTTCAAGGCTCCCAGAGGACTTCCCAGCTTGACCTAACATATTTAACTTTGACTTGTATGAGGACTAATTTTTCTATTTTTTCCCCCTTGCTCCCAACACCCTGTGCACCCCCCTCTCGCCCTCCCGTGAGAAACCCTCCTTCCATCCCTTGGCAATGAAAAACCGCCTATTTGGGACCCCCCGGAGCAGCAAAGGCACTTCACCCACTAAAATATAAAGGTATAACTAATAATCAGTAAGTCGTGGCCCCCTGTACTTTATATGTGGTTTTTGGGTTTTTTTCCCCTTCAGTCCTTATCGGCATGGGAGCGTATCGAATCCCTGATTAGCTTTAACTACCCCTTCATTTGGGCCAAGAGAGAATCCACTTCTTCTGGGGAGCTAAAGTTATACATCTTATTCTTCCACATTACTTTCAGTAATGCAGGAAATTACATTTGGACGTGTGCCCCCAGACTCCTTAGCTCCGGCATTCTGGAGCCAAGCTCCCATTGCCTCTGCGCAGTTCTTTTTCCAAGATCAGAGCGGATTTGGTAATGCCCAGAGTCAAAATGAAGCGCCTTCCCAGTCAAAGCTCTCCCCAGAATCAGCTCCTTAATAGCATGTTTGAAAATTAACTAATATTTTGCTTGGAGCTTTCCTGTTGGGATGCAGCTTAAAGGGATCTCTGTGTACGCTCTGAATTTCTTACTCAAGATCAATATCTCCTCTGTCTTTCAACATCCCCTCCCTGAGGAGTTTACAGACAAATGCCTTAATGCCTTAATGTCCCCCTTCTCTCCGGTATTTTAAGGATTCTCAGGTTGTTCCTTCTCAGATGCATCTCAAGCCTCTCCATATCCGCCTGCAAAGATCTGTTTTGAGCTTTTAGGGACTCTAGGTCCTTTGTATTCCCCTGCACAACTTCTGAAAGAGACTTAACTTCCGATTCTCATGGATCCCTTTCTGGTTTGTCTCTGAGATCTCAAATTTAGAGAGCAGATCACCCCTTAAGTATTGAAGCATGGACTCAAGCTGTGACTGACTACCGCCAGCCCTCTAGTTCCCCAATGCCTCAGTTGAATTGTCTTCATTTACTCCATTTCTCTATACTGGGGCACAACTACTGACCATCATAGGCGAAGATGCTGATGAAACTAGCGGGTGAGGAGTAGTGGTGACAGCGGCAGCAATAATGGTGGCAGGAGCAGTGGCCCGAACATAAGACTGTTCTAGCATTAAGGAGGTATCGACAGAAGAGTGTTTAAATTGTTTAACCTTAGTGACAACACCGGCCCCTTTCTCCAATTCAGTAATCTTCATAAGAGGATAGAAGCGATTCTCGAGCAATATCAAAGGAGAACTCTGCAAGGGGGCGGGAGTTGGTTCCTTGGAGATTACTGCCTGCTCCATTATCTTAAAGTAGGATTTGAGTAAGGGGGTAGTTTTAAAAGAGGGACGGATTGCTTTGGACACCCTTGATTTTTTAGTATCCCCAGATTTGGTAGTCTTTCTTTTTCGTGGAGTTGTAGGAACCACTCCTCCTGAGCTCAACTCTGCAACCACTTGGCCATCTTTGTTCTTAGGCTTTTTTGTGCGAGGAACCGCCACCCCCTCCCCCCCTTGAACCCCAGGCTCAGGCACACCCCCTGCCAGGTAATTTTCCAGGGGGGTCTATCTTGCTCTTAAGAACTGGCTCACCCACTGCTCTGCTGACCAAAGGGCCACAGGTAGGTACCAAATCGGGGGCGACAGAGTCACAATCCATGCGCTGGCATTTGCTCCCTTCAGACACCCATCTTACCAAGTCACAGCGCGGACCAGGGCGGTATCGAACTGTAGTGCCATTCAATACGGGGACCGCACGCTGAAATAGCCTGTAGCCTCTCCCTTCCGAGGCTCGGAAGTTGAACCTCGCGGCTGCAGCCTGAAACCGCACCCACAACCTAGTGCGGTGACCTCCGTAGCCGCCGTACGCCCTCGGCTCCGCCTCCAGCCCCATACGCACTTCAGCTGCAGCGGGGGGAAAAAGGAATCAGCTCCCGGCTCAAGAGGCAGCCATCAACCGGTAAGAAACGAAAAGAGAGAGGGGATAATTAAGATTGAATATCTCACCCAAGCGGCCAGAACCATTGGGGCACTATACCTGCCGATCTCCAGACAACCTCGGAGGGTTTCCAATATCTCGGGATCTATATAACCGCGGATGAGACTCTTTCCTTCGGTAAGAATTTAGAACGGATCATATTCGCTGCGGTGGCAGATATGAATCGGTGGAGACAGCTACCGTTGACACTCCTAGGCAGGGCGGCCATGTTTAAAATGGTCACACTGCCGAAATACCTATATGCTCTGCAAAATGAGTATTACCCGATACCGGCATCGGTCTTCCGTGGGATCCATGCGGACATGCGCTCCTTCCTCTGGCTGGGCAAGCATGCTAGAGTGGCCCTGTTGACGCTCCAGAGGCATTAATACAGTGGGGGGATCTCACTTCCCAATCTAGAGGCATACTATTGGGCTGAACATCTCATACCGATAAATGATTGGCTCCATGCCCCGGCAGATCACCCAACCTACGCTCTGGAAAGAGCGAAAATGTCATCCAAAAACGTACTATCCTATCTATATGGATCCTCTCGTAGTACTTCACTCCTCCCGGCGACGGCCTTAACTATAGCTGCCTGGACGAAGGCCACCGGTCGTATGGGATGGGATAAAAGGCCTACACGACAGACTCCACTGTGGCACTGCCAATGGCTTGTGGAACTCCACAAATTACGGGGCTTTCAGAGGTGGGACGACATAGGCATTTCCACGATAGGGGACGTAATTGCCAAGGGAGAGCTCAAATCGTTCCAGGTACTTAAGTCGGAATTTGGGCTCCATAACACGCAACACTTTAAATATATACAACTACGCCACGCATGGAATGCCCAACACATTACACTCACAGACATTCCCGAGTATGCCCCTCTGGAGGGGCGGCTCCTTCAGGAACAGATGGCGGAAAAGGCGGTCTCTCTGACATATAAAACACTAACTAACCATATGTTGGGTGACTTGGCAAAGTTGAGGGCTACTTGGGAGGCAGATGTAGGAGTGATGGAGGATCTGGACTGGGACACAGTTCTGATGCATCCCCGGGAGGTGGCGGTCAAGTCCCGGTTACGTTTGATTCAGTTCAATGTACTCCATAGAACTTACTATGACAGGCAACGGCTTTGTAGAATGGGGAAAATAGAGGACCCAGGGTGTCTTAGGTGTCATAGCGAGGTGGGCGATTTCTTTCACACGATATGGTCCTGTAGTGTCATACAAACATATTGGACCCAGATATTCAAAGAACTGGAGGAGGTCCTAGAGGCCTCGATCTTACAAGACCCCAAGATAGCG
Organism: Lissotriton helveticus; assembly: GCF_964261635.1. Classification (NCBI taxonomy): domain Eukaryota; kingdom Metazoa; phylum Chordata; class Amphibia; order Caudata; family Salamandridae; genus Lissotriton; species Lissotriton helveticus. Next base: position 1,008,915,161 of record NC_136072.1, on the reverse strand, counting down.
TTATTGGGCATGACCAATGAGGTAGACCTGACGCGTCCCCTCCTCATTTTCCTGGTCCTAGCATTGGTGGTGGCGAAAAGGGACATTGCAAAACACTGGGGGGCGCCGGACTCACCGACCCTTGAGGAATGGAGGAGAGGGCTAGACCTCTACATGGCAGCTGAAAGGGTGACTTATAAAGCCAGGGGCTGTCCCAAAAAATTCCGCAGAGTTTGGTCCAAATGGAGACAATACCACGGGCTGGATGGGGGGTTGTGAGGGTGGGCTTTCTTTGCCGGAAGCGGGACGGGCCATCGGGGTAAACAGGACGTCGACATTGACAAGTTGTAATTCATTATTGTGCTAATGGGCCGGCATGGGGCAAAGTAGACTTGTCACGCGGAACAATGTAGTGTGCCGATGGCGTGGGTGAGAGGGGGGGCGGGTGGGAAGGGGCGGCTGCTGCAAGGTTCTTGGTTCATAATCTAATGGAAGGTAAAAACGTGTTTTTTTGACTGTTTTAGGGGGGGAGGGGGGAGTTTAGTTCACGCAAAAGCAGAGGCTTGGAATGCTCTTTGATTGCTCAGAAATGTATGTGGGACATGTCGATGACACCTTATCAAACTTTGCCGCCCAACCTCCGGGATGTGGGCTGAATGGCCGTGTGTCCACATGATGATAGGGAGAGGCAGTACGTGTGTCTCACGTCAGAAATATCTGAGTGTTAGTCACTGATTTACAGTGAATCTGCAATAAAAACAAATAAAAAAATAAAAATAAAAAAAAAGATTGAATATCTCAAACGTTTACTATCAGTGCACCACATTCTTACCCTGGGTACTGCTTCAAAGCGCCTTTAAAATCGCTGCATAATGGTATTTTGCCTCGCTGCTCCCGGAGCTCCCGCGATCGGCGTCAGCCCGCCTCCATGTTCCTCCCCCTCTGGCCTCTAGATCATTCATGCATAACCTGTATGAGGAAGTTATTGAACCCGGACCAGAGAGAGCTAGGGAGTGGTTAAATTCAATAGATCTCCCCCAGTTGTCCGAAGTAGACAGGTGGTTGTTGCATACAAGTATCACTGAGGGTGAGATTAGCAAACAACTTAAGAAAATGGCTAGGGGCAAAGCAGCCAGCCCTGATGGGCTCCCAATAGAGGTTTATCTTGGGATACTGGATAAGGTGATGCCGGTCTTAAAAAACCTGTTGAATAAAATATGCATGCAGGGAGAATGCACCCCTAAATCATGGTCTGAAGCAACAGTGACCTTAATTTTAAAACAGAATAAAGATCCGCAGAAAATTGAGTCATACAGACCTATATCATTGTTAAACTCTGATCATAAGATCTTTGCAAGGATATTCGCACCGAGGGTGGCGAAAATTATTAAAGCCATTGCGCACCCAGACCAGAGGGAGTTCATACCCGGGAGACAGCTAAATGAGCTCACCTTTCAAGTCATAGGGGCAATAGATGTTGCGATGGATAAAAAGCTTCCACTCAAGATAGTTTCAATAGATGCCGCTAAGGCTTTTGATCAGGTGAATTGGTTTTATCTCTGGGAGACAAAGTTTCGGTTTTCCAAGTAATTTTGTGCAGGCTGTCAAATCCCTCTATTTTAACCCCCAAGCAAACGTTTTAGTTAATGGTGCTCATACGGACTGGTTCAGTATCTCAAGAGGCACTAGGCAAAGGTGTCCTCTGTCACCATTATTATTTAATTTATATATCGAACCCCTTGTCTGCTGCCTCAGGGCGGATCCTCTCATTAAGCCCTTTATAATTGCAGAACTAGAGTTAAAGCTTGCTCTTTATGCTGACAACCTCCTCATGTACGCTTCTAATCCTGCAGAAGCTATTCCTAGGCTGTTTGAGATGGCTGAGAAATTTGGTGACGTTTCTGGCTATAAAATCAATAAGGATAAGTCCGAAATAATGGAATGGAACCGAGCTAATATAACACAGGGGGCAAAGTGTCAAATGAGATACCTTGGGATCCATCTAGCCCAGAATCTGGTAGACATACCAAAGATCAGCTGGAAGAGGGTGTCTAAAGAGGTTGGTAGTCTATTAATGCGCTGGGCAAACCTCCCTTTGAACATCTACGGGAGGGTCAACCTCGTTAAAATGATAATTTTGCCCAAATTAACTTTCTTGTATAACTCGATTCCATTATCCTTCAGCACAAAGGACATCGCTAAACTCCAAGGCAAAATTGGATCATTTATATGGGCCACTAAAACTCCCAGAATTGCTTGGAAAAAGCTTAGGAGGGGCCTCAATGTGGGAGGACTTGCTCTTCCCGATTTACTTACTTATTGTCTTGCATTTCATTTTAAGAATTTTAGAATTCTGGCCAATAAAACTGATTCTTCCACTCTAGGTTTATTATTTCAGGCTATGTTACATGATGTTCCGCTGGGACAGGAGTTTTTTCTCTATAGGTTCGGAGTTTTACAAGAAGGTTAGACTTAAGATCTTGGGAGCAGCACTAAACAACTGGATCCATATTAGAAGGGTCTTAAAAATTCCATACTACACTGTGCAGGCTCCAATCTGGGATTCTCCCGGCACCCCAGAATGTCTTCAGGACCAACTCTGTCAACCACTTAAGCTAGCTGGTATAACATTTTTGGGGGATCTCCAGGAGGATTCGAAGCTGATTAGCTGGGAGTCACTTTCCAGCATGACCTGCGGGACACTGACAAGATTTAAGTTTTATCAGCTATCTGCATGGTGAGCAACCCAGTCCTGGGGCAATGAGGATGCAAGTCTGAAATGTTATGCAGTTTCTAGAACGGGTAGTTGGAAACGAGAAGTCTCTTTTTGGTATCGAGCCCTTTTGGAAGCAGGGGAAGCTGTGGAAGCGGAAGCCGGAAAGCTCTGGGGTAGTGTCTTTGGAGTTAACGACGAGGAAATGTGGAACCTTTGGTGTGACTTTTTTTCTATGTTGCAGGCAGTAGTTAAACCAGCTACACTTAGGAGGAACCATCTCTATGCTGCCTACAGAGTTTTTTGGACTCCAAGGAAACTATCCAAAGTGACCCGGAGGGTTTATAACTGCCCCAGGTGTAAGTATCCAGCAGCAGACGATTTCCATATGTTTGCAGACTGCCCAAGAATCAAGCTTTTTTGGACTGAGGTACGTGGCTTTTTAGAGAATGTGCTGCTCCAGCAGGTGGAAGTTAGCCCCAGGTTAATCTTTTTTTAGTCTTCTGTTGGATTATCGGATGAATACTCCTGCCTCTAAACATGTGTTTTATGTAATAATTCTTGCAAGGAGGGAAATCTGTGGGACTTGGAAATCTGAAACTCCTCCTTCCTTTGCGGACTGTCTGAAGCATATTATTTTGATCAGTCAATCTTACATGGCATGCCATGATACAAGTATACTCAAGATTTGGGCGCCCCTAGTGGCCTGGAGGGAGAAGTAAATCTGGTCCTATGATTATGCCAGTGTACTGTTGGACCTGTCCTCCCCAGTAACATACGGTCTTCCAGGAGCTGTGAACGGGAGCGGGATAAGAAATAGTCTTATCTTGAGGGAGAACTCCTTTTCTCTTTCCATAGGCTGCACATAAGGGTTGAGACAGAACTGGCCTGTGTGGAAATGTTGGCGGGATCCCATCAAGAGCATCCCTTAAGGCATGTATGAGGACAAAAAAAAAAAGACTTATGAAATGTGTCCAGCATGAAGACTCAGTCGCAGCCCTACAACAGATAATTAACTCCCTGACAGTCATAACAAGGGAATTGGTGGAGAAGGTGGGAATGCCGGGGACCCTGCCCACCCTTAGCTGAGTCTCCTGTAACCAATCACTTGTGGACCCTGGTGCTGGGCCAATGGTACACCTCCTGAGCAACATTCCTGTGGTCAGTAAGCTTACTGGAAATCAAGTGCTGGCGAAGCTCTAAAAACAAAGGCTAGACAAGTGCTCCCATGCAATCAAATTGTACAGCCCTTGATAATATGTTACCTCCCTGCCCTTCAGCTAACCATACAGTGTTCTGCAGAAAGAATCAACACATCCAAGTCATGTTTGTGAATCAAGTTTGGCACTCTTCCTAAACTTGTCCCTGTACCTCTCTGGGGTAGGACCATACTTCTTGATCAGGGCTGCCTTCCTGTTGTGGTAGGTGAGTTGCTCTGGGGCACCTAAAGCCAACGGAATGTCCCTCCCCTCCAAAGACCTTCCACACACCTGCCCCACAATCTCTATCAGGGACCCTGTTAATGTGTAAATCTGCCTGATAACCCTTAAACCACAGATCCATGCCATTCTCCTTGGTATAATCCTTCACTAGGCTCCTGGGTATGTGCACCTTCTCTTCAGACTGAACTGGAGCTATGCTGCCACCGTCTGTGCTGGACCTGGCTTCCAAATCCAGCGTCTTCAAGCTCAGCTCCTGAGCTAAAATAATTTCCTTCTCCTCCATGGCCAACTTATCTTTCTCTATGGCCAATTTATCCTTTTCTGCCTCTCTTTTGAGATTAGCTAGTTCCAACTGTAGCTCCCTTTCATGCTTTATTTTGGGCTTTTCCAGCTCCAGCTTGTGCTTTCTAGCTTCCCGTCTGTCCTCCATATCCTGCAGGGAAAGACCTGTAGATGACACACTCCTGCTTGCCCTGAACGGTGCTTCCCCCCAGGCAGATCCTGATTCACAAAATCACCATGCAGGCTTTGTTACTCCATATCCACAATATAATTCTCATTCTCTGTGTGCTCACCAGCCTCCCTGGCTGCCAATCATGGGCTCAGAGCCTTTTGCAGCTCCTCTTTTTTAGTGAGGCCTTTAAGAGGACATTTGAGCTCCTTGCAAAACATTTTGAGTTGAGTTGAGTTGAGGCACCTTATGGGTTTCCAACCTCCCCTGTTCAAACACCAACTCTGCAGTTACTGCTCAAGGCTCTCCAGACTAAGACATGATTGCGGCAAAACTCAAGAGTAACACAAAGAGGAAAACAGTATGTTGGGTGTAATGGCTTGGGATATGGAAGTAGTGTACACCAATCACTGCACATAATGTACAAACTCGAGTTCTATCCTCATCCTCATCGCTGATCACCAATGTTAGAAATGGGGTCTGTAGTTGGAAATGGTTTGCATCCTGTAGGGACACTCCCTCCAGTCAGGGTAAGTAATTTACACACATAAGATAACCCCTTCTCACCCCATTGGTAGCTTGGCACACAGCAGTCAGGCTTGTTCCTGAGGCAATGTGTTAAGTATATATGTGCACACACATGCACCGTTAATTTTCTTTACATCTTCTTGGGCCCAAATTATTATTGAATTAGGCTTATTCATTTTATCATAAATTGAAGATAGATAACCTTCAATGTTTACCTAGAAAGATGCTTGCTTATCCATTGCGGGGGAATCTTTTAACAAGGCAGATATCATTACATTAAGTGCAGCATTCAATATGCACTAGAATGTTGATTCATTTCCTTGGTCATTTCTAATTTTAAAAGAGATATCTTTTGACATTATAGGAGAGGGACGCTCAGATAAATTAATCAGTAAGTCTTCATCCGGTATACCTTGTGTGGACTGCGGAATTTAAATTGTAGTTGCCTTACTTACCTTTCCTTGGATGCCTGCTGGTTCTATTTTAAATGCTTGCCACACTTACTATAGTAGGGAGATTGTGAATTACATCTTGTTATCTTGTGATGTATGTGCCGTACTATCCAATAATTCTACTGATCTGCATGTTAATTTTTGTAATTTTTGTACTATGGCTCTGATTGAGCCAACATAGAGCACAAAATGCCAGACCACGTATGCTCTGACAACACTGTGTATATTCACCCGCACACAATGCGCTCATCTTACAGGCTGCAGAGAACTGGACAACCAGTGGACCAGCGTGTCGTTCCGCCCTGACCTACCCCAGCCATTGCAAGTCACTTAAACTAGGGCTAAGATGGCACCAGACTAGAAGTGGCAGCAATAGGATTGGGGAGACAAAAAAAAACATAAAGCCGAAGAATGTGAGCTGCAGGAAAGCGTTCACTAAAATGGAGTTGGTAACTAGCTGCGGTGCAGTGACACAGGGAGAGTGAGGTAGAAAGAGGGCAATAGCATAAAGGGCTCTATGACATCAGCAGTCCTGATTTGTCGCTACTCAGTAGTGGCCCTCCACTTTGCTGTTCTCCAATTGGCTAGCTACTGGCTGGCAGCTTATCTAAAAGCAGGTGCCGAAGGCATTGTGTAACTCACTCCCCAGTGTCAAGAAGCAAGAACATACAGAACATACAGAACCAGCAGCAGAGGAGGTATGCTGAAGCACACCCACATGTGCATGTAGACATAGTGAATAATTCCACCTGACTGGTATGGAGGTGGTGCACAGTACCTTACACTGTTCATCTACATTCTTCATTTGGAAATAGGAATCCATAGTAGACAATCTGGCAGCAAAGAGCGCTGCAATGGAAGGCATCTGCACGCTAATCGGAACCAATCTCACTGCTGCTGTTGATGCGATTATGCCTTAGGCAGCCTGTGAGAGAAATATAATTAGGAAAGCAGTCTTCACCCAAATACAGGAGCAGAGCTACAACAAAACTCCACTTCAAGGTACCAGTCTGGCTTCAGACCAACCCTATAGCACTACTCTTCAAGTAGTCAATAATGCCCTACTCATCAATGACAAAAACAATAATTTTCTCCTGTATTACTTGACCTCTCTTCAGCCTTTGACATGGTAAGCCATGAGGCACTAATCCACACCCTGGAAACACAGTCCTGCAATGGCTTTCCTCTAACATCACCAACAACCACCAGTGCAAACAAATGGGAACCTCAGGACTGCAGAAACTCCTCTTCTGCAGTAGTGTGCCCCATGGATGTAGTCTCTCTCTTATCATCTTCAACCTTTAAAATGCACCCCTCAGGATAATACTTAGGGATACAATGACATTTAACTCTTTCTATCTTTAGATCTAGATCTTTTCAATGTTTGACATTCATCTTCTCAGAACCTGCCTCAAGCTGGTCCAGCACTGGATGTCTAAAGCTCAATCCTACAAAGATGCACCTATGACCTGGAACACTATCTCAATCGACAACACAATTGCTCCAACCTTTCATTATTTAGAAAAAAATTGAAAATGCATCTCTTGAAAAATCACTTCCAACCCACAGGTTAGAAATTACTTGTCACCTGCCTCTGTTGAACAATCCTGAATATGCACAGGGCTCACGACCTTTGTTTTTATCCAGTTTATGCACTTCTGTCTCTCTTGCTCCAGGTCAAAGTCTGATGATGAAAAATGAATTCCGGTCCCCAAATTAAGCACTCGCTCATGGGTATGCCAGATTGTATTGAACACTTTAAACTTGGGTTGACTACTGTTGCACAAAACTGCATTGTATATTCTGGAATTTCCAGAATGTGCTGAAAAAGGCACACTATTCGGATTAATTCTCACCCAAATTGGACTACAAATGGTACATTTATCTCATTATTAAATAAGTGCTTGCAAGCAAAAACTTGAAGAGAAAAATCTGATAATTTGCTGCATTTTCTGACTTGGATTTTTATCCTTAAAGCCATGGACACAGAAAAATCGCTTTGCTTCATGAATGATAAAATGTTGCACTGCAACAGATTTACAAAGAGTTATATGTAGATGAGGATATTGGTGGCACTTACACAAAAAAGCTTGTTTTGCACGACACTCAGCCCTGTGCTCATGTGTAAAGGCACACTAGAGTCTATAGCAGCGGATTTGTAATCGAGGTACTCCCTTCAGTTAAAACTCAGCCATGCAGACACCTGTACAAGGATTAGTTATGTACGTTCTGTGATTGCCCATAAGTCACACGTAATGCATAGGTCGGTATACCAATATACTGCTTGTTTGCGCAATGTTTGACTGTGGCATGTGGATCTGATGAAAAGCCTGGTTTGTGTATTGTAGATTACCTGTCCTTACGTCAGATCCACGGGTTTGCTCTGGGTTGTCCTGGACACACCTTCTGCGCATAAATTAATGGGAACTTGTCACTTTGAAGAGCAAACTAATGTTGGCCCCAGGTGCGGGTCAACCTTTAGTGCAGGAAAATTGATCAACACTAAAGTTTGTGCCATTTAGCATCTTAAAAGCAACAGAGCAATCCTATAGTAAATCTGGGCTTCTGTGTTTCCAGGCGCTCCAAGACCATCTCAGTTGAAAATTTCCATCCTTACATTGTCAATCAGCTTGGAGAGGGGGACTCTATTTAGCCAGAGTTATATGAGATGGTTGGCAGTGGAGTGTTCTCGCCAAGGAAGATCTGGACTTTGACATCTTGGTCCAGTAATTTACACATCAAAATGTGAATGCTGCCCTAACTCAGTTCTAGATCAGATGGCGGTATCATGGATGTCTTGACTTCATGAGCAAAGCAGCCTTTGTTGTCTGATTGTACTCTTCTCAAAGATGGTTTTTCCTTCATCGTCAGCATCCGCCCCTGCATTACTGCTCAACTGAAAGGATAGCTTTACCCTTAGAAGAGACACTGCACATTGTTGTGCACTGAAGGGTAAGAAAATAGATCCAAGTGGTGTATCAAATGATGGAAACAGGCTAATTGATGCAGTCAGAAATAAATTCCACACTGAAAGATGAGAACACCACAAACATGCAATCAGTCTAAAACACTTGTGGTCTATTTACTAAGATTTAACGCCGTGTTTGCGTCACAAAAGTGATGCAAAATGATGCTAAATCTTTTTTTTACAAATTTACATTCCAGCTTTAAACTTGGCTAGCTCTGGAAAACACTCAAAGGTAGGCAGAGCAGTGGACAGCACTGCTTTAATTACTAAGCGCCAACAGGGCCTGCCATGCGTGGGCATTCCCATGCAAACACCCAAGGTTTCTGACGCAAACCCCTATTTACTTAAAAAAGTAGACCCGGTTTAGCGAGAGATAATAGCACCCATTTCAAATAGGAGCTATGAAGGAGAAATGCTTTCATTTCTCTTTAATTTTCCGACTTGGTATGTGTGCTGCACTGTACTGCACACATGCAAAGTGGGAAAACATTTAAAGTTAGTCTGAATGTAGTATTTTGTTCTGGAAGGCTATCCTTCCACTACAAAACCTATGCTAGACTCACGCAGACACCCTTGCACTATGGGGCAAAGGTGTGCCCATGGCGCACATCAATTAATTACAGCACCGGCACTAGGGAGAGGGAAGGAAAGTGCCAAATTTCTGTAAATACGGCGCTCTCCTTCTCCCTTCTCGCGCAACGCAGCACAGATTTTTTTGCCTGTTGCGTTGCGCAATATTATGGTAAATCTACCCTTGGTCTCGCTTTAGTTCTGTTTTTAAAAAAAAAAAAATGTTATGATGACAAGCTCGGAGGTGGTGTGGGGCTAGAGCACAGACACATTTCATTTACCTCTCACCTTTGTCTATTTCTATATCTTACCCTCTCCTCTTTGCCTATCTCTTACTCTGTCTGTGTCTCTCTTTGCCCTCTATTATCTGTTTTTGTTGTTTTGTACAGCTGAAGTCCTTTTCTCCTGAACAGGGGCCCCTGGAAATATATATTTCAATTGTTTTTGTATCACCCTATTTCTGTAAGCATCATGCCGGCTTGATTTAGCAGAAAAGGTGTAACAAAATTAAATTAGGGTAGCCTCAAAATATGCCTTGACCGGGTTACCAAAAATCCTTAAGATGACACAGCTGTACAATAATATGCAAATTGAATTGGCAAACAAACAACCACAAAGATACTTGGTGATTCACAAAAGAAGAGTAAATAATGTGAACATGATATGTCAGGTATTCCTCAGAGGCAAAGGTGTAAAAAAAACATATATTTTATTATTTTATTTTTTTCCAGTGTGGGGGGACACTTTCTCCACCTTCCTGTCACGTTGGTGGCAGAGGGATCCTTTAAACATGAGATTTGTTAACAAAAATATTCTGTATTGAGTACATGTGGCCACACCTAACAGCTAGTGCATTTTAATTTGGATAACTCATAACAATTTTTTTTAACTCATTTCGCTCCAGGAGCCAATTACTCTTTTTTTGTCTCAACTTCTATAACACAATGTGTTTCAGTCCTTTGCACCGCTTGCTTTCATATCCATTCTTCTTTGTGAATCTGGGCCTGGGGAATGTATGTCTCTCTTTTATTTTTTCTGTCATTCATCGCCTCGTAATCCAATGTAAATTTGTCTCATGAAAGTACAACTGCAGTGTGGGAACGAAGTATACATTTGTTAGCCAATACAAATCCACATATCTTAGGAGTGTCAACTGTAATTTCGGGGTTTGGCTGAGGTTCGGTTGTACTACAATGTGATAAGGCCACCGTTTCTTAAATGTTCATTTTGCTTTTCTTCTTCATTTTTCATAAGAAAGCATGTTGGTCACAAAAAATAGCCAATAAACAGTTATTTTTTTCTTCTAAACATACCATGTTTTGCCAACAGTTTTGTTTGTGGGATTTAGATTTTCATACTAGTATTGCAATATATCACGTTGAACTGTGATTTTGAAAGATATTGAAAGATAAATTCCAGTGCAAATTTGCGTTTCGGATTGTTGTTTGCCAAACCACGTCCCCCCTTGTGGAATTCAAAGGCCAGTCTATAAGCTAGAAAATATTTACACCTTAATTTTGCAATTCTATCATACAAACATAGCCCATAGATCAAACCGGTTAAATTATTTACAGTACAAACATATTGAAATCATGTTTAAACATAGAGAGTTTTCTCATATTCGGCATTTGCCACAAAGTAACAGTATGGATAAACAAAATGATACAGTTTGATAAAACATATTTAAATTATCCAACCAAAAGAAAAACACGAACAGCATTTGCAGGAAATGCAATTGTCCTTAGAATGTTGTGAGACTTACTGCATAGCTAGCTAAACAATCAGTCAGATGCCACTCATTGTGTCCTAAGTTGTGTTTCTTCTGTAAAGTTCGAACTTGTGCAAGGAAAGGGGTCTGAGCATCATTTTGGTAAGGACAACATGCTTTGATCATAAATATTTCTTCTTCTATAATGAGGAAATTGACATTTCAGTTCAGCAGGACACCATATCAAACTAAAACTGGTAAGATATCTCAGTGTGTTGATACAGCTGCCGAAGTGCTCTTGGTGCAGTCTGTAGGACACAAGTTGAAATTTTGGATCAATGACTTGGCCAGCACTCCAGGGTAGGTGTTGAATAAATATGTGTGGTATAACAGTAACATCTGTTGTTAATACGTTGAGACAACTGTGTTTGTAAAGAATGTCAGGTAGGTTCACTGATGTTATTAATACATTTTAGGGACAATTGGAAAGCCATCCACTGTAATGTACATTAAATATAATAATTCCACTTCACATTTTTCATACTTGACTTTTCACTCCTTCTCCTTGCCACTTGGGCATTTAATCCTAGGATGAAGGCCAACCGAAATCAGTAGAATGGTTTGCATATTTTGAACAATAGAGTTTCTATTTCTAGAATGAATGAAAACGTTTCTAATCAGGTGGATAGTATAATCTATCGACAGTATCACTTTAAATGTAAGATCTTCGCAAATGATAAACGCTTTTTATTGGGTCTCATTAGCGTGATGCACTTTAAATGCTTTGAGAATAATGAAGCATGAGAGATGACTGATCCCCTGCAACCTCAAAGGAAAACAAATGCAAAATCAAAACACTATGATGAAGGATGGAGGTAAAGTGTGATCCCGCTGCATATTATTATGGGTAATAACAAGTCCGTACAGCATGGGTGGGGTTTCCAGTGTTGGTTCACGATGACTAGACTAATTTCCTGATTTTTAGATAGGCTTGACCATGTAAATAATTCCCATTGAAATTAATTTATATAAATATATCTCATATGGATAACCTGGAAATCGTGGACTTTGCACAATTTGAGATTGTACTGTGAAATTGACACTTCACAATAGCTGAAATAAAAGAAATAATACCCAATGGTGTTAATATTCTGTTAATGGTTCATTACATACAGTAATACACATGCTCACTTTGACCTTCGACTGTAAAGCACATAGATGAACAATTCAAACCAGTGAAGTCTTGTTTGTGATATGAAAGAATCTCAATATACTGATGTCCATAACCAACTAACTTTAAGTCAAAAAGAACGTATATTTATGCCATCTAATAATCTTTCTATTCACATGAACTTCTAAACAATGAAAGGTCACTGATAAATTACACATCTTGGGTGGGTTAACAATATGCCAATTAATGGTCACTGTTAGTGATCTGGTAAAAAGCTGTTTAGCGTCAAATTGTCCCCATCGCTGTCTTCCACGTTTGCCGCAAATGTCTTCAGTTTGTTGGCCCTGACTTTGCTCTTTCCATTCACCTGCTCATTGTCTGGTAGCAGAGAAGAGATGCACACCATCTCTGTGCTGTTCTTG